>NC_049198.1:79390827-79990827 GCF_009769625.2 Cygnus olor
AAAGCCAGTGAGTATTTTGCCCTAGCTGTATTACACTTGGTTTTGAAATTTCATCTGCACAGATATGCCACAGGTGTAAGGGACACAACAAAGAGTTGTACAGTTTTGCACATGAAATTTTGCATGCAAGTACTGGACTGTAGGAGCTTTCTTTTTATTTATTTATTTTAAGAAAACAGACAAAATGTAACAACCCTACATATCCACTGTAACAACAAAGAGAGAGTGAAGTGAAAGAGTATCCTTGAACATAATCCAAATAGGCAAATAAAAAGGATCATCTCTGTTAATTGTACTGATACTACAAAAAAGATTTGGAAAGACAAAATACATTTAGAACATTTGTCCTTAATATTTTTTTTTAATTTAGTATTTCCAAGTAGAATTTCTCATAGCATTTTAAGAAGTGTATTTAAGATGAGCCAGCTTTCTGGGATATTGTTTAATGGTTTCTGCAGCAGCTCTAGCATGCATTTGTTTTCCTTTATTAAACAGCAGTAGTCAAAGCTAACGCCATTCCCAAGCAATACAAACTTTCACACCTTCAGTTTTGTGAACCAATAACTTAATAAAAATATGAACTTCCCACATCCGAGCACAAAACACTTTTCAACTCCAAAGGCCCATTTGTTGTGTTTTCTGGTCTCCTTGGACTTCACGTTGCTTTAGAGATATCCAGAAAACTGAATTCAAAGATTTGGAAATGTGAGTGGCTTTCCTGAGAAAGGGAATGGTCTTTGAGACACTGATATATTTAAGAGCTTCGAGTATCTGTAAGCATTGAAGCACTTCTCTCCACATTGGCAGTGGGCATCGCTTTGTACTACAACGCTCACAAAGGCCTTGCACGGATGACTAGCACCAGGAGGAGAAACATGCAAGGCTGAGATCCCTTAGTACTCTCACAGCAACAGGAGAACACCAAGCCATAGTTAATGCCCTATCAAGTAATAAATTAAAAGAAAAACATCTCAGGTCAATTTGTGTCTCTCTATTGACAGCTACACTGACAAGGCAGGCCTTTCAGTTCCTCAGGCAAGGCAAGTGATCATGGCTGCTGACAGACAGTTGGATGCTCAGCTTTTCAGAGGACGAGGTGAATCATTTTGGGTACGGATGCAGCCTTGTCTGTCCCAACAGTTTCCTCCAGATCTGCTTCTCTGTGCTGCTCTCCTCCGTCTCAGCCTGCCCAGCCCCGCATTTTCTGCTAGCCCAGTATGGCACACCCAGCAGTTGCTGCTTCTCACTCCTTTCCAAGTGGGCACTATCCCGAAAAGCATGGCCAGGACAGCGCTGAAGACAGCTTCCACGTCCCCAGTGTTGGCTCCCGGTGGTGATGAGCAGTCAGCGTGGAAAATTCCTCACAGACCTCTGCAAGCAGAGCATTTCAGCGGAGCTGCGAGTATGATGGGAACAGAGAAACTTTTGAATGTTCTGCCCACCACAAGACAGCTGGCACACAATTATCATTCCTCCTATTCTACAGATGGGAAAAATGAAGCTAAGAAAATTGCCTAAACTCTTACAAGAATTGTGTGACAGAGGTCTGAACACAATCCAGATCTCTCAACCTGACTCTTTAAGTAACTATTTGGAGAATATGAACAAGAGAAGTAGGGAGGTCTAATTGGATTTCACTGTCAATAACTCTGAGAGCTACCCACCAATAGGCAGACTGGGTAAGATGTTTACAGTACAAAGACAGTCCAACAGTACTGCAAAAGAATAAGGTTTGTATAATCTATTCTGTTTCTTCACTCCCCCTCCCCCCCCCCCCCCCCTTTTTTTTTTTCCTGTAGAAATTCTGAAGCTTGGTATGGAAAGAAAAGAAAGGGGTAACTCTGATCACACCATGCCACTTGGGAAGGACAGGCAGAAAACTCACAAGAGTTAATGCAGTCACATTTGACTTTTAACTTTTTGATATTGAGATATTCCTGCAAGCAGCATAGGAATAATGAGATAAGAGAATGCAAGGGTGTGAGTGCTGTGGAAATATACATGTTAGTATGCAGTATGAAAGAGCACCCTCTGTTGTTTTTGGTTAACAGAAGCAAGTCTCCCGATATCTCAAAATATTTCAGTTCCAGAAAAGACTGAGATAAATCATCACTACCAACATATAGATATCTGCAAACACTTCCGAGGGAGTATAGGCACTGTACAGTTTGTTTAGGAAGGATGGTTAGGCATGCTGAGAGATACTGGGTCACGGGAGGAAGAACACCCTGTACCCTAGTTGCCTAATTTGGAAGCATTTTATGATGGAAGGATCACTTGCATACATATACCACGTAAAATTAACAAAAAATATTTTTATGAAGAAAAATTGATACCCTCAGCAATTTTTATTTATGATTTTTATACAGCTTTAAGAGTTTTAGTTAAGGGTACACATCATAATTTGATATGAGTCTCCAGTACTAACTAAATCAAAGCACAAAATGTCTGATGACAGATGAGACATTCCAATTAGTTAGAAAGATGTGAGATCTAGCTGCATGTCACTTCACACTAACAGGAGACCTTAAGTACATCAATGACAACAGCAGAAGTCTTAGGAATGAGCAACTTCTGCAACTGGAAATGTGTTTGCCTTATTTAGAGCTAAAATCTCCTATAAATTTCAAGTCTTCATTAATTTAATTTCTGTATCCAGAAATTACTGATTTTCTTAAGGGCCTAAAATTATAGAGATGGGTGATGATCCACATGGTTCAACTCCAATGATGTGCCAATGATGACATAACAGAATGAAAATAAACTATGATGTTACAGTGAACAAACTTGGATGACTTAGGTGCCCTCAGCAGGTTCTGCTCAAAGTGAACAACTGAGTATGAACAGATTGTAAAAATGCACTTTCTCAATTCCATCCATAATCTAGTGCCTTTCAAAACTACACCACTAGTTAAGAAAACAAAGTGAGAACCTTAGAAATAGCTAATAAAATGTAGATAGACTATAAGAAATATTATATTGCAAAGGTATGAAAAATGGTCTGTAACAAAGTACAAATTGTTTTTGAGAACAGTTCTCACTGAAGAAAAGTGTAATTGAGTGTTTCAGGGAAAATTAGTTTCAATTTGATTGGATATTGACCTGCTGAAAAATCCTGCACAATGAATTTTATACAGTTTCCATGAAAAATTGTGAAATTTTGTAAATACAGAAAACTACATTGCATATGTATTAGAACTATGCAGCTTAACAGTCAACACTTTCATGATTAAGCTTTGCTTTACATAATGTATGGGGAATGAGAGAAAGTAAAATTTCAAAGAAAAGGGGTTATTTCCTGCAGATTTCAAAGATGCTGAAGCAGAGAGCTTCCTCTAACACATCTCTTGTCTGTTGAATAAGATTTTTCATTGGAGGTAGTTTGAGTATGTCAATTACAGGACTATTTAACAATCCTACCTTGAAGGAAGCTGCTTGCCAGAAGACCTGAGAATATGCAATCTCTTTTTTTCTGCTTTCACAGATTTCTCAATATTGAGGAGCAATCTTGAAAGGAACTTCCAAGAGTCGCTATAATAATAATTGGGGTTTCTTTCCTTAGTTTCATCTTTCTATCCAAACATTTCTAGTAAATTCTGTCCCAAAACAGTATTAAAGGTATGTTTTGCAGAGTAAACAATAAAATAAATAAAAATAAAAATAAAAATCAGGAAATGGCAATATCAGACTTGTGCTAGCAACCTTAACATGGCCCCCACGGAGCAATATATTGTAACGATCAATTACAATAGTGTGGATTGCAAGTTTCTGCAATGCTTCCCAAACAGGAGGTGGAAACACGGTATGTTTTCTGTACTCCTAACTGTTAACAGAACAATTTTTAAGTGATTCTATGCATGCCAGAAAAGGGTCCATAAAAGTACAGCATCTGAAAATGAGAACTATTGTTTACTGCAGTGCTTCAACAGGAACTCACATTTCTACCTTTTAATCCATCGTGTCATAACTAATATCTAATGCTATTACAACTGCAAGAGACAGGAGAAAAAACAGTTCTTTATGCGTTTCTAATACATTTTCTCTGTGGTTTTGACATCATTATGTGCTATGTACAACCAGTTTCTCTGATTCCTTTGTAAGAACTCAGGTCCCAACGTTACAGGTATGTCAGGCAAATATGTCACACTATACACAAAACTACATACAGAGAAATCAAGTAGCACTCGAGTGTTTGCATGTTCAGGGTCTGATCAGATTCCCTCTGCAGCTTCGCTGAGATTTCGAAGAGATGGGAAAAAACATAATCATTAGAAAACGTGTCTACAGAGCCACTAAAATTGGCCAGCAGTGTGCTGTGTTTTCTGTAAGTATCTAAACATTTTTTATAAATTGACTATATTCCAAGCTAGCAGTCTCCCTTTAAATAAAACAAGAGCAAAAATCACATTAGCCACTTAAGTTTGCAGCTTCGTTAACTTCATATGTACCTTAGTTACCTGTCCCCTTCCCCAAATTACACCTAAGAAACACAGCACTGCACATGCATGCAGTTAAATTAACTTCAGAATCAGCTATTGCATCTTCCAAAATGCCCTAAAGGAATATTGTTCTAGCTGGAAAAAAAGCCTGCATAGTGCATGTTCTCCATCCCTCTGCTGAAATTATCTTTTTTTTTTTTTTTTTTTTTTTTTACCATCAGCAACATAAATTACCGAGTTATGAGAACTGAATTCCTTTAAAATACGTGTCTTTTTTTTTTTTTTTCCCTGTCTGGCATTTCACAAGCTTGCTCCTCTCTTTTCCTTCTTGTAGCACAGTTAACGTCACATATTTTACCCGGGTAGAATTGCAAGAAATAATTCTGTATATAAAGGCTTCACAGGCTACGTTCCCACTGCTGGTTTAGGTATGGGCTTGAAAATGGACATAACCCTGTTTTCTGCCTACGGCAGGCAATTCTTCCAGCTGTGGCACAGCCTCAGAGGCTGCTAAGCTGAGCAAGGACAATCCCCAACGGTGTCTCAGGCCATTCCCAACAGGTGCCACGGAGAGGGCAGCCTCCTTTTATTTGGGAGGACAGCAGCGAGGAGGATGTTCACCTGCATGCATCAGGGTCACGCCAATTCACTGGCTGCCCCATCCTGCTCCTGCTGCAGGGAGTGCTCTTGCCCAGCACAGGGAAAGCAGAGGCTGGCACGGATGGCACAAGCTTACCTAGAAATTTCACTTCTGAGACAGCAGGCAGAAAAGCAATCACAGCTGGCTAACGGGTTGACAGCTCGTGGACCCAGTGTTTTTTCTTGGGAATACATAAAACACTACCCTGAGCTGCTCCCCTTCACATGAGAGGTTGTAGTTGTAATTTGGGGTATCCTTAGGCTCTCGTTTGCAACACTAAGTGCAAGCTCATGGCAACACTGACACCAGTGCAGCAACCATCAGGCCACATGGAAAAGATGGCTAGTTCTCTCTCAGAAGTGGTAACAGACAAAAAGCTCAGAGTGGAGGAATATTTAAATAGCGTGCTCCCAATCTGAGAGCTGCCAATATTTGCTACTTAAAATTTAAGCACTTTCCTTGCATCCCTTCAGGAAAGCTTCTGCATTTTCTGCCGTGTGAAACATCGTCCATGCATCTATGTCATCAACTAAGACTTTCAATACTTTCAATAATGCATTTATTATATGATTCTATGCTACTGGCTTGCAATAAAAAAGTAAAGTGAAAAGAAAAATGAGATGGGGAGAAGATATTAAATGCAGCATATGTCGTTCTTATAGGTATGTAGAAGCTGAATACAATATTCATCTACACTATTTTAACCATATCAAGAAATATAAATTTGTTAAGAAATAGCCAAACCATTAGTAACTATGTTTGAAATGTATCACTTTATGTGCTCTTCTTAGAGACAATGCAATTTGTGTTCCTCTGAATATGAACTTTTGCTTAAGGTGAACAGGAATTTTATAGGAATTTCCTACAGTTTTAATAATTACCTGTTTGGCAACCTTATGATATATTTCATAGCACTAAGAATAAGACCAAACCTTTATTATTTTAGTTTTATGTCACTAACTTCTTTTACTGCTAAAGCTAACTTTTTTTAAGAGAATGTTCCTCCAAAGCCTGATCTGGCTTCTGCAGCGATCTGTGTTTAGCACAGCAATGCCTAGTTCATGCCAGGATTAATTCGGTCAAGTCAACGAAGCTAACAAAGCACGAGCAATGGTTCCAGAGCAAAACTGTTGATGCTTCGGATCAGCATGCTGTGAGGATCACAATGCTGACTGTGGTGAGTGCACCTTCTGGCTTCGTTTCATACCCAAGGAATCCAGTTTGCACACTCGGACCACTCAGGGATGCTTCCAAAAGCACGGTGAGGACAACAGAGACACACCATTGAACCAAGCTGAAACACCAATGAGATATACTTATTGGCTCCTCTTCTCCAGACATAACTCAGGTCCCAAAAACCTCATCCCAAAAAACAGATTTTCACAAAATGATGAGAACTATACAAAAAAAGAAAAATGATGATGATGACTGCTCCACCTCACTGTTCAGAGATGCTGGTTGCCCTGGTTTGCCCAGGGTTCTGCAGAAGACAAGAAAGGAGACAAACAGGAAAATGGAAATCAACCCAAAGCTGGGTGGTGACAAAGATCAGAAGAGGAAAACGGGAGGGCACAAGGTAACCATAAGGGACTGGTGCAAGGATTAGCATAATGCAAAGATCTGCAGAATTAAAAAAGGGGAGAAATAAAGGGGGGAAATTTTTACAAAAAAAAGAGAAACACTGAGGAAAATGTTCTTGAATGTTTAGGAATATGAAATTCTATTTCTAACCTTCACATACTGATTCATAACTGATTTTTGATGTTTTTAAGAAAACGCTGAGGTTAGGATAGTCTGGATTTGATCCCCTTTAAAATTATGCATTAAAGCAAGTCTAAATGATTTTAAAAAGGGTTTGTGAACACACTGCTCTTCTCAGAAAAATACCCAATATACTGAATTCAGCATTCACAAACAGATAACCCCTGAATTAGCAGTCACTTTGAAAAAAAAAATTAGCTTTACCTATGTGCCACAGGTCAAAGCCTCTAAAAACTGAGGTAATATTTTACTATACAATAAGAGAATAGTGTGAATAAGTGTACTAAAATGGTGCTTGTGATATATACTTTGGCACTGAGTACAGTCAGCAGGTCAACAGTAAAAGCCATAGTAATTATTTATGCACAATAGAATTCCAGCAGAATGCTGACAGATCACTACATGTCTGTTTTCAACCTCAACGAAGACTATGGTCAGCTAAATGCAGTACCTCAAGGTTTTCAGTTAAAAAAATTAAGTAAACTTGTACTTTTTGTAGCAATCCTGTCCAGTTGCCATGCAATCAACAGACAGAATAAACCTAAACAATTTACTCCTTTCTGTTACTCCGTGAAGTTGCAATCATATTGTCAATGTTTTGGCATTTAAGACAATCATTCCAACCTACAGAACTGACAAAATAAAATTTGAACTAAATTTTAGAGTAAAAAATTAAAATAATTTCTGTCATAATTTACTTTACAAAACAATACATTTAACAAAATTAAAATATGCAGAGAAAGTTTTTTCTAACAGCGTTTAAACATTCTGATACCTCATTTCAAAAGAGTTTTTTTTTTCTTTTTTTTTTTTCTTTCTGCTACTCTGAATTCATTTAGGCAGCAGAAAGAAATCCAAATTTTCACAACTACTTAATTATCATTATATTTCACATTTTGAATTTCTAATTGATCATACATCATAAATGCCAAAGAACATTTTATGTTCAAGAAAACTTGCAATCTGAGAATAAAGGCACACAAAGGATGAGTGAGGTGAAAAGACACCAAGGAGATCCTTCGAATGTAGGAATACTTTTATTTTGGAGCTCTTCAACTGCTGGCAAATAATCACTGTAAGTGAACCCTTTGTGAAGGATGTACTCTGCTTGCTGGTCGACTGGTAGTCTGGGATAAAGACTGAGCTTTGAGGAGACAAAAACGGGAAGAACTCATTTAGGAAAGGTCCTTTCTGACTTAGTTCAAGTATCTCAAGACCACCAAGGCATTGTATTACTCACAAATCTATTGTGAGCCACTGTCACCTTGACCCTACAGCTTCAAGTTGGCGGAGAAATATGTGAGATACTAGAATCACAAACAAAATGTGAAGTAGATTTATGAAAATAATAAATGAGTAACAAAATTAAATGCAGGAAGAATAACACATCTGAATTCAGTATAGACAACATCTTACAATAGCATGTTATGCTGTTAAAAATAAACTTGTCGACAGTCATGTTTTAATATCACTAAAAACTGAAAGAGGATAATGTTTACATTAACAGAATCAAAGACAGAAGATACTAAACTGACCACAGATGTAAATACCGAAGATGACAAAAAACATTACATAAGAACCTTCAAGGCTTTCAGATTCAGACCTCTACACAGAAAAATGAGATTAGAATCAGAAAAAAAAATGGGAAAATAGTTCAAAGATTATAAATGAAAGAAACAAATTTAAAAGGCAATAAGTGACCTTGAGATTGTATCACTTGCTAAATTGATATTAAGTTTGCAGAATAATAAATGCAGAAGTGGGGAAAAAAAAAAAGCTTGGGTAATAGACTTCTTAAATTCATTTCTGCAATATTCTCTATCATTTTTGATATCAAGATACTGAAATAAGAGGTAATTAAAACAAAACAAAAATAATTAAATATTGATTCATCATCACTAAATGGTTAAATTAGCTGAGAGGTAGCCACATAAGAATGTTTGAAACTTCTAAGAACATGGTAAAAAAGACAATTATTTGAATGACAAGGAAATATAAATAGGAATAGTCAGATTAAATTATAAAATGAAAAATATACGCTGTGTATCAGGAAAAACTTCCTGACAGTGAAACTGTGGAATAATTTCTCAACAAACTAGAAGAAACACTCAATAATATAATGAAGGGAACAATGCTGGACTAGCAGGGGGGCAGACCAAAAGATCTAAAAAGTATTTTTTCCATCTAATTCTAACAGACTATTAAAGGATACAATCAATAGTCAGGGAGGTAAGTTATTTTGATAAGCTCCATGGTTTTCATTCTTTCAGAGGAAATACCATGGCTGGAACTGGGAGAAGAAAAAAAGAGGAAACACCAAGCTGTGTGCTTTCTTACAGTTACTGTTTCCCATTGTGGATGTTACCATTATCTTTACATATGAAGAGAGATTGAAATAATCTAGAGAGGTCCCCCACACTACAACACTGAAATAAAGAAGAACTTAAAAGAAACGCTGCATGTTCTGGCAACAAATTAAATGGAGAAGAACAGAGTCATGTTTCCTGGGGGAAAGAGACTGAATATTATGAGGTTAGTCACACTATTAGTGGGGCCAATAATGTCACTTAGAAGAAAAATAACTGTGATATATAACTAATTTTTTCACATCATATCAGTTTGGCAGATAGACACACTGCTGTACTGAAGTTAAAGAGCAACACCACAATTCTATCAGGTGAAAGCAGTGAAGAAAAAATGTAGCCATTTGGGCAGCATTTTTTAAAAAATCAGCAAAACAGCTGAATGATAGCTGAAATCAGAACCTAAAAAGTGACTCTAGTCATTTAAAAATGTGAGCAAACCCAGCATTTGACGCTTATTTTAAAGCACAATACAGCATCAGAATATATGTATATCTGAATGTTGCATTCACATTATATTCCACGTTTTCACCCACAGTCGGAGCACAAACAATTTAGGCTGAATGGCTCAGAGAACAGCAGGTTTTCTTTATTACGGATGCTCTTAGTGCAGTTAATATAATCAGCTGTTTCAGGAATAGTGTTAAGATACATGAGCTGTTGGAAAATAGTTTAGAAATAGACTGGTTAAAAATATTTGCTACCAGAAGACACAGGAAAATAAGCATGGTCAAATGGCTTATGCACAGAACTATCAAGAACAAACTCTTAAACTGCAAACCAGCTGTTCTACTGAATTAACATCCGTATTTCAGTCAACCCACAAGCCTGTTGTGTCTCAGTATTGGTAGCTGTGGAAGGAGAATAAATAGTATTTATCTTCTTTATGAAGCTTTGGCTGCAAACCCTTTGGGACAGGAAATGGGTCTCTCATCCTTCTGTACTAAAGACTGAGCAAGTGACAGCACCAAAAAAACACTACTACTTAAGCAAGCTGCAACAGGAAAAATATTTGGGCAATACATTAAAGTAAAAAACTCTCTAGATACATACCTAGCATCTATTTTACATATCAAGCATCTAGCACTAGTACATTGTGTTGTATTCAACGCCAGTCTTTTCTATTGGTTTTGTTCCATGTTACCAGTCCAGAAATTAATGAGAACATATTCACTGAACTCTTCTAAATACTTTGTAATGGTAAAGTACTTTGTAGACTAATAAAGAAAAGTAATTTCAACACACTGATTATTAAGTGAGTAGACAATGAGGAAAGAAGTTTCTTGGAATGGGTTTGTGAGACAGGAAGGGCTGTAGAGTTTTCAGTGAATCTGCAGATGGTGGATGGGGAAAAAGAAAAGGTAAGGACAATTTCCTGTGTGAACTGTGGAGCTGTTTCACTATGGCATTTCAAAGTACTTCAGCCAGGATGAATTTTGCTATACATCTGCACATATTTCAGGTCCAGTATCCTTTGAACAGTGATATGTATCAGTGCCAGGCAGACAGTTTAAGCCTCCTTGCACTCCCCTGTGGTAGTACAAAAAGGTAAGATCCCTCTCCTAGTTCCTTCATAATTCAAAATCAGTTTGGGTAAGGTGCAGAAGTGCTGGTTTGAGGACTGCAGTCCCTGTAGCATCCCAGAGAATCACTGTTGCAGCATGCAATCTTTCTACTTTGTGCACAGATTAGTACAAATTCCACTGCAATGGGCAAGCGCCTCTGGGCAACACCTGTACTATTCAAACAATTACTTGCTAGCTGAACTTGGCATCAGAACTAGTTCTCTCCTATCACAGGCACAACATTTTACAAAGTCTGCAGCTTGCTTTCCTTCATGCTTCACAGACGTCACATTCTGGCATGTTTCTGAAGCAAGCCAAAGACAATGCATATTGGAGTGTGCCTTGATGTTTGGATGGAAAGGTTCACCTTCTAACTGATAGCAGATGGAGATACCATGCATAACCCGCTGCATCATTCATTTAAAGATTCTCTCTCGCCAGGCAACTTAGCAATTCAATAATCAAACTACATTCTTAGAGAGCCTGGGAGGGTATGGAGGGCTGGCTCCATCCTAGATAACAGTGTCAGACTCTACAAACAAGGTCAACAATGAAAGTGGCTTTGGAAAGAATACCAAAGACTGATTCAGATAAAACTCTGAGCTCATCTTAGAGAAGAACTTAGGCTGCCAAGTGTCAAAAAGGGAAAATGCTTTCATATGTTTTCTGTGTTTAGCTACCATTCCCAAAAACCTGCAGGAACTCACAAGATCTATCACTGTTTTGACGGAATGCTTGGATGAAGAGCACAGAAGACATCAGCTATCGAGCCACACACAGAGCCTGACAAATGATGTCACATAGACGCACAACACTTACCCAGCAGCTGCAGGCGCACACACACCACTGATACTGGGTTCAAGCCCTTGTCAATAACTGAAGGTAGTAAAGTCTGTCTTTTGGCAGGCAAAAGCTGATCAAAGTTCCTACGAGCACTCTCATCTAAAATGCTGCTAGAGATTATTTCTCTGCTCACAAGGAATTCAAGTGGAGGGGGAAAGGAGTGGACTAGGTAGTCTACACATAGACAGAGAGACAAATACTCCTTTTGTTAGTAGTATGCTACCATTAGTACCCTCAATTTTGTGAATTCCAGTGACATGGAAGTGCTGCAGGGCAGAAACCTGTATGAGCAGGATCCTTCTGTGATTCTGCAGATACTTTATGTGGGATAGAGGTACATGTGAGTACATATGCAAAATCCACAAAAACAGCTGGGGAAACAGCATGGTGGAGGCAAACATTGTAATCTCAACAGGACGGAATATTTCTTGAGCTCAGGTTTAGGACACAATGAAGATTTGTGTTTTTCCTTTGGGATAAGGAAAACTTGGTCCCGTGAATTATGATGGCAACTCGTCTAAAGAGTGCAGACAAAGCAACAAGGCCACTTCTCTTGTAAAAGGCTCTCATGAGAAGTGTCCTTCAAGAGGAACGTGGAAGAGAGGTGGATTAGGCGTAAAAAGTGGATTTACATAGTGTAACAATGGATAATGAACATTACACTACGTCAAATAAATGGGACAATGTGGCTTTGAAGGCTGTGCTTTTTCCCCATCAGATCTCTTGATGAAGTATATGACTGGCATGCACTGCTGGGGAGGAAGAAAGCTGTTGACTTTTGCTGTACTTTGGGTTTTCCTAGGCAATTTACCTGGAGAGACAGAATAACATTCTCTACTTTAGTCAAGGGCAGTTGAGTCCTTACCTATCGAGCAAATATCTGTAGGTAACCTTTCATTTATATCAGAAAAGAGCCTTCATAATCCGTGGTCCTCAAAGCCTTGCTGTGGCATGCACTTCCCTAGGGATGTCATTATGTAGTGAGCACTATCACCCAGCAACCACTCATCAGAAAGTGGTAAAACTGTTAACCCTTGCCATTTCTACAACCATCTTCATTGCCAACTGTCCTTTATTTCCTAGAGTTTCTCCTTGATGTCACAAAAAAAAAAATAAAAAAATAAAAAAATAATCCAGTAGCAAAAATGTCACTAACTCCCAGATTAAAAATGAGAATTTGGCAATTTGCTACACACATTGTCTTAGAAAAGCCAGGGAATAAAATGTGTGTTGAAAGCATGTCCAGCTGTGTAGTTTTTTGGCAGTTGAGATATTGTTGAGTGTTTCCTCCCCTTCCCTTCTGTTCTTCTGACCAACCTTCAGCCCAATGCTGAGTTAGAAAGCTGATCTTTGCACTTGTGAAAAATCATAGCTGTAACACATACTAAACTAACATGATGACAGAATACAAATTCTAATACACAGATATAAGTACATCTGTATTACACATACAGAAAAACTACTTGGCTGGATAAATTTATAAATGTGCATTCTCTCTTTTATATTTCTGCAAAAAATGTAAAGTTGCAGTTACAAATTTCAGCTTTATTCTGGCCTACCTCTTCACAAAAATAGACATATTTCAAACTCGACTAATAAAGTTTAAGGAAAATCCCTACAACTACATTATTACTGTAGTCCAAGATAAACCTTAATGTGCAGTTAAGAAGTGACATAAGATAAAAACTTTTACGGTTGCTGCTTGTCTAGTCAGAAATCCAACCATCTTTATCTCTTTAAAAAGATATATTTTTCATGTAAAAAGACACATCTCTCTTTAATAAAGCAAAGATGTTATTAAAACTAAGCCCATGTCAGCAAAGCTTATCGACTATGTGATAGAAACTTTAAATGCAGTAGTAACCATTTCAGAAAGAATACAAAAGCCACATCAAAATGATACAAGACTAAGACTCGCAAATGTAAGGAAATTATTTCCAACTGGCCGCAGAATGTGGAATTATCTTTTTCTACAACTCACTCCATTTTACCTAGGCAATGCAGCTCACATGGCAAAGTACAGTTCTAAAATAATTCATTGTTCAGAGACCCTTATCAGCTGCAAAGCCAAAGCTGGAGCAGGGCCATATCAGCTGCAGAGCCAACACATAACAGAGTGAAGAGTGGAAAGGACAGATTGCAGTGTCTCCCCATTCTACCACTGCTATTGCAAAATACCAACCTCTACATTTCCATGCTGTTTGTTAGGTGAATGCCAGTTTATTATTCAAATGGAACTATAGCACAGGAGTATGAAAAAGAGCGATACAGAAAACAAATTTAAGAGATTCTGCTACAGCTGTTTCATCCTTTTAGGAAGATTCATTTTTGCAGGGAACCATGCACAGTACGATTTTTAATATTACAGAAAGATAGGAGAGCAAGAATCATCTCAGTACCATTCCTTTAAATAAAAAAATCCCAGAATGGCCCAGCATAAATCCTTAACTTTCATTTAGAGCCTGAACAAGACAAGCATGCACACCAAACAAGAAAGTGGACAGCCCCAAACCCCAATTCCCACCTCACTGTCAATCAAAACTCCGCATCTGTAATGTATGTTTTATTTTTTTTTTAAATAAGGAAGGAATGATGCAAATGGTAACATCTAGACTTGTCATCTGTATACCAAAGCTCTCATTCAGCGGAACATATGCTGAAATTTAAGCATACTGAAACAAAGCCCAAGTCCCAGCCAAACTGAATTCAAAGTGGCTGAGATATTAAGGCCACACTTCAGCAAGACACACAAGCATATGATAAAATTTAAACATGATTATCATTTTCAAGTAGTTCAGAAACATCTCTGAGATGGAAGAACAAGAATCCTGAGCAAGGACCACCCCGAGCATCCCAGCATGTTCTCAGTGCTCTGCTGCACTGAACCCGTTCCCAGCTGCCGACCACAACAGGGGAGGCTGCACAAAGAAAACACGGTGACAGCTACGGGGCAAGAAGCCCACGGTGTGCAGTAATAATTTCACTCGTGGGTGAACTCTGGCAGTTCAGCAATGCAGGGCTGGGCTCCACCAACATAAAGAAGTAGAGATACACCACCGAAGCAGAACACTGAGTGTGGCAGCTTGCTTGCTCAGGAATGTATTGCCAACTCTCCCACCAACACAGCTCCCATTGTTTAGGTAGGTACAAGATTTGGCTCAACTAAGACATAAGATTTTGAAATGCAGTTTAACAATAACAACCTATTTACACACTGTCTGTACACAACAGAATTTCCTCTTTACTAAACACTACATAATTTTCTCATTAGCTTGGAGAAACACACACTACCAGGCTGAAAATACAAATTGCACCTGTTATTCTCCAATCCACCTGCCTAATATGTGACAAACATATATTTTCAGGTACTTACAACTGGCATTTCTGTATCCTTAGTATCCACTGCTCCTTTTCACAGTTTGCAAGACTTAGTTTTTTAGTCTCTGCCCCAGCCGTGACTGCCCCTGCCAGCCTCCACACCCCTCTTCGGGATGAAAACTGACATGGACAGGGCTTTTCAAAGAGAAAGTGAAATTAAGATTTCCTTTTTTCTCTGTTGTAATACATTACACCTAAATAGCATCTCTGATATCATGGAGCAATATTGCTGGTTCATCTGATGATATCGAAACAAACATAGAATCATAGAATATCCTGAGTTGGAAGGGACCCATAAGGATCACTGAGTCCAACTCCTGGCACCGCACAGGTCTACCCAAAAGTTTAGACCATGTGACTAAGTGCACAGTCCAATCTCTTCTTAAATTCAGACAGGCTTGGTGCAGTGACTACTTCCCTGGGGAGCCTGTTCCAGCGTGCAACCACCCTCTCGGTGAAGAACCTCTTCCTGATGTCCAGCCTAAACTTCCCCTGCCTCAGCTTAACACTGTTCCCGTGGGTCCTGTCACTGGTGATAACGGAGAATAGGTCGCCTGCCTCTCCACTCCCCCTCACGAGGAAGTTGTAGACTGCGATGAGGTCCCCCCTCAGCCTCCTCTTCTCCAGGCTGAACAGGCCCAGTGACCTCAGCCGCTCCTCATATGTCTTCCCCTCTAGGCCCTTCACCATCTTCGTCGCCCTCCTCTGGACACTCTCCAACAGTTTAATGTCCTTTTTGCACTGTGGTGCCCAGAACTGCACACAGTACTCGAGGTGAGGCCGCACCAGCGCAGAGTAGAGCGGGACAATCACCTCCCTCGACTGACTAGCAATGCCGTGCTTGATGCATCCCAGGGATGAAACAGCCAGAAACATATTCTGCTGGAGAAATTTGTACACGAAGCAAAAAAAAATTGAGTAAAATCCTCCAAGATTAAAATAATTTAGTTATTAAAATCTATAAGCTGAAAAATCCTATAAATGGAATCTCAAAAGATAAAGGCGTTATTTTAACGAATTAATGTTAACCTGCATTAAAAAAAACAGTTTTGCTTTGTAAAAATGGTAATAGTACATTTTAGCCTCATATTTAGAAATGATGCATGTAAGAATTCACAATAAAATTTAAAATATACATTTACCAATGTGGTATAAATCACAAAGGTAAATCCAAATAAACATTATAAAAATAAATTATTGAAGCATATTCTGAAATATATACGTGCTCTCTACCTTCAAGTTACTCTTTATTACTCACTCTCTGGTAACAGTACATTTCCCACAGGGATCGATTATGTAAATCTACACATATATAAAAAAGTATAAAGCACAGCTGAAATAAAAGACCAGAATTCAGGCTCAACTTTAATATATCTAAAAGTAAGTTATACAAACTACCATTTTCCCCCCAACTTCCTTCAGTCTCTAATTACATGACAACAACAAAACCTATGAATATAATTTGTGAAACTGTCTACACTTTAAGACTCTTAATAGAACTGTAAATTGAAAGAGCAAACAAAAATTCTCCTGCAATGACTCATTTTACAGTAATATTTTAGAAAGAAATATTACATGGTAACAGACATAGGTTCTGATATTCTCTTTGGAGCCAAATTCATCACGCAGATCTGAATATTTATTATGCTGACAAACAGTTATGACAGCATCCTTGTTCCTATCACACACACAATTTCTGAAGACAGTGGTCTTAGCATTCAACTAAGACAGTAAAAGTGATTTCACCATATCTCATAGTCTGCGTTCTCACCAAAAATCTCTGCAGTTTTATGACTGAGGAATTACACATCAACCAAGTATTCCTAAACTACGTTTTCACCTTTCATGTATCTAGCACTTGATAAATATGTTAATATTGATCAGCATCATGATCACACAAATTCACTAGGACCCATCAGAAGTGAATATACCTGCTATTTGATTGTTGTCTGCATGCTGCAGTGTGTCAGTTTTCAGCTCTTTAGCATCATTTGGGTTTTTCTTTTCTGTCTTAGTATAATTTTTATATATAGGAAAGAAGCAACGAATCACTGTGTGATACAAAGTTGATACAAAAAAAAAAAAAAAAAGAGTTCTTTCACTTGAAAGACTTTTACCTTTTTTTTTGTACTGCATTCAGAAACAAGAAATTACTCAACAAGTTGCTATCAGTGTTTCTTTCACTGGAGATAAAGTGGCTTAAAATATTAAACTGATGAGAAGTTAAAACCATGAGCTTATACACAGAAGGCAGGAACTTGGTTACTTTTCTTTTGTTCCTTAAATAAAAAGCAACCTGTGTTTATCTCAAGAGATGTGAGAGTTTCTTATCTGGAGTTTCTACTGTGTACCTTACATATTTTCACACACACAAAAATGCTTCCCAGCATCAATTCCGATCTCAAACGAAGTAACATAAGTACATATACAAACTCGCGTTTTTGACTTCTTGTCAGATTAAGGTATTGTAGATTTAAGGAAGACCTCTCATCGCTTTAATATGTATTACACACCACGAAGAAGTATGTTACTGAAACAAAGACAGGGATGGCGACGCACTAACCATCTTCATGCACAGGGAACCTGCTGCAATTTTCATTTTCACAAGAAAGCAGTATGAGTTACAAGTGAAAGGTCTGGGAAGTTATGATCTCATTTTCTGCCGCTGAGCCTTTGTTAGAAAGGAGCATGCCTTAGCCTCCCGAGTTACAGCTTTAGCTGCTGCATTAGCCTCTTCCCATAAAGACTGTTTCCACACTCGTGTTCCTGAGTTTCGTTTACGTTAGGCTGCTCTTCCCTCTCTTTGATCTTCGCGGGTGCATGGCTCGCTCTGAACCACCCTGGGTGGTCTGCTGTCAGCATCCAGCAATCAGTGTCTCTCTCCATTGGTTGCCTTCTGGGGGGATTCCTATCAGCTGTGCTCTTACACGCATCTGACAGCTTTATTAGCTCGCTCCGGTGGTGCTCCGGAGCGTCTCCGTGGCACGCACACCCCTTCGCAAACAGCCGCACCTCCCCAGTTGACTTAGAACAAATAATGCCGTGAACACCTTGGCTTTCATACTCAATAATAAGGTCGAAATGAAGAGAAATTTCACATCATCTGCAAGCCAGGGGTAGGTTTTCATGTTTGGGCTCAAAAAATCAATCCCAAATTGATTTTTGTGTATATATCGTTATTGTCAGAGGATTAATTGATGAATTTTTCATTTGATGAGTCAGGTGGAATGGGCTCCAAGGTACACAGTGAGGAGAATTTTAATTTACTCTGCTTCTTGGTGCTAAGCAGCAAAACTATCAATTGTGATACTTCATTGGAATTTTCCTCCTCAAAACAACATTTATACTATTTTTGAGTGTAAAGCTGAATTTCTGAGTATATGCATATTCCACACTAAAATGTGCTTAGATTAGTAATTTCTGAATGGATTTTTGAGTTTTTTGAAAGCACTCTTTGGTGCATCTTTTTTTTTTTTCTGCACCTTCTTTTTTCCCTCCCCCCGATTTTCACACTTACTATTACTAAGATGCATTTGGAATTCAGACTTCTAGAAAAAAAAAAAAACAAACACTAAGCCTGTATTACCAGATAAAACGCCAATTCAATACAGGGTATAACCCAAAAGTTTTCTCTTCAGTTACGCTGTACCAAATCGTGTTCACCAAGGTTTTAAAGTTAAACCAACCAACCAACAACAACAACAAAACATGTTTTAAGTTTAGCATTTTTTTGAAGCTTCACCATAGAAGTTACCTTTTCACCTACGATGCACCGAGGTTTCTTGTTATAGAAGCACAGGCAACTGATGAGATCTTTACAGCTCGGGAGAAGCTCCTGCAGCTACCTGCTGACCACAAGGACCCAGAACTTCTGTGTATGGCTACAAAACATGCACTGCCAAGCTGGAAGCTGGCGCAAGAGTTTCATTGCACGTTTGAACTCTCCCAGTCCTGGTTGGCTCCATTTGAAATACTGCTTCTGAAGCTGCCGAAGGGTTCACTTCTTGCTCCAATTTCCAGAAGAGTCTACAAGGCTTTACTGAATACTCTCTCACATCCAGAACACAAGAGGTACATCTACATTTTCCCAGGTTGGGAAGAAGGCAAGAAGGGAGAACCAGTCTAATCTTGCAGCACACAAAGAGCCTTCATACTCTGGCACAGAAAGTCCTGCAAAGTTTAGGTAGGTTTGCCTGAGCATTATAAAGCACATCCACAGCAGCACAGGCTGCAATCACAGCCACAGACCAGAAGATAACAGCATCTGATCATTGTGGATGTACAGAACCAAGATACACAGAACCAGATACACAGAACCAAGGATGGTCTTGTTGCTGAGGCATGTAAAATATTTCACAAATTTCTGCCACAAATTTTCCTGGATTTTGTTCTTCTGGCACTCACGTACAGAATGATGCACGTACCATACTGACAGAAAATGGCACTTCTTAATTGCTATTTAATACAGGCATTTCAGCAGCACTTAGGAACCCGCATCAGAATCAATACTACTCTGTATTCAGTGTTGTAGAAACACACCAAAGTCTTCTCCCCTAGAAAATCAACACCTGAATTTGTGCTGTGAGACCCACAAAGAGAGTATTACTACGCAAGACAAGATCAGAATAATCAAGGCAAATAAACAATCACCAGAAAGAGCCATAAGTAGAAGATCATGCTCCAAGCATACAACCAGAGTTTAAAGATCAAGCTAAAACTGGTCGGCAAGTCAGTATGGAGGGAAAGCCATTGACAGGGGACAAAAGACAAACTTCTGTTACTAAAAAGAATCAATACTTTTCCCATAGTATTTCACCTCTGTAGCACATTTAAATAACCAGCCACCTCCCTTCAACAAAAATGTCCCACTGGCTCATCTCAGTCCTGCTGTTATTTGTCAGACATCTTGAGTATGTTACCAATTTCCATCTCGAATCTCTTTTTCTGAGTGCTCCTTTTGATCATTTTACTATCTGGCTTCTATGCCAGCACTGAAACTATTCTCATTCAAGTTACTCCACATATTGTCATGCCAACTCCCAGGCTTTGTCTATACTTCTGCCGTGCATGACAGTTAAATGAGATGAGACACTACCCTCATAGCTCTTTTCTAGCAATTTGCTTAAAGTCTACTTTTTGGGTTACAAACCCTCTTTTCTACTATGTCTCACCACTCCATTAGGTCTACCTTCATCATCCTCTCCCACTGCCTGTAGCCATGTTTATTCTCACTTTATTAGTGTACCTAGTACTGATGACACCCCACTCTGTTTTCCTTGGCCTCACCTTCACACAATAGAGGTATTCACAAGTTAATAAACTGTGCATCTGCCTACGGTCCAGGTTAGAGCACCTGAAGCAAATAAGCAAAGTTCTTCCCAAAATCAGAAGGAATTTCCAGAGAGAAGTTTAAAGCCAGACTTCTAAAGTTAAACAGTAAAAACAAAACAAAACCTTCTTCTATGTCCTGATTCACATTCCAATAATTTCTTGTCCAGATGTTAGCTATAAAGCATAACTTAATCATAGCTTATGAAATAATGTCTACCTCGGTTTTGGATTTGTCCACAGCCTGGTTTCAGCACATCATGGCCAGTGTATTTACATTAGTTTATGCACACTTCAAGCTCCAGTGCACAAATGAAGACAAAGTTTTGGTCTGCTGTATCATCAAACTGCAGTATCAGCCTCAAAATATGAGAATCTGTTCACTCCTCTTACTCCTCCCCTGAAAGAGTTTGTCTTTTTGCTTTGCCTACCTGCAACCTCCTATTTTTGGCTGTCCCATCAATCCAAAATATAAATTTTTTCTAGCCCTCTGTTGCCACAGAAATCAGGCTCAAACTTACAATTCTGATGATTAACCATTTCCCTTCTTCTAACTTCTTTCTCCTGTGCTGCCCTGCAATACTGTCCTTCATCTGGCACTGGCAGACACATCTTTTTGCCTTTTTCATGTACCTCCTGATTATGATAAATTTCAGACATATGTCCACATATAAATATGAAAATCATTTTAAGTAAACATATTATGCAAGCAAATACTGCACGTATTAAGTTACCACATCCACACATGCAGCCAACACACATTCTTCTTATCCTTTACATCATTTTCTCCTATAACCCCATACTCCCACTATATCGTCCTTTGATTTAACATGGCCTCATGTATATAGGCTTAAGTGTGTCCCTACGAAGACATGAAATAATTACTATTAGAAACAGGTATGTATAAGTTACCCATGTGTCTAACCAGGGCTTGGGGTCTTAGGCAGTAAATTCTTTGGCAAACTGAATTCCCATTTTCTGCACAGAGATAAACAAAGTGTGTAGCTTTTTGTAAGTATCAGTTATTTCAACATGCCCATAATAATCACACTGTGCATACTGAAAAAGAAAAGGAAATGCACAAAGAAAAACGCATGTGCAAGATTAATTCCAAATATATTTAGTGTATGGAAGTTTTTTCTCAGTGAAATGTGTGCTGATGGAGACTGAAAACATCTCATCTTAACAAGCACGGTCTGGAAAAGAGCTGTGCAAGACTTCTTATTACTTTTTTTTTTTTTGACCTCAAATGACCACACATAGGTGTAATTAAGACAATTCAGTCTCCACAATCATTCAGTCTTTTGTTTCTGTAATAAAAGTGCAGCAGCAGCGGTACCCAGGGAGCCCAGCACACTTCCGCTTACAGTCAGTGAAGAGAGAAGTGCATCTCCAGAAGGTGATCCAGAGAACCAATGTCGGGTAGATGTTCCGACTCTTTCTGAAAGAGCCTCTCCCTTACCGCAGGGAGAAGAAGATTAGTCTCCAAGACCAATCTAAAAGGTCTGCAGAGCCCCAGGCTGATCTGACTGGTGGTCACCGTGGTCCCTGACTTCCTTCCTTATTCTTGGTCGGACTTTCCTGTCCTGTCTTTGTGCTAGCTTTGGCACTCAGTAAGTTCTGTACACAAGCTGAATGCATACATGGTACAGGTCCCTCAGAGAGGAGGAGCGCATGGCCAGAGGTGGGAAAAGACAGCTGAAGTCTCTATATCTGCAATCACAAGCCACTAATTTAGCGTGAGCAGAAATGTGCTCCCATGGCCTGGGGTAAACTGTCCAAAGTAATGAAGGTTAGATGATCTGAACACACACAGCAGTGTCCACTGGCAGCGCAGGTTTCTGTGATCATCCTTTCATTGTGCACATTAAATATTAAGTGGTACATCTGCATTGATAACATTAGGAATACTACAAACAAAATCAATGGTGATTCAGTTCCTAAAACTAGTAGCTATAAAACATTCATAAAAATCACTTCATAAATATTTCAAGTATTCAAAAAGCAGTTTTACCCCATGTACGCATCTCCTGAATTTCATTTTCCACACCAGACATTTTGTAATTATTTTTGACTGTAAATGAACAGTGAGAAGTATCCAAAACTAGGACAAATATCACCACATTTCTTCTCACAAAAGAGAACTGAAGCAATTGAAAACATGCTTTGTCAAAAATGAAATTGAACTTCTATACTTAATACAAATATTAGCAGCAAAGTTGCAACCTGGTAAAACTGAGATTTTAAATGAAAGTATTACCTGGCTACTTATAATTCAAAAGAGGGTGAACTTAAGCTGCTTGTTATATAAAATTGAAAGGAACAGCATGGGATTTCACACAGAATTTTCTGGAGCCTCGCAGTGTAACTTTCAAATCGACTACAAAATTTTAACTGTAGAACTTAACTGATATTAATGACCTGATAAAATTTCAAGAGGCTGCTTGGGGTTCAGGTTTTCAGAGCTGTAATTCTATTTTGAGGCCAGACGTTCTTCCCACAGCACCTCTGCTGCAGCAGACACGTACCTGGAGATGAGTTTGTCTTCATGCACCACTTTCAGCCTGAGAGACCCATCTGAGCTTTATCCCAGGCTGCTCATTCTGCTCCCTACCTGCAACTCACAGTCAGTGTGCATTGGGCTAAGGAACTGGAAACCTTCAGGGTGGGAGTAGAGTGGAGAAGAAGCAAACAGGTGCTTCATAAAGGGAAGGGAAGTAAAGTCAAAGCAAGGAGAATTGCCAGCTGGGAGAAAAGCACTACTTAGCAGCTTTACTTTAAATGTCAAACGCCATTCACCATCTTTAACGCATTCTTGGAGAAGGCCCAGCTGCTGTCCTTAGACACACAGGTGTCCTCTGGCTGTGGCTCCCCACCGACTGCAAAGGCAAAACCTGTGACTTCTCCTCTAGTGACAATGAATATGAAAATTCTGAATTAAACACTATTCTATGGACTGCCAGGGCATGATTCAAGCTTCCGTTCCTTATCCTTCATACTCTAAAAAGTGCATTTCATAAAAAATGCCCACACTGACAATTACACTTCATACATAGATATAAGGGAAAGCAGTTATTATAATTCACGACGTCTTCATAGAAACAAGAAATAACCATAAGAAATAATAACTACAGGAAGATAACAGTTTTGACACAAATAATCCCTAAACCTGGTTAGAGGGATTGGGAGCCTCAGTAACAACATTCTCACGCACTAATTTTTTTTTAAAGCATATAAACTGACACTAAATACTAGCTCTTGAAAGAATAAAAACATTTTTATTTCCTTCACAATGCTGCCACTTTCAATGACATTACGAGACAATCATCCTTTATAACTATGTTCTTAGAAAATTCCTTCCACAGGCCCCCATCAGGAGTCAGAGCTGCATACACAATCCAGTGTCTGAGATCAAGCCACAGATCCATCTCCCAGGCCAGGTGAGGGTGAAAACATCAAGTTGAGAGACAATAAAAGACAGAAACCAGATGAGGAGAAAAACTAAAGCCAGCAGACAGTAGAAGACTGCAAAATCAGCACTGAGATAAAACAAGCTTCACAGAGGTTTGAAGAATATATGAATTAAATAATAAAAGTGGGAACTGTTTTTTCTTTCTTTTTGAAAATGTCATCTTTTCAAAGTTTGTTACCTCAAACCGCTCAAATTTCTTAAATCAGTATCACAACTCTTATTTTTTGTAAAATTATACAATTGCTAGTAAAAAGTGTAATTTGGAAATAGGGTTATTCGCAGGAGTAGAAATAAAAAACGTTTCTCTTTTGTATTTGTTATTCAATACTTGTCTTAAGCTATCTATTTCTAATTACAACATCATTTTACTATCGGTAAACAGTCTTGCAGCCACTGGATTTTACTTAAACTCAGAGCCCTTCAGAAGAAGGATGTGATTTCTAATCATTGATATGACCCATTAACCATTAAATCTTCTAATTTAATTAACAGGAAAATCCCCTGATATTTCCAAATAATCAAACAGGCACTCCGCAATCTCACAAAATAACCCACACTGACTTTAACAATCATGTTTCAACCTGCAAAAATGAGGGATTCTTTTCCAGAAGCATCAATAACTCCTCTCACTCTTCCACAATCTGTTGTGAGGCAGACATCCAAAGTCATCTCAAAACACTGTATGAGTGTTGATTTAAAGGTTAGCTAGTCATCTTTTTTTTTTTTTCTCCCCAAGTCTTCTGGTGGAGTTGCTCAATTAACTTCCAAATATCATCTGATAGGCAGACTTGGAGACAACTTAGCGTGCAAAACAAGTAAACACTTCCAAGGCAGCATCAGTTTTGACTCCTTGGATTCTGAGCCCAAACCTCTGGCAGAATGCAACTGCATCCTGGATTATTCAGGGAAAAATGCCTCAAACAGCAGCCCTGCATCAACAGCTGCAGACAGTCCAAATTGCCCTTCCTACCCGGACCGACCTGGCCGGATCAACGCAGCTCTGCGTTAGCCCAAGCACAGAGTCCCTGAATTTCCATGCCACCAGCCCCGACCATGGTCAGAGGAGCACTTATCTGTACCTGTCAGTCTATGCACCACTTCGTTCTGGTCCTCAAGTTCTTTGGCACACCAGGATCCTCTCTCTCAGTCTAAACTTGCTGTACCATTTGCATCCAGCCATACACACCGGTCATGCTACAGACCTGTGCCTATGTTCCAGGTGTGTTCCTGTTGCACAGTACTTTTCCTGAAGGACCTTCCCACATTCCTACTAAATACAAAAAGAAGATAATGACCAGGTTCAGGATTTACTATTAAAACGTTCAGTGATTTATACCACACTCTTTTTACCTTTGGATTCCTTTTTTTTTTCCCCTGGTTCCTCACAACAGATTTTCCAAACATAACCTAACTGATCTCTTTATTTATTCATTTATTGCCCTATCAAATTAGGTGAGAAAAGGCACAATTTTTCCAATTTGCTATAGTTACATCTTCTTATTCACAGGGTTTTCTTAAAATACAGTAGGGACCTGGCTTTTAACTACATTCAAGATGTGAATTTACTCCTTCATTGACTTACAGGAAAGCTGGTATCTCTGATCTTTTTCTTGTCCTTGGAATGGCTAATGAACAAAATACTTTGCAGACCACTGATGATGTTGCCATTATAGATTTGTTTCTCCTTTCATAGCTATTTAATTACACTTTGCTTTAACGGAGGGTTTTTCATTTATTAGAACACTTGTTCTCCTTCCTCTTTCCCTAGTTTTATGGATAAAGTTGCTTTGACATGATGTGTGACTATAACACCATTGTCATAACACCTCATGTATGTATCAGATTATACAGGATCATTCAGTATTTAATCTGAAGCCCCAGCAATTATGAACACACTGTGAACACATAAAGCTCCTAATCCCCCCATATTTTTCCTAGTCTTTGTTTACATGGACTTTAAACAAAACAGAACTTCTTTATTCACAGTGGGCAGAATTTTTGATGAAAATGGCTGCTGCAGCACTTCTTTAACAACATTTGGCTTGAGGTTTGGGGATTTCTGCAGATCAGCAAAACTAAACTCCAGCTTTGGGCAGATACCTTCTATGATTCTGGACTTCTGTATCTAAGAGGTGAACCATTTTTGCACAGTAAATTGGCTGTAAAATCAGCAATTGGTGTTTGGGAAGAGAAGAGAGCTGCAATTTTTGCAGTAATTTTTAAGCCACGGAGGCATACTGCACCAAGTGAGTGAAATGCAAAGTACAGCAAGTGCTGATCCAGCTTGTCATCTATAAAGAATACAAAAATTGAATGTCAAAGTCCTGTACTAAACAGAATTTAAAGTAATACAGTACATTTTATTTCAATAATCCCTTTACTTTGGTTGTAGACTTCGAGACTGATAGCTACAGTCCAAAGTATTACCAGCTATTGACTCTAAAACACGTTCTTAGGTCTTACAAAACCATACTCCTCCTAACAGTCTAAAAAAACCACTCTTTTATAATTGTTAAAAATAATCTCAGCTCAAAAAAGCTAAGAACTTGATGGGAAGCAACTGAAAAATACATAGTGTGGATAAAAAAAAAAAAAGACTACTGCAACCTATATTTTTAATGTTCTAGGTTAAAGCTTAACAAAATAAAAATGCAAAAATTAACTGTTTCTGAATTTTGTTGAATATTTAAGGCTTGAAATGCATATTTGCAAAAGCGAAACACCTACTTGAACACAAAATACAAAATGTTAAAAAGGGAAAATTATGGATATTAAATTTGAGGCTTTCCTCTGAGTTGCAACCAAACGCATACTGCACCTTTTTGTAAACAGTCTTCTGACTGTTTGACTTGCCATCATTTCTGACAAATTTTGCTCAACTTTTCCAGCTGTTCCAGCTCTGCTAAAAGTAATACCAAGTAAGCCAACTCTATTACATTTCACATATTGAACCCATACATCTCTCCACAAATTTTAACAGTAGGTGCAATGAAGACGATAACGTGCCTGTCAGCTGACCATTAAAGAATGGAATCCAATGAACAGTGATCCATTTTCTCCAAAAAAATGACTTTGAATGGTGACAAAAGGCAATACAGGGTAGCCCAGTGGTAGTACCACTAGCTTGCACAACTAGTAGCTAGTAAAGAGAGCTACTTATACCTTGGTTGTACCCAAATCAAGAACTGCTGATTCAGCCAAGATATGACCTCTCATTACCATTTGCTTTTGCTCAAGCTAAGTTAGAACTCTGTAAGTACCTGTTACTTTGGAGCAACCTTTTTATTGATTAAATATGATTAACTATCTATATGTATATCACCACCATATATATATATATATATATATGATCTGCTCAATTTTTAAGCAGATGATATAATCTTAAAAGCTCTCCTAATAAAAGTTCTATTCATGTAAATGTAACCTGCTTTTTGGTGACATAATACTGACTCCCCACATTTTCTATTTTTTTTTATTTAAATCTCTGATTCTCAAAATAGTAGCTGACAGTCAGGAGACCAATGTCAAAGGCTATTCCTTACATACCCAAGAACAATACCACACACAAAAACAGAGAAATAAAAGAATGGCTATATGTCCTTTCTTCTTTTCAGAACAAGACTTCTATGGAGATCTCAGAGGGATTAACACCTATCCTGTGAAGGCCAGTCTGCCATTCTTTTGTCAAGAAAAGCCAAAATACTAAACTGAAATAAAATTTATCTTGCATAGAATGCAAGATAAACCATTCTACCACCATTCTAGAAACCATGTTCTATTAAATATATTAAACTCTCAAGTGAAAAACAAAGGCAGTCTTTCCAGCATACTCTGAAAAGATGCCAGACATTTACAGTGCAAGCTAAAATTAATTTTATGGCAGTCACTTACTCCACTAAAACAATCAACTCATAAAATTCCTTTTGTGCCACTGCTGAGCTAAAAGTCAGTTCTTTCACTTGTTACCAGGATGACTTTTCCGCAATGTATTTGTTTAGCTTAAACATACATATACACACAAGCAGTGGCACTGCAGAGGCGTGGTAACACTTGACAGTTACATTTAAATTTCCACCTCCCCAGCAAACCTGAGATTTTACGAAAGATGACATAACAATTCATAGTGAAAGCACAAGTATTATGATTAATTTTCTGCAATGAGTTAGAGATATGCAATGGAAGTTACAACAGCTGAAAATATTAACACCAGTATGCAAAATCAGAAAAGTGTCAGGCCAGATATGCCATTACCTGCGGTAATGATGAAGCACCACTGTCATCCCCACAGTCAAGTCAGCCACTTTGAGAACTCAGTGATTAAGAGCATAGTAAGAGCATTATTCCTGACACACTACCAGTTTTTAGAGGAGTTTTCAAGGTTCCCAGTCAAGCCTTTTTCCCAGCATTGAATGCTCTGTTCTAGCTTGGGGTTTGAAGGGGAAAGCAGAAGCAAAGGCAGGGCCCGTAAGATATGTCTAGATACTTCTACAAATTCTCCGTATAAATAGTGAATGTTTTAGGATGCAAATGAAAATAACTGTTCACAACAAAGTTGTGAAGTGCTTTTATAAGAATTAGATCAATAACTATTATTTTCCTCCTTACCTGATAAATAAGGTTTGTAACTCTTCAGAGACCAATAAAACTATTTTCCTACTGCAAGAACTTGAGCAATGCATACATACCCTCTTACACAATGTTTATACTGCTTGTACTTTTTTCTGGTTATTTTCTTGTGTTACATTTGAACACAAAAAATTATTGGTACATATTTTAATGGTAAGTTGATGTTGCTGTTTCGTTTCTTGAAGTTTTGAAAACCAACTTCAGTAACAAAAATACTACCCATACTCAAGCTTAACAGGGCTTACAGAAACAAATAAACAAGCAAACAAACAAGCAAAGAGACTAGTGGTACAGAAAGTTTTGGGAACCCTAACAGGACAAAAGCTGCCTTTGTAGCTGGGCCACAGCAGCCCTACAAGTCTTCAAGGTGACACAGGGAGGAAAGGGGGAAGTCCCACATCAGCAGCAGGTGCAGAATGTTTAATCTAGTGTTGAAAGGCCACCATTTCCAACACATGGCAATTGGGCTAACAGGAATGACATTAGGGGACTCGCTCAGCAAGTACACCAACCCCTGAATGGTGGGGGCTTTTCTCACCAGCTGCCCGAACGTCAATCAGCTAAAGGGGAATGTTACAGGGGTCACAGTTTGGCGCTGGTTCTCTATGCCTGACATTTCTATCGGTTAGGAAGACAATGAGAGAGCTACAAAGCCCAAGAATTACCATAGTCCCATTCAGCCGCACAACAAAATTGAGGGGATTGGGAAAGGCCTCCAAACACAAAATGATCAACAGGAGAACAACCCGACCTACCCTCCTCAAGAAAAAGATCAGGAGAACGCTACAGAAGTGAAGAATCCCGGGCTATGAGCCAGCAGAGGGAAGTTTCATCTCACACAAAGGCATCACTTGCTAAAGTTCAGCGAGGCTAGTTTCTAAGCAAAGCCCAGTGTCTGTATTTATACTTCTGGGCAATGCCTTTTTAATGTGAACGGCCCAGATTTAAAAAAAACAATAAATCTGAAAGATGATTGCATGTCACAGGAACAGTTGTAGAATATCCTAAGTTAAAAGACTGTAATTTGATTGTACAGAATAATTAACGTGATTAGATGATAATACCTGTTAAACCATAAATCCAAAGCAGGATGAGGCAGAGGCTTATCAGGCATGTAAAGTGCAATATCCAGACAATAAGCTTCTGACACCACTACAGCTAAGGCACTGTTCCATAGTGCAGGTTGACATTCTTCACCCTTGCACAGTAGGCAAATTAAAAACAATGAAATTTTTGGAAAGATTAAAATATGCCAGATACAGACAAGGACCTGAGTTTACGTAACGTAAACAGAGAAAAATGATTTGAAATCTGCTTTTGACTTCTGCAGTGTTAAATAGATGGCTTAACTTACTCTGCCTCTGCACTTTACCTTCAAGAAAGGATTAGTAACTTTTATTAAAAGACACATTTATGCAAAAGACCGAGGGTCATGCATGGTACAAATGGCAGCTTGAACTCCATTGCTAATACACGCATACAGTTTAAGAATAAATGCACGAAAAGCTGGAATACAAGCTGACTTCAAACGTTTAATTACATACAGAGAGAGAAGATCAGAATCTAAAAATAATGAGATACTTGCGAAGAGACAAGAGAAACTGAACACTGACTGGCAACAGTTTGTCAGGAATTGGTTACGCTGGAAGTGTATATTCAGAAGAATATTGTGATATGAAAGCATCACTACATTGCTTCACTTAGGGGAAAGGAGGACCATAAAGGTCGATGGCACTTGGGAAAATCGCTAACCTATTTATTATCGTGTCCTAATATGTAAACTAGATAAAATCTAACAGAGTTGCACTTCCACCCAAAAGAAAAAAAGTCCAGCATTCCACAGTTCCTTGAAAAATTATACATTATGTATTTGTGAATGATGCCTTATTTCGATACCAATGCTCTTCTGTTATGTTTAATACCGGCCTTAATTTGTAATGATTTTACCCTGCAGCCTCTCCTCTGCATTAAGAAGACACTGAAGCTCATTGTACCCAAATCTGTTCTAAACTCAGAAGTTGAATAAAGCAAAAGCATATATAAACCAAATGCATAAGACACATTCTATATTAGAGTGTGAACATTTTGTGGGAACACTTCTCACAGAAACTAAAATTGGATGTCTTCAGCTGATCATCTTCCGTATTCTTAACCTTTTAGCCTAAAATTCAAAACAAACACCATACAATGCAAATAGGTGAAAGTAAAATCATTTTCCTCCCTAAATAGTACACTGACACAAACTTGCAAAAATATCAAATTCTGACTGGAAGAAGAACATGTGAGAAAAAAATATAGCAGTTCAGTTGCTGTGGATTTGTTCTTCTTTGTGAGATTTTACTCATATAGCTCTTCTGCCTGTGTAGTGGCAAATAAAGCTTTAAGGATTCAAGTGTATGACACGAGTGATGTGCTGTAAAAGCAGTTATCTTTACAGCACTTGAAAGATGCAGCCTTTTGTTTGGTGGCATGGTTGGACAGTTTTTAGAGGAGGAATGCTGTCCAGTCTTTCCAGAAGTGGTATGGAAAGCAGAGGTTTTCAAACCCCCTGTAAGTCTGGGTAATGGACTTTTCAGGTCAAAGAAATTTCCTCATAGGTTGTACCAAAAAAAAAAATGGGGGTGGGGGGAAGAAAGGAAAGAAAGAAAAAAAAGAAATCAAGGAGAAATAATTTGGATTAGCGTCTGCCATGTATACCCTACATTAACTTTTATACACAAGTGAAGTTGTTGTTTTTCTTCCATCTGTTTGGGGTGACACGGGAGGAACCATTATTCATACAGCTTACAGGAAGAAGAATTGAAATAAAATCCTGAAGTGATGCAAATTAAAATATAGCATATATTGCATAAATATGCTGTACCACATGTTTACAAGAATATGTACAGGTACTACTTCTGGATTCCTACGGTCTACAACCATTCCTGATTTTAAAGACACGGTTACAGAAAAAGAGGGAAAGATCCATTTCCATGAGAATTAATCCTGCATCATACAGAAGACATTACAATCAGTAAGGTTTTTTTTCTTTATTTTTTTTTTTACTGCTGATACATGTAAATCTTTCAGAAATGAAGCAACAAAATAGGTCTCAAGTCTATTCAACTTGTTAAGTTTTTGTTCTTCCCATAAAATACGGTCCTACTAACCATGATAAACAATACTGTTTTATAAAGATACTCCTTTCTGAAACACTGCTTCCATACTATGTACAAGAAAAAGTGTCTTTCAACAATGTTGCTGTAAATGACAAACTCTGAGACTAAAAAAATATCTTTGAATTCAATAAATATTACTCAGCACTGTTATATTAGTAATTACTAACAAGCAATATTCTCAAAGTAGTACTAAGAAACATGAAGCAATAACTTAAAGTAATATAGGTCAAACAGCAGTGAAAAAGCAAGCTTTATAAATGAGTACCATCTTCATTGCACAAACTGAATAGTCTGCAGCTAGATATTAAAGAAAGCATGACTAAGACTCTTCTTTTGCACAAGGTATTTTTTTTATTATTTTTTTTACAGCCAACCTTCAGTTTGCTCCTATATATCATTACATTGCCATAGTCTATTCATTTCCCTGTAAAAGCAGATTTCTCAAGTATAAGATATTAGGTCTCTGAAAAAGGCAAATCTTCTTTAGTTAAGAACCAAGCAATGGAAAAAAAAATATTTAAGAGATCGCTCATAAGGGATGAAATCAAAGCATGAAAACTGAATGGCTACAAACTAAAGCAAACCTATTCCCAGTAATTTGTTATATATAAGCACGGTGAAAAAAAAAAAAACAGAAAGTTTTGGTCTTTCGTAACTTTTGAATGGTATTACTGGTCATTACAAATCTTCAGACCATTTCAGAGCTACTCTGTTTCACTGAAATCACAGACAGCCATCTGCAAGCAAATGGCTCCACTTTCAGGTCTGACCTATTTTAGTGTCCCTTGGGTGTTCAGAGTTACCTAGACAAAAAGAAGTAACATTTAGAAAAATGGAAAGCAGTTGTCCAGTTTTATCTTAAGCAGCTTAAAGAAGCATAATATTATATCTAAATGTTCCTTTCTCTTCATAAGATTAATACTGCAAAGTATACAATGCACTCATCCTATGAGTTCACTGAAAAAAATGTATTTTTTTCAAATTCTGGACAATGAAGTATATTTTTCATACAGCAGTCAGAAGACCCCAGAAACTTCGGCTTCTGTTTTATTAAGAGCAGTACAAGTAAAGAACTATAGCCCTCTTCAAATATCATTAGTACTCCGTGTTCTTCTCCACAAGACAGAGCAAACTGCGTAACACTACAGATGGGTGAGCTGCAGTATCTCGAGGGGAAAATGCAAAAAAAAAAAGCCAACAAAAAGCATGTTTTCCTTTCAACACCCACACTTTTAATTTAACTAAACTGGTATGTTAAGAAAGAATATCAACACTGAGACACTGGCCAGGGTGTCAGGAGAAAGGAGTGTCATTTTCAGATTTGCCCACAGATTTTTTTGCATAGCTGGTGTAAGAGTCTTAATTTCACTGCACCTGTTACTACACCTCAGTTACCACCACAAGTAAAATGTGTTTAATTCCTTTTTTCTGCCCTTTGAGAGTCTTGTCAGAAACAGGACTATATGCACCCACTGCACTGAGCATAATGAATCCTCCTGCCTTGCCTGTAATCTATCCTGAAAATTTAACATAAAAGAAAGGACAAGTAAAATAATCAACAATGTACTTCAAAATGACTAGACTCAGTTTCAGATTCATATTTGTTAGATCAAAATGTCCAAGCACCATGAGTTTGTAGACCCGGTCAGAAAGACAGATTCTGGCCACAGAGCGTTTCCTTTCCATCTCAATGAGTTTAAAGGTTTTTGTTTTCAGCCAAAAATTCAAAATCCAAACACTCCTGCCAAAAGTCAAAGTAGTCTGATCCAGTGCTGTGCAGTAACCCAGATTACCAGAATATTAACTCTGTCCTAGCCAAAAATGCTACAATCAGAAACAGTAAGAATTAGGAAGAGCGGGTTACCTCTTTGTGATGGCATTTTCTGACAATAGCAGGCTTTGTTTTTAGAAGACTATATGAGCTCTTCTACTGCAAATAAGCACTACAAGACATACAGCTTGGAGACAATCCATAAAAGATATTCTATCCATAAAAGATAATCCATAAGAGATTATATGGATGGATATATTGGATATATTATCCATAAAATAATCCATAAAAGATTTTCTATCACAAAAACTTGGATTTTCCTAACACAATCCATAAAAGACTCCTAAGCATGACCCCTTCCCGGTTCGGTGGTGGTCCGAAGGGCTTGTTCATGTTACCCAGAAATAGCTCTCAACTCATTTTTTCTCTCTCCAGAGCCCTATTTTTCTTCCTGCTCCTCCAAGCAAGCAACATCAGTAACACGTTTCCCTTTCCTCTCTGTACTTTTCTGGGCAGCAACGTCCAAGCCCCCTGAAGAGGTAGCACAGCTCTGAATGCCACCTCTTCTCAGTCAATCACGAACCACCTTGACTGACCACCACCAAATCTTTTTTTCCCCTTTGCCCTGATACACAGAGCATTGTTTTCTCCCATCAATTTTATCTCTGTATTTGGACAGGTTGCATTAAGTTCTCCAAAAAGAAGGACTTAATGACCTAGTGACCCTAGACTCAGATGCTTTATGACTTTTCACCACCATGTCCCCTTTCTTCTGGCTTAACTATAGTGATCGTGCAACAAATTTGGCTCCTAACTCTCCTCCACATATAAGGGATAGCAGTCTTGCCCAGCCAGCTATTTAATGAGTAGAAGATTATCTGGTTTCCAACTTTTATAACTTGTCCTTCATTTGAGCAATCTAACTGATTTTCACATCCTCTGGAGAAGCAACTTCACTCAGAATCTGATGTTTTGTTTCCCTTCCTATCCCACTACAGCTACCAGATATTACACATGGCTTTCTGTCCTCCTACTAATCCTTATTAAGAATCTCCTCGCCATCCTTCTTTGTGAGTACCCATTCAGCATATTGCATATGATAGCTGGTGGAGTTTGTAAATCCCATAATTATACTTGAGAGGTCAAGAGGCATGTATTACCTTGCACTTAGCATACCATAATCATTTAATGTAACAGCTTTAGGCTTAATTGCCCCTCAAATAAGAGAAGCCCTCTTTAGGGAACTGTGGTTAGATAGGTCAACCCTGAATTATTTTTGGATATGGTTCTGGAAGAGTCTAGGAGTAGTGAGTCAGAACTGAGCCTGAACACTTTGTCTTACGTGATCCCAGATAAGATTAACCAAGAACTGGACAGCAATTAAATGGCTGGCAGCATCATGTAATTTTTGTTAGCCAAATGTAAGTACGAGGTAAGTATGAGCTACAGGACATCTGAAAGGGGGCAGACCACCACCAGGGGTGCCACACTCACAAGTACAGGTGAACTGCTGCACCACTTCAGCAGTAACTTCACTATAACCAGCTAACTCCGTTCTCGGGAATGAAGCAAAGGTAAGAAAGAACCTTTTAAATCTGAATGATCCAACAACATCACAGTAATTATTGGATGATTGCAATTCACCATGTTTGAAAATTAGTGACACCAGTGCATATGTCCCAGCTGCAGAATGACGTTGTATGGCAAGAGCCACTCTTACCTCACACTCAGTAACATCACATTTTAATGCTTAGTCTTTAACCTCTGACCAGTGAGTGTTCCAGCAGTTCTCAGTCTACGAAATAGCAAAATATATGCATGCTTGTATTTTGAAAAATACTAAAGAAAAAAATATTGGAAAAGAAAACAAAACAAATTTCCAGATCAGATTTTAACTGATTCCAGAACCTGACCAACAGGAAAAAACATGAAGTTTTCTTTCTTACAATTCAGTCCCACCATGTTACTCAGAAACCAACAGAACATTCTAAACAAAAAACAAGTGATACGAACACAGACTTCAGTCTAATTCGTCAGCTCAACACTAACCACTAGCCAAACACTGCATTTTTATGTTCAAAGGTAAAAGAATTTTTTGCTGCTGGTCTCTGATTTTATCGTTAAGGAGGACTCATACTGCTGTGAGGGGTGGCTGGAAACCTATTAATTGGCAACTCCTTAAGGCTGATAAGCTTTCAGTTACTTTCCTCTGACTTTCTTAGTACTTTACCAAACTTCAGCTCTACTTTATAGCTGTTATTTACCTCAGGCTGAAGTGTTTTGAAAATTTCACAGTATACAGTACATGTATATCCAAACAAAAGTCAAAATATAAGTATATTGTTTTGCCATTTTTACAAAAATCTAGGTACAATTGTTTTTGAATCTGGAGTTTGAAGTTTGACTCCTCGCATTCCCATAAAATTACACTAAAAACTAGCTAACAATTTTTTTTTGAAAATTTACAATTTACACATTATCAATAGAGAGTTCTTACGTTTAACCCACTACTAATACAAAAGGACTTCACACAGGAAATATTTGCTATGCAGATGGAAGGTTGCACTCTCTAAACTTGAGTTTAGACACACGAATGAAAAATACAGAGAGTATTGCCCTGCAGAGTCAATGTATCCCTGGCCCCCAAAAATATATGGCAGAAGAAAGCTATGCAATACAAAATCAACAGGAGAGGAGTTGACTTGTAGGAAAAACGAGTAGGAGGGAAGATAGTCAATCATTTGGATGCAGATATTAAGACAGAAAGCAAAGGTTTGGAACCTGTCTGAAGGGAATGTTAGGCAGCAACAGGTCAGGAGATTTACTTCTAAACCCATATTAAACCATTCAAAAATGTTAAGTCTGCAAGACTGTATCTCCATAAACTGTCCACAAACACATTTTCTGGTAAGAATGGTGACACCAACTACACCCTCAATCCTAAATGCTGATTTTATAGATATACACACACCACACATTCCATATATAATTTTTAAACAAAAGCAGAACTGATACTACTACTCCAGACAAGTATTACCTTCTACTGCAAGCAATTAATATATATATACATATATATATGTACAGAAACAGGCTGGGAAAATGCTTACAAGGGGAAGTGTTTGAAAAGCTATTGCTTTCACATAATCTGTTTTACTAGAAAAACAGTAAAATTACAAACGGAAACGCACATAAGTCAAAATGTCTATGTTGAAATCAATCAGCCTCTTTGCATATTTGTGAAAAAAAATCCACAAATCTTTGTTTTCCTAAGTAATGCATGTTGTTTCCAAAGTAGTGCATGACGTAATCGGCACAATATTTATCCCCGACATTTAAGATAAGGACTGCAACTTTAATTGTTACTCATCGTCTCTCAAATTTCTGTTGGGTAACAATACACAGAATTTAAAATCAATATATCACTATTTCAGTAGCTGTTCAAAACATAGATAGACACTGTACTAGTTACTCTACAAAGATAATGACCTTCCCAGCTCCAGGAAAACCTAGGCTGTATCTTCCAAAGCAAATTTCTAACTCTTTACTGTACACAAAGTTAGTCAAGAAGCTGAATTAATATCATATTTACTTAATAATTTATGTAAAGGCATAAACGCAAAATAGTATGGTAGGAAAAACTTAACGAGATGCAAAATGTGATTAACTCTGATTCTTCCTAATTCTTCCTGCTTCACTTTGCTTCCTGAACATTCATTAAACTAATTATATTTGGTGTTACTTTTTAAGTTCACTTTTAAAATGAAATACATTTAAAATACACTTCATATGGAGTTATTTGTAAATAGCACCATGCCACAACAATAGCACCATGCACAGAAGTTCGCATTAGAACCTCATCTGACTTCATGCACATAACAGATCCATAGGGGCATGCCCAACCTCAACCACGAAGGACCACAATTATGAAAATACATAATCAGAGGTAAAACATATATATATATATATATACACACACACACATTCAAAAACTTAAATTAAAAAATAAAACGCGCAAAATCAACCCACACATCTAAACATCATTTCAGCATTTCAAAATCTTCACGGCCAACCTACTGGAACCTCCTTTCAGTTCTGTCCTGGAAGCCTTGGAGTCTTCTCTTCCCAGTGCAAAAATTAAGAATGGTAAGAAAAAATTCCCATTATATCTGCTACTGCACTGAATTTAAATGCTACTCCCCTGAAATTTGCACTTGTCTTGCTCCAGGGGGAGAAAGAGGAAAAGAAAGGTGAGGAATTTTCAGTGGTTTAAATAAAGAGAAAGAAACTCATCCCAGGAGGATGGTCTAGGAGGAGGTCTTGAATGCTATAAATGCCTGAGGCTAGGGGAAACCTGGGGCGCAGCATGGCCTTGTAAAAATTTTACTTGCCTTGACAAGTATAAGTTTACAAGGCAGGGCTAAATCGCTTGCTCACACTGAGCTCAGACCTACTTTAGGTAGGTCTACTTTGGACCACAGGAGAAGGATGACTGCACAATGCTTGCGCAAGGGCAGCCAGCTTTCCTGCAGCTTCTAGAGAGCACCATCCACTGGGCAAGAGCCCTCTGCTCAGCTCGTGTCCTTGTGAACATCCTCACTAGAGGAGTGAGGGGCTGGGAGAGGCGGAGGGACAGTCGCCCCACAGTCCCCGAGGTGCCCCTGCAGAAGGCACCTGCTGGTGCTGCACCTGCTCGCACGCTGCTTTGCTCCACAGGGATGACAGTCCGGACACCCTTCACGAGCTAAAGTTCATTTAAAATGGGATTAAAAACAGGTCTGTGACACAAACAGCATTTACAACTGCGTGTCAAGACAGACTTCATAAAAACAAAACACAAAAGGAAGTATGTTTCAACGTCACTGTTAGCATAAACGTCTTGTGATCGTAGCTCAGAGCAGTAAAAAAAAAAGCCAAGACTCTTGTAAAATCCATAATTACTGTCTTCTCTTTAAATTTCCATTTTTATGTGGACACCCTGCTTTAAAAAACTGAGAGTTACGAGTAGTATCTCAACAAATACAGATGCTGAATGTCAGCACAGTAAATACCGCACTTTTTTGACACTGATGCAGTGCTGTTATACAGAAGCAGCAGACAGATTTCATTTAGCTGAGCACATGCTGCAGCAGTGATATTTCTCCAGGTTGTATACAGTTTTTATAAGACTATGTCAACTGTCACTCTTATGATTGCTTTGTTTATGGAGAATTATTACCTATTCCTAATTAGTTCCTTGCTTAAAAGTCTTTCCATAAGGATGTCCAGGGGAAAAAAACATACAACAGCTATAACAAGTTAAATCACAACACAAGTCAACCTGTGTGACATTTGAAATACTATTATTCTTGAGGAATAGTCAGTATAACTCTCTTTTAATATATCATAAATTACTGGGTTCAAAGAAAACAGTAACCTGAAACAGTACTTTTCCAGTGCTGTAAAACATAATCAGCATTTCCAAAAGAGAAAACCCATGTGCCGCTCCCAAACCTGAAAGACAAATGAAATTAACTATGATTTTCTTTGACTGCCACACATCCCATATTAACATTTATAAAGTTGGAAAGTTACAACTAAACTAGATAATTAAGGCACATTTACCTTTCTCTACAGGCACATGCTGGTGTGCATGCACACATACACACACAAAACAAAACAAAACAAAACGAATGTAAAAATGTAAAGTAGAGGGAAAAAAGGCCAAAAAAGTATTTGCCTAGCTGTAAATTTAAAATGATCACACCATAAAACTACTATTACAAGGTAGTACAAACAATGTAAAAAATTACTGTTGGGTAGATTCTTCTCTTAAAGAGGAACAAGAGGAACAACAGGAGTAGAAACAGACATGTACAATATCTTCAAAATACTAAATGCAAAGAACTGGTCACAAGTCAAGGTGAGAAATATGTAGGCTGACTGCCTTTGGAGCTTAAAGATTACTTTATATTGGAGCACTTATGAAATTCTACGTTACTTCCCTAAGCAAATTTGATACAATGAAAGCTAGGAGTGGTACCTTCATTTCCAGCAGATAAACATGAAGACATTTCTTTCGCTCTGAAAAGGGGGTATTTTAATGGTTCAGACAGACTTCCACACACGGTTCTTACTTAGACCTCTCTCCACTCTCATACCTGCATTAACCTCCTTTTAGAAAAATAAATGTACAGAAAGCCTCACAGGATACCACAGCTAGAGAAGGTGAACATATGGTTTAAATGTAAAAAAAAATATAAAAAAAACACAACAAAATTGTTTAAAGATAGCTGAATGCTGTTGTTTTAAGGAAGAATCTGTTTCAAAGTAAGATCTAACACAGTGAATACAAATGCAATCAACAAAAAATGAAGAATGTTAATATCAACAAAAACACCAAATTAATGATATTCTTATATCATAATTACTGTTTATATAATCATAGCCAGGAAATGTTTAATTCAACAAGAGGTATTAATTACTAAATATTTAAATCAGTTTCGAGTAATAACCGCTTTTGATATTTGTTTGACAATAACAACATTAAAATGGAACTGCAGAATTACTTATTTTTATCATCAGCTGCTACCAGCTGAATATCAGTACTAAGACAGTCCTAAATTCAATATAAATATCATTGTTCAAGAGAAAGGGCTGTCAGATCTTGAAAATCCTGTATCTGATATCAACCATGCGTGATGTGGAAGGTGCATATTCCACATGAGTAGCTTCTGTATTTCATGGAAGAGCCTCGTGTTATCAACATTCAGGAACTGATTCCGGAAGACTCAATCATATTACTCCCAACGCTGGAGGAAGAGTTGGGATTCAAAACACAGGCTCAGTTACAGAGGGTCAACACAAACTCAATCACCTGTGCACTGAAGCACCATGAAGATTTTCAGCCTATATTTTTCAAACTTTATTTTAGAATAAAAAGAATATTTGCTTATTACTGAGGTAATATGCTCTTTTTAAAGGGCAAGGAGCAACTCTTAAGACACAAATACTAAAATAAATGGTAATATTTAATTGCATAGCATTTTTAAGGATTCTTGCTCATCAGAAGCAAGCAACATTGTAAGACCACACTACTAAGCACCAATAATGCACTTTATATTATTATACTACGGTGTAAGTATGTAAGTATATACGATTATAAGCACTGTTTAAAATGCACTATAACCACTATTGAGTACAACTCAAACTGACATTTACAACTATAAGAGCAATTACAATTAATTACTATTCCCCCTTAAAAAAAAAAAAAAAAAAAAAAAAGAAGATTAAGTTGTTTTCCCTCATGTACCAGCAATTATTTACACCCAAGCTTCATTATCTGTTCTACCCACCAAAGCAATCTGAAGTCTCACTGCCTTTGGCATAATAGAGATTGAGGCTTCATGTAGCACACAATATAACAGGTTAAGCTATCTGAGCCAATTTCTCCCTTTCCTAAGAGGATTATAACTGCAATATGGTATAACAAATGGTTGTGAATAAGCAAGATGGTACACCTGGACCTCCCCAAAAATAATCACCAAGCTGAATAGCCTCAAAACAAGTTTACTCTTTAAATATTGCTGAGATGAACGGAAACTAAATTCAAAATCCCAGAATTAAAAAATAAAAAAGAAAAGGAAGAAGTAAAATCACCAATGCTTTGACATGTTTAAGAAGTCCTAATATTTTCTAATTTTAAAAAAAGTTAATTAACATATAAGGTTTTCACTGTTCTCTTTTTTTCCCTCTCTGGGGAAGTCACTGAAAATGGAGTAATTCCATTAAACTATTGTCAGTACTTCCAAATGACATATTTCACCCTATTATGTGTACTTGTACTGCTTATTTCTGTGAAGAAGCATACTTTTTTTTTTTTTTTTTAATAAGCATATTCTATGCAATTCAACTTTTTTTCTAAAAGGAACACAAAGCGAATTGCCTGGGATGGGGGGTGATAAAAAAAAAAAAAAAAAGCAACACCATTTATTAATTTTGTATAAGTTATCTACCACCCTAGAGATTCCATGGAGGGGAAGAACATGTCTGAATTTCACCATACAGTGCCACAGGCACAAAGTGAGAAAAACTAAACAAGCACATCCTGAAGGGAGAGAAAATGCCTGCAGCAGCAAATGACCTACTACGTACCTCACTCACAGTTTTTTTGATGTTATAATTTGTTAATTTCAGGAAAAAAAGACAATTACCCACAGTTTCAGTTTGTTCTAGCAGAACTACTAACTTTTTAAAGTTTTTGATCAAAATGACATATATCATTCAAAAGATCTGTGTATTTTCAAAAGATTACAATCTTGAGTAAATTTGCATGACAAAGTCTTTACCATATCTATTTCCTTATTACCTGAAGCAGCAATGTGCATTATTAGAACAGTACTAAACTATTTAAGGATGAAGCACATCAAATTTTTATTTGAATTCCTTTGCATTAAAGTTAATATTTTCAAGCTCAATGCACAGTAAGCAAAAGATAATTTTATTCAAATATGCTTTTCATGGTATGAATAAGGAAGTATTCATCTCCCCACTGAATTGGTAAGTCTTTTAAGTAATGATTCATTTGAAAAATCAACAGGGTATTGGCAATTTAGTGTAATATTAAATACATGCACATACCATACCCATAACAGCATACACAAAATACTGTTTTATGATATATATTATAAATAGTACATTTACGCATTGTAATATATTAAGATTAGCCAGGTGATATTTTAACCATCCATACATCTAATACATAAGACAAAGGACACGGTTTTATTTTAATAGGTAATTTTAAATGCTAGTGACTTATTTAAAGGATATATAAAATGTGCATGTGTATTTCTCAACAGTAAAATCCATACAAATATCTCTATGTAAGAAGAGGTATTATGAAAGAACATTTCCATGTCATAATTTTCATGTATTATAAGCTAAGAAAGATAAATTTGACAAAGGACACATCAATGTTGTGCTTTATCCTGAATGAATATGCTCAGAATATACAGAAGAATGGTAATGGCTACTGACTTTTTTTTTTTAATAAATCAAAATAATGCTAAGAACTTGAGATTAATATGCCAACTAATGACCAGTATATTCCATCCTACATGAGTGCAATATATGAGTGCATATATTCCATCCTATATGAGTAATGAACAGTACATTCCATCCTATATGAGTGCAATTTTAATAAGATTGTCTGTTAAAATTACATTCCATGATGAATAAAAAAAAGTTTGTTTGCATATTTATCCTCTAGAAACAACAGTGAAGTCACAAACTCAAGTTCTCTGAACTAAACCAAGAGTAGACTGACACTGTATTTAGTTCTAGGCAGTATTCTTACAAAGTGGCTCATATAAAGTAAAATTCAACCCACAAATAACTACTGTATTTCCAAGTAGAACCATACTGATATGCATTTACCCATTTCTCTTGCAAAGGTTATGCACATTCTCAATTAAAATAAACGGTCTATTGAAGATCCACACTATAACAGAAAGAGCCTCATCACAGTTTCTGGGCAATTAAAAGGTCACGATTCCACAGCCAACTTCTCACAGACACATCCTCCAAACTTCTCCACACAAGAATAGCAATATGTTGCTGTGTATCCAATTGCTGAATGGAGCCCATTCAATACTTTTCTGTTAAAAGTTTTGTTAAAACTTTGCATACATAATAAACTCTACCAAATAAACTTGCCTATTCACCTGGTACAGATCTCATTTCTATATAAGCCACCAGAAAATTTAATGCTCTACTTCTGAAAAATGTTGATCCCATATTCAATAAAGTCTTGTTCAGCTACCATCGAGAAAGCTGTCAGTGATTCTACTTTCCTTTAAGAAAAGCAAATAGCGTAAATGAATTAATAATTAACAAAGGATAAGACTCTCTTATTCTAAGCCCATTCATACACAATTTATCAGTAATTTGTATGGTACACATATACTATTCAGTATATTGAAGCACCATCAGGTCTTACATTTCAAAATAGCTGCTTTAACAAAAATAATGATACAAAAAAGTCAGAAAAACAATAAATTTCCCATAAAACACAAAAAACCTGTGAAACATCATTATGGTAAAGTGAGACAGATTTTGTTTCATAGTGAAACAGTTCATTTTTATAGAAATCAATGACCCTCAGCACTGTATTTATCTAGACCTTCTAATTTTTAAGATAACTTATAATTAACATATATGTTTTGAGTTTATTTAGTACGGTTGAAAGTTGCAGATGTTTTCTCTTAGATAAAATGACTGCAGCATGTATGTAGGAAAAGAGAAAACTAGCAAATATATTTGTATGTAGAATTTTATTTCTGCTCTTGCAATGATTAGACTACACAGACAATAACACTAAAAAATTAATGTATTGGCCAAAGCAGATGACATTATTTTTGAAGCAGTCTGATTTTCTAATACGGTGCACATTTAAACAAAAGCTCACAGTTTAAAAAAACAAAAGGGAGAGAAAATACAATAGAAGTGCAAACCTGATCTATCTCTAATCTTTTCTTTTCAAACCTAGGCTACTCAAGAATCTTCAACTAATTATTCCATTTTATTGATGGCATTTTTCCCAAGGGAAGTTATGTAAAAAGTTTAACCCCTGAGCAAGTCATGGTTTCTCCTGCCTTTGAAAGTGTCAAGTGCATTGATTATAACTGCAGGAAGTGTTACCTTCTACCCAGAGAATCTCACCCTGCACAATCTTAAACACTGTCTCTCTCCCAAAACGGCTTTGATTCAGCAATTCAGACCGCTTCAGCTGATATTAAAGGCAGAAGCACCACAGAAAAGGGATCAGCAGTTAAAACGAAATACAAAGAGGAAAAAAAACAGATCTTGGATATAGTACCACAAAGCTTGAGAGAAAAGCAGATTTGAAAAAGACATCAGAGTGACTAAAAAAAGAACAACATGACAGAAATTAAACAAGATTTTTATGTTTGCCTTCTATGCATTTAAACTCATCTCAACCTCTATTGAAATTCCGATCATACCCAAACCCCAAGGCTTTTGACATACTTTCAAAAATCCACACCCCCCTCTTACTCTTTTCCAAGTCTCCAGAGCAGAGTCACTGTTAGGTATCCAACAAGTTGAAGAGAGGGGGAAGAAAAAAAAAAAAAAAAAAAAGAAGAATCCTAATATGCATATGATAAAAAGACCATTTATACTCATATTATACTTTGCTTTTTAAATGATCTATTTTAAATATCCAGTGTGTGTTCTTAACCCCATATCTAGCCAGTGAAAAGAAGACTTAAATGGTTTGGGAAAAAAATAAATAAATCAACTTTTCAAGTCACATTTACCCAAATAGCCTCTATAGTAATTTTCTTAGGTCAGCGACTAAAGTAAAAGCAGACTAACAAAAGGTGCCACAGGGTTCTACAACAAGCCAGCTAGCAGAATGAAAGATGACAAAACAATCCTTAAGTAGCTTTATTTTATCAAAATTACAGAGCACACATAACTGTAAGAATGTAATATAAACAATTATTACAACAATGGTAATGCATCTTTATACATACATCTTCGAAAGGATGCACTAAATTCCAAAGGGTAATTGGATTTTCAGGACTGTGCCAGTGTTTTTTTTTTTTTTTTTTTCCAGTTCAGTCATGACAGGGCCAGAAGGTAATGATACATCTGCCATGATGCAACAAGCAAACCTGTCTTCTGTCAAGAGTTGAAATCATAAAGGAATAAGCTGTCGTTAGCAACCTCTCTCCAAACAGTAGAGCTGTCATCTCATTGTTTTCCTTTGCTGGCATGGGGGCTGGTGTGGGCTTATATACCCTGTCAGTTCAATATTAGTCTAAGTTTTTAACCTCTTCTTGAATTTCAGACTTCATAAAAGTGCTATACATGTTATTAGGTAATATCACCTATTTTCTGATCAATTAATAATTACTATCAAATAACTATGCATCTTGTCCTTCTATCTGCTTGGTGATCAGTATTCCAAAACAGTATTTAAGGGATTACCAATTCCTCAAAAAATGTTTAAAAAGGAGTTAAATACATTGATTTTTTTTTTCATCTTTTTTCTAGAGTATGGTGTATTTTATGCCATGCATACAGGATAATTTATTTAGTACTATATTGTAAATGGTGTTTATATATCATGAAATATCTCAAAAATAATACATCTCATTACTTGTAACACAAATTTTCTTAATATTATCCCCACAAAAGGAGAAGATGTAAAAAATAAGTTTTCTCTATTAAGAAGTACTTTACAATGTCATTTCAGTCTTCTACCAAAACAAACATAAACACATACACATACCAGATTCAGATAACTACTGTTTAAAAGAAAATATAACATGTTCCTGTCCATTTTAGTGAAATTTTACTTCCAGAAAAATGCAAGAATGCCCAAATAAGATCACAATTTCTATGACACTGTAACTACCTATTAATATATGCAGTAAAGGGAACATAAATATTACTATTCTATGTAAAAACTGCAATCACAGTGAAATGTCAACTGTTTTATTTCCAGAAAGTGTCACTTGCCTAACTTATTGAAATGTGCTAAGTACCTATAAACTGTAAGACAAAATTTTAAAACGTAGGTTCTAAAATATGAACGCAACAATAAAGAGGACTTTAACTATGTATTATTCTATGCTTAAACACAAGGTATGGAAGTTTTTAAGCAAGAATTCCTGAGAGTGTAGTTTAAACACTACAAATTTTTTTTTGACAAAAATGTTTAAGTATCTGCTTTGAAACCCCACTCATTTTTACAACATGGTAAGGCTAGAATGTATTGCCATACCAGTTACTAAACGATACGGTTAATAAAATCACCTAAAAGTTACACCAAGTAACTTTACTACTGCTTTGCTACACCTGATAATTTTGTTGCTCCTTTCAATGCACTTACCAAACTAATGACATCTTATTGCACAATGAAGAAAGTAACCACCCTCAGCAATTCTCAGTAAATATTACCACCCTGTTAGTTTTATACAAATGAATGATATTAATCTGTGTGAATAGATCCAACATTCTGACAAAAATATTCTTAGGAACAGAAATTGTTTAGATAATGCTGTAGGAAGAATAGGATAAACACAAGGGAAAATATAAGATGAAAATCATGTTTTATCAGACACTAAAGAAAGATTTCTGCAGACGATGCCCATCTCAAGCCAGTCCTGTTTTCATCTGTTCATGGAAACTCTGATGGCTGGGTGCTGCTGCATCTCTTTTGAAAAAATCATCCAGGTTCTTTGAAGAAGCTTTTGTTCTAGTGCTATTACCCTTATGCCAAGCATTAATTTTCCTTTAAATAATAATAACAATATCTAAGCGATCTCAAAGGGATTGCTGAATTTGAAGCCAGGCAGCAATTCTTGCTTGTTTCAAAAAATATATATAATAAAAATCCAATAGCTTACAGTTGCTGTGGTTGAGTTTCATTAGCATCTTTGGGTCCACAGCTCTAAGGTAACAAAAACACTGAATTTCCAAAGACAGAAAGGATCCATCATTTTTTTTTTCTACTTGGCAGTAAAGACTGCAGTAATTTGATGTCCTCTTTACTCCCTAGAGGAAGTGTATTCCACATAAGAGGACTCCAAAACTCTTCTCAGTGTCCAAATGCAGGTAAGCTGAGGTCCTGTTTTCTCCAGTAGCAAACTGCCTCCCTAAGTAGATGAGCTGCAGCTTCTCCCAGCAGACTTCAAAGCACAGAGGCAGCTTCTCTACCCACTACAGGAGGAACAGTACTGCATGAAGCAGTAGCAGCTGACTTTGGCACCCCTCCTTGCTTGCTCCATGCATCACTTCACAAAATATCACTGATATCACCTGTACACCTACCATCCAATTGTTCTGATCACCGTCCATGTTGTTAGCACTCGACAACAAAGCAGACAACCTAACCTCCTCCTCCTGTAGCACCTGGTGACTGAGGACCTCACAGGGTATGGGAGCCTCTGAACAACCTAAACAAACCCACAAACTTAAATTCTTAATATTTGACACCCCAAGTAAATACCCTCATCACGGAATTAAATAATTTAGCTCTGTTTCTCATTATCTCCCCTCGGCACTGCTGTAGTCACTGTATATATATCAACATAAGAAGTGACTGAGAAAAGACTGGCTCTATGAGACAGTGAATTACACATTTACTAAAAATGTAGAAGAGATATTAAAATTATTCCTCTAATTTACAAAATATTTATTTATAAAAAGTTGAATAGCTTCAGTATGGTAATATAATTAAAGTAGAATAGTCCCTGATTCCCAGAGGAAAGACTTGAACTTCTCTTGCACGTCAGATGACTGCTTCTATCAAAAATTTGTACTTCCCATTGCAGAAAGTTTCAGTAGAGAGGTTCTATTTTAACAAAACAACAAAATTATACAATTTTTGTTTAGCACTATATTTACAGGAAATTATCATCTTACAATATGTAAGTTAGAATTGTTATTAATCATTTCTTACTGTTTTACTGCTTTATATTATCACATTTGTCTTTTCTGTACTTGTTTTTTTCTAAAATATATCTGATCCTACCCCTGTTTTAATGCATTTACACGTCTCTCACATTCTATACACTTTTCTCCCTCCTCCTTTTTCTACAATCTGTTCTGTATCCTGTTGCTTGTTTGTTTTCTTTTGTATTTTCTAGAAAACCTTTTATGCTACCAAAGTTGAATTTCTAATCTAACACATTAATCTTACCTCCTTTACATAAAACTTTGTAAACTACTCCCAACACCTATTGCACACAGAACTGAATCTACAAAATACAGTTTGATATGAAAGATGGAAGAAGTACTACCTACAGGAATCACCCAGATAAAAAAAAAAAAAAAAAAAAGGGTTTCTAGCTACTGGAAATCCCACCAGGATATTTCTCCTATTTCTCCTTGGATCTTTTCTTTCCAATGTGTATCAGCCCCAAGCCACTAGAAACCTGATAAACTTTAAGCCTTTCCATTGCTCCCTGATTCACACACACTTTAAGAGGGAAGCTTTTTTCTTCTTCTTCTTCTTGAAAGTGCAGTGCCAGAAATAAATACTTTCTTCTAATTTTTTTCTTCATCTACTTCCTGGTTAGGAGTGCTACGTCCATTGTCTACTGACACCTTCAGCTTTTGCATGTCCGTTTTCATTTTTTCCAAGAAATTAACTGAAATTGCTTGTGGTAGTTTCACCACTGTACACAGAGAAAAGCAGCAGAGAAAAAGATATAGTTTTGGCCTATATAAATTCTCCTTTGTTTTGTTTTTGTTTTATTTTAAGGAAAGTAGAGGTGTTGCAAATGTCTGTAAATTGAATATATTTCTGGACTAGTATCTGCACAAAAGGTTAAAGTATTGCTTTTGCAAATTATTTTTTCAATTATTTTTTACAAATGAAACCCTAGTTGACAGCAAATGTTTTAAGCTACATGAACATTTTTCACATTCACAACAGATCAGGGGAATTTTCAAATCCCGGATACTATTATCCACTTCAAATTCACACAGTTTATTATTAAAACAAAACAAAACAAAACAAAATAAAATAAAATAAAATAAAATCCATGTTTTCCTGTCATCAGCACTGTAATCTAATGCTTTGACAAGGTTTACTGGTTTCATTCAAAAGATGAGACCTCTTCTTAGAAGAAACACTGAAAGATCAAGGAAAATAATTCCTTCCTCCAAAGTGGCAACACTGCATGAGGAGTTATCACAACTTTCATTCAAGCTATTTACTATCTAGGCCAGTTATTTCATTTCATAAGAGACAGAAGTGCCTAAATCAGCTATAGCACTGAACTCCAGAAAACCCAGAAATAGATGTAATTTTTATTATTGGTAACTAAAATTGGAGACCTTATACTCATTCTATCATAATCTTCTGCACTTAGAAATTTAATCTATACGATCTGTACATGAAGTAGACATGATATCGGCCCTGTCTTCTCTCTCTCTCTCTTTTTTTTTTTTTTTTTTTTTTTTTTTTACTTTAGTCAAAACATAAAGGTTCCAAGTATCTTCACACTGGGGTTTGATTTCCATAAAATATTGCCTTGTATATACCAGATATATGTCTAATTCTCACTGCAGTGATTACATTATACCAATAATATCAACATATTTAAAACAATATAATTTGATATAAATAACTTGATATGATTTAAGGTTCATTTTACATGAAAAAAATCATTGCAGATAGTAATCATTGCATTTAGCATACTTGCCAGAATTTTACAAGGGACAAAAATGCAGATTTTACAGTATCTGGAATTATTCAACTAAAGACTACAAATAAATAAATAAATACTTGTTAAGAAAGAAGAAAGTCTAAAGGTAAGAGCATAAAGTCTGATATCCCGATGGGATCAAATGACTACACTGTTTAAGATATTTTGTCATCAAACTGTTTGGTTATTTTCATGCATATTTGAAAGAAGCACTCAAAATGCAGAAATACAAAATCTGTTTTTAAGGTTATACATTTGAGGGAACAGAGCTCTGCTCTGTGTTCCACTGGCACAGCCATTGGATAAAAACAAAACAAAACAAAACGGGAAAAAGAGCCTGTAATTCTCCTCTCCTAGAAACACTCTCTTCAGAATTTGTAATCTAGGGATACTATCCCAGTCTTAAGTGCTCAACATCTCGTATTAGCCAAGACAGCACCATATTTAGGAAAGAATAAAAATGAAGGAGTGTAAGCACCATGAGGAAAATTTAAGGAACTATATCTCTCCAACTTTCTTGGGAAAAGTTCTGGAATTCTCAATCCGGAAATTAACCTCCTACACTTGACTCACCATATACATCTGTATCATACTCTAGAACCATGAAGTATTTTTGGATCTGTCTCTGAGTCTTACCGAATATTTTAAAGTCAACTGCAAAAAATTCAACTTTACTTAGTAAAATGTGCAACAATCACAGTGACAATACTGCTACTAAGAATAACTTAGTAAATATAATTGAAATAGTGAATTTTAAATAGGCTTTTCAAATGTCGACTGCAGGAAATTTCATTTAGGTAGCATGATGCAAGAGATGTATTATACCTACAAAGTTCCATGTTAAAAATATTACACAAATTGTGCAGTGTCTCTCACATACATGCAAACACAACAGAATAGTGTCCATAAAATGTAAATGTTTTTAACTGTCAAATATTGATAGGTGAATCAGAATGAATCAGTATTCAGTGCAAAACTGAAAAAGACTGTGCCTCTAATAAATTCAGTACAAGCCTAGCAAAAAAGCCTGCTGTTATCATGAAAGCTCATGTTATCATAAGATTACAACAGACGTTGAGTGAGAATACGTACAAATTTAATGAAATGTAAAAGAAAACACTTCAAATCATAACAAATTTCTGTAGTGCCTTCTATTGCATCTCATCGCCTGTTAAGGGCTCTTGTCATGTTAGCTGCCATATTAAACTACATGGCAGTGCCACCACAATATGACATACAACAAATTTTTTGTTTTACTGTAAGAGAGAAACTTGCTTCTATTAGACAAAAGTTCTGAAAAAAAAAACAACCAACAAGCAAGTATTTGCATCACAAATAAAATGATCACACAGGGAAATGGAGAATACTGATTAATAGATTAATAAATTAAAACATCCTAGATTCATAGCTCTTCATATATAAGTACACATACATATACAGACACAACTGTACATACATACACTTTCACTTACCTCAACAGCTCTCTTTATGTATGGTATCTGTGTGCCACTGTCCAGATCTTCGTTAATTATAAGTCTCCTAGCCCACTGACCTGCTCTGACAACACCATTACCATGGATTAGGACCAACAGTTTGTCAGGATTTGTTAAGGCATCTTCACTCATAAAAATAAAGCTCTTTGGTTCACTCTCCTTTGCATCAACCTGCAATTACAGCAATACACACTTTTAAGCACCAATAAAAAATTTTAAAAGAACATCTGTAGTTACAAAGCTAGCTCCCAGGACTGGTATCAAAACTTTCACCCTTTAACAAATACTTGTGTGTATATATATATGTTATATATATATATATATATATATATATATATATATGTTTTAAGGACTACTGTGTGCCCAGCACTAAAGAAAAATAAAGCAGAAGCTAATATTTATGCTATTTAACTTTGAACCACAAAAACATACCATGCTTTAGAACAGTTATCCAAGAGAGATTTAAACTTACTGTATCCAAACAAAAGGAGGAGGGAAGGGGGAAGGTGGGTGTAAAAAGCATGCTAAAGCTTATTTACAGAAATTTACTAGTGAAAGAGAGAATCCATAAAAGAACAACCTCCGGAAACAAACAAACAAACAAACAAAAAAAACAAGTAATTTGTCACCTCTGTTATGCCTGTAGCAACAATGAAAGTCTGATCTAATATGAAAAACATCCTAGAATTCCATCTCAGCTACCTCAACTTAAATACCCAATAAGCCATGTATGAACCAGCATGGTAAATTTGTCTATTATAAATTTAATAGGATAGGCCAAATAAAATATAGAAATCCAATTTGGATTTAAATATTGGCTTCATTAAGAGTCCTGCACCAGGGTCAGTGCATAGTTACTCTACGCTAAGAACAGATCAACAAGCAGATCTGATATTGAGTAAACTACAGTCTAATTCCAAGTTTTGTCCTTACTCTAGAGAATAAAGGTACACCTTTTGCTCTATAAAAAAAAGAGGTTCCATGAAACAGGCCCATACTTGGATTAGCAAGCCTGGCTCACGGCAAAAGAGAGATGCTGATGGCTATCCATTCTTCCTTTTCTCCCACGTGAATGCAAGGAAAAGGAGAGAGCACGGAAATCTCTTTGCTCTCCTGTACTCCTCACCTCATGGCCCACACAGGTTAACTATATGGCTGCTAGGAATAGCCTTGGATTGCCTTACGCCCTGCAACAGTGATGAAATCAAGCTCAAGAAGATGTGAGCCTTACGCTGAGAAAAGGGAACTGGCTACTCGGAATGCTTCAGTTTTTCTCTCATTCCTGGGTATGTTTTCTGATTCACTTTCCCTCTGGAAAAAGTAATTCCATGTGAATCTCCAGATTCTTCTTAAGGCCTTTTTTTTTTTTTTTTAATGAAGCCAATGAGTTTACTTGAACAAAGTGAGTTCCTAACTGGAAGAACATTCAGCATCTGCCACAGGGCTGAAGACCCTATGCCCTGCTCCAAAACGATATAACATCTCAGGTATCCCAGCTTTCACAGTCTACAACAGGAAATGTACTTGTCTTCTCATCACATTGCCACTTCTGAAGTATCAGTACTGATTTATTAAAACAATGTAGAAGATGCAAATAGTTAGAAAATGCTAAATTTCAAATAGTAATGAGGTAATGATATGAGGTAATTGTCTTTTGGCACATAAACTGAATACTTACAATATTATAATTAGGACAAAACATTGCGAATTTGTACTTCAGACTAACATATAACTAAACTGTATGTTTTAGTATTTATAAACCAATTTTTTGTTCACTATTGAGGAAATACCAGCACCTGTAATATGTAGTAGAAGACACAATATAACTAGTTCACATTTTCGCAGTTATGCTGATCTAAAAAATTAAAAAAAAAATCTACCAAGCTACTGAAAACTAACCCTTCATTCCTTTCCTCAACTTCATTACACTTGGAAACTTTCTTTTCTTCAAGCTAATTTTTCTTCAAACAGAAGTAATTCATTAAATCACCCTTTCACTAAAGAATGCACATAAAGGTCACTCTTGTACACAACACTACTTTATTGACGAATCAATGTAGAGTATCACTTAGTGCTAGACACACTGAGTCCATGTAAAATAATCTATTTTTATTAGCCACTTGCACTTCTGGAGCTACTCATGATCCTTTGTTTAAAGACAAATTGAATAAATTCAGTAAAATGCAGAGCTTCAATTTGTTTAATTTAACAACTTAATTCAACTTTATCATTCACTTCCAGTAACAACCTTCCAATAATTCGTAGCTAAGAATGTCAAACCAACCTATATTCTGCTGATAATTTACTGCTTAAAATTACTGTTAAAGTTTAATTTTCCTTTTCTCAGATTTATTTTTCCAATGCAAAACTATATGTTAAGTTTTATGAATGTCTACAGTTATGAGGAATTCTCTGATGAGTTATGCACTCTACACACATAATGAAGTTCTTACAGTTTTCAAACAGTGAAGTAATTTTCCCGTGAGTTCCATCTCTGACGAGCTATCACATGATGTAGTAGTACCAGCGTATAAAATATTTCAACTGCAGACCAGTTGGTATTTTGCAGAGTTGCTATCAATACTTAGGGTAACAACAAAATACACTGGAAATCCAATTTTATTCTAACCTCCACGCTAAGACATCGTCAATTTTCAGATCTCAGCCATCAGCAGTCTAAGATGCATGAGACTCATCTAGGCTCTAGGGGTCTTTAATTCTGCCCACTTGAAGTTTAAAGTTTGAGATTGCTTCATTTCAAAATTTTAAAGGGAAAAAATCACTAATATCTTTCTTACACATATTAAGAAACGCCATAAAAAACATATACTGAGAGCCTACAAAGAGGTGAAAGAGGCGTACCTTGAGACTGGAGGAAAGAACAGGGCAAATAAACAGAACAGAAACTGAAAAGAGTCAAAAAGACCAGAGGAATTATGATCAGCAGGTGTAGGAAGAAAACTGGTCATTTGTGTTGCAAGACAAAGAAGTTTTCTGTTAAGTTGTTCTACATAAAGATCACTAACTTACTTATGTTACAGTCTTCACAAAATTGAATATCCTTATTTTTTCAAAAAAAAAAAATTAAGTGAAAACTACTGATCAATACTACAAGCTGCTAATTATCAATTCGTGATTACTACAACTAAATTAACACACCTGAAACTGGTGAAATTTAAAAAAAAACAAAACCAAAAACAAGTATTGACTGGATTTGGGTAACAAAATAACCAAAAGGGATAATCCGTGGAGATAAAAGACCATTGTTTTCTCACAGAAAAATAGTTCTTGGCTTTCTAGTAGATCAAGAGAACTACTGAATGAAGTTTTATCTATTGAAGTGAAAGAGCAAAGCATTGATAAGTTAGAAGATTCTGCAAAGTGAGACCTTTCAATACCATCGTCAATAAAACATGTTGGTAATTATTTAAACTTCCATCTCAAGCCTTCCCAGAAGCTGTTAAAGATGCATTTAATTCAGAAGCACCCTCTATTTGTCCTCAACAGCTAAAGAACAGCAAAGATCAATCACCGATTATGCCATTAAAACCAGAGAAATACAAAAGCTTCATCTGGATAAAAAACCTGCAGTCTTCTTTGTACTAATAATATAACCTTCAATGGAGCACAAAATGAGAAATTTAAAAGAAATAATTGCACTGCTTCTCCCTGAATATGAGTTTCTTCATGTAAATTTTCAAGTCCAGCCGTAGATTTTGAACATTAAAAGAACTACAGTATTTTACACTAACAATAACATCTAAGCCTCTCTGGAGGAAAAAAGGTTTGGATTTATATCTGGCATAGATGCTAAAGTAATGAAGTATCAAGCAAACTTCCCAGATTCCCAAACTGTTCTTATTTTTATATCTGAATGGAAATTTACAAATAATTGAGTCTAAAACTGAAGCTGTCACCTGAGAAAGCAAAATAAAGACAGCAGAGTTGGACTTTGTCCATGATGTGGAAACTAAGGAAGATGAGAGAACATGAAATGCTGTCGTAGCGAACCTCTGGAGCACAGCATTTCAGTGCACTACTAAAATCGTATTGGAAAAAAATGCACTCCACTTAACACAGTCCTGAAAGACATTTCTTGTATTCAAACATCATTACACCATCAACTTCGTAATGAACTGACAGAAAAACAAAGGCCAGTACACCGACTTTCTGATCACCTTGTGACAAAGTTGGGGAAGAATGATTCCAAATTTACCTCTGAAATATTTATGTAAGGTGTTTACAACAGAGTGGCCACAATGATCAGGATAAGGGTCCCAGGATCCTTTTTCTGCCAGATCACTTAGGGGAATAAGTATGAGAAAAGAGTATTTAAAGAATGATTCTTCCCTCTTTTTGGCAACCAGTGACTTTGGAGCTTCCTGATCCAGTTTGTTACTGGACAAGCAAGTATGACAGTTCAATGTACCTGTCACACCTTAATACTGTCAAATGTTTTTTTTGAATGCATTTGTACCTTTCTCCTTAATAGTATGCTGTGGCAATGAGTTCTACAATATAATTGGGACCTTTATGAAAAAAGGTACTTCCTCTCTTTCAGCAGAGATCTCCTGCCTGATAATTTAAACTTGATGCCCCTTACCTTCTCTATTATGAAAAAAAGTGAAAAACCATTCCCTATTCATCTTCTCTACAGCTTTCATGATTTTATAGATTTGTCATATTCCTTCCTCAGTCATCTATTTTCCAAGCTGAAGAATCTTTCTGTCTAACCTTTCTTTGTCTGAAAAGCATTTAATTCCTGTGATCATCCTCGCAACCCTCCTCTGTATTTTTTTTTTTTTAATTCTATATATCCTTTTTGATACGGTGTCCAGACTCCACGCAGCGTTCAAGATGGGGGCCCACATAATGACTGGAATGATGATGTTTTTCTGTTTTGTTCTTAACACTTCATAATTCCTAACATCCTATTTGCTTTGAGGGTTTTTGACTGCCATTGAGCACTAACTGATGTTCTCAGAGAGCTATTCACAATCACTCCAAGATCTTTCCTGAGTAGTAATAGCTCATTTAGAGGCCACCATTGTGTTTACAGAGTGAGATCTTTTCCCCGTAATTTCACATTTACCAGAATTGAATCTCATGTCATTTTATCATCCAATCATTCAGCATCATGAAATAATGCTCAAACTCATCACAATCAGCTTTAGATATCAGTATTCTTTATTATTTTAGAAAAAATCAGAAAAGTTATTTACATTCTATCAATTCCTCTTTCCTTTTATTTACAAATATGTATCAGTGCACCCCTTAACAACACTGCATCAGCCAAAACTTCCTTCATCTGCGAAGTATGAACACCTTTTTTTTTTCTTTTTTTCTTTCTTTACCTTTTAGCCTATTATTAACTCATAAGCGGACTGGACTCTCTCCTCTTACGCCAATGCAGTGTCTTCTTTAGAACCACTCTGCAAGCTTGTTGGCAGATTACTGGAAATCCAGGTACTCTTTTATTGACAAGATCTTGTGATTTTCAGGCCGTCAGTGCATTCTAGTAGATCTTTTAAAAATGAAGGCTGTACTGACTTTTGCCCCAGTATATTATTTCTTCCTGATACACAGCTCTAGGAATCTCTCCTGGAATGCTACAAAAATCATCATATACTTACTTTTTTTTCTGTGCCTCTTTTGAAAGTAGCTGATCTGAGCAGTAAGTTATACACTAGTTTGTTGTTCTGTACCTTCATACTTGACTTCTTAAAGAACCTTGGGCTTAAAAACCATCTCATCCAGGAAGCTGGCTATTGTACAATAAATCAATTCATTCTAAGATCTCTTCTACTGACATGCCAATTTGAGACAGTTCCTCAGAACGATATCCTGTTTCAAATAAATAAATAAATAAATAAATGAGTCCAGTGTGGTGTGGAAACCTCTGGATGTATACTACTGGAAATAATCACTTTAATTGTTCTCATTTGAGCTGAGCATTCGTTTTGCTTGCAGCTCATCTATCGGTCTCATCAGCTGTTTTCTTAATAACTTTTACAACTTTAACAAGCTCTTCTAATTTAATTTTGGGTGATCTCAGTGTGATTTTGTATCTAACACATCTAACCAGCAGTTAGACCCCTTTTTTCCTCACCTGCATGGGGCTTACAATTGCTACAAACCATCTTACTATTTCTATTAGCCTCCCTTACTAATTTAAAATACATTTCCTTGTGCTGTTCCTTGGAGCTTGTTGGGTGACTTAACCACAACCTTTAGACAGCTCTCATTGTTCACCTTCTGCCTCATTTTTGTAGTTTTCTTCATAACCTAGTTTTGATTCTGGTAAGGGCTTTCTATGAATAAAAGCCGTTACTGAAGAATGGGATTCATACCTTGTGCCAAATTTTCCACACTGCTCAGAATTAAATGGTTGCATTGTGAGTTCTTCCTTCACTCCAAAATGCAGTGTACTCATGACACTTTGCAAAAACTGGAATATGTTGGAGAATGGTTTAAGTGTGCTACTGACAAACTCCATCAGTAGATCAATGATTACTACACAATTTGTAATTAAGAGCAAATACAGATCATTTCAACAAGTAGAGCTATACAAGGAGCTATTCTTCTCCCAAGCTAGACACACAAATCTCAGAGTAGGGCAGAAGAGAACCCACAGATGTAACGGAGGTGATGGCAGTATGGTGCTACGTTTTTGAAGCTTAATGTTGCAATACCTATATGCACATTCTTATTACAAAGAAAGTTACATAGCCTCAAAATTTGGGCACATAAAAGTTTAAAAATGACAGCTTCCAGGTTTCAGAGTGTGACATTGCTCGAGGAAGTCTTTTGACACATTACCAGTCTGGAATACAGAAGCATTCCTGGACCAAAACTTCCCCAGTGGAGAAAACTAGTTGTGCAGAGAAGTTAGAGATCCCACACCAAGCACTGCATCAGGCAGGCTGTCACAATAAGCCCAATCCTCTCCTGTTCATGCAGAGAAATCTGAAGCAAAGGAAGCTTTCTCAGGTGGTCTCAAGGCAGGGGTGCAACAATACTGGGCTTACCAGCTACTGATCCCCCGCACAGTCCTGTGCAGCTCCCAGACACTTCTGCCCTGATGATGAAGACGTTGGCAAAGCCTAGCCAGGAAACTCAGCAGCTAGGACAGGTTATCAAAACATTCCCTGAACAATGCTTGGGGAATGGAAAAGGGAATTGCAAAATGTTATAGAACTATGAAAGTAAAAGGAAATTTTGCTTCCATACCTGAAATGGCTTTTTCTCTGCTGATTATGAAGGGCTGGCTGAGAACAACTGTAGTGGAAAAGCTTCTCAAATACCACATGAATCGTTTAGAATAGCGATGGAAAACCTACACAGCACAGTCACACTACTGTCTCCCCACAGAATATAAAAATACCCAAACAACATCATGTTCTCGCATACACTTATAGACAGCAATACTCTCATGTGCTGTCTGGGGACTGCTTCATCACTTCTACGGGCTTATCAAGTGTTTTCACCGAACAACATCAACACTTTATAGCACATACATGTTATAAGCTCCTGAAATTGTGTGTTTAAAAAAAGTATAAAGTAGACATGGATCAGTTTACTGAGACTCTGTTTTGAGTTTATTACTCTGTATGTACAGACACCTGTCTTTAGCTCTGGGAACCCATCTGTAGAGGTCTCAAAACATTCACAAATGTTTTTCAAAAATTTTGTGGTGCCTCTACCAAAATTAGCACATTCTGGAGTCTGTCAAGGCAAGGAAGGCTCAGCTACAGAAATCAAGCACATGAGAAGTCAGGCAGATCCATCTCGACAAATGCACACACATGCTGCACATGAAGTCAGTGTCCTGAGACAACACCATGCAGAGGCCGGGCACATCTTATCTTTATCTGAACTCTGGATTGAAGTCTCTGCTTTTCACAGATCCAAGCAAACAACGTCTTCGAAAAATATTTATACTTACCGGGAGAGTTACTTTTTTCAAATGGCATTCCTTTTCCAGTAGTCCATAAACATATTTAGTAATAATCTGTAAGAAAAAAAAACAGACCACAAGAAAAAGAAAAGCAAACAGAAGTTAAACCACCTACAGTAATGACATATCCAGGCAGACAACTTAAAGGCTAGCTGGTGAAACTTCTAAGCACTTGCATATGTTTTGCGATGTATCTGAATTCTTCGCTGTACAACTAAGTGCAGAACTTAGGGACTTATACAAAATGGTCCTCTCTGGCTCTCAGCAAAGGCTGCTTGCCAGTACAAAGAAATTGTAACTGTACCTGTGAATCCATCACCTGCTGCTGTGTGAATAATTATGTGCCCCAAAACTAAGGATTATAACCAATTAATATATACTCAGGGGTACAAGAAAGGCTCTCTTTTGCAAAGAAATACTTTAAAAGCATCTTTTTCCATAAGCAGGACTCCTGAAACCCTCTCCCCTGCAGGTTCACTTCTTGAGCTACATGGAGAGCAGATCTTTAGTCACCCTCAGCACAAGTTGCCTTGCCATTTCTATTCACTGAACTGGGGAGGGATGGGTCAAAGGTGTTCTAAATAGAAAACGAGCCCAACTGATTCCCCAGTATGGGGGAGTTTAAGTCTCTTGTCTCCATGTAGAAATAAAATTGAAATTTTAGACCTGAAACAAAAGGAATTATTTCAAGAGCAACCAAAAAAAAAAATCAACTTACTCGCAACCAAAGAGTTGCTGTCTCAAACATAACCAAGTTGTTCACACTTCAAAGGTTTGCCTAATACCTAGGGAAATTTTTTCTTCCTTATATATTGTAAGAAAATGGAGATGCAGATGGAAGAACTTTCTAACTATTATTAATTTGGGAATTAAGCTGCAAAACAAACTAAAGTGCTTTGTCCATATGGGGTTGTAAAAATGGTTCGGAAGTAACTGCCTGGATTTCACTGGCTACAGAAGTTTGAAAAAAAAAAAAAAAAGTCAAATTAAAGAGGAAAAAAAATGCTCATTAAGAGCCTCAAATGGTGCTTGCCTTCCCTTTAAAGCTTGGGGAACTACATTTAAATTCCAGACAGGACAAGATTTAAGTCACGAAATATTAATCTAAGAATATCTGGGTACAAACCCAGCTGGTATTCTTTAGTCCAACTGCTCAAGGCCACAATTACTGCCATCTGAACCCACAGCATATTAAGCTGCAACAGAAACGCTGCTGTAACAAAGCTCTCAAGTGATGGCATCTTAACAACACACTATGAACTGAGCAAGTAGGAGCCAGGGTATCATAAACTTCAATTTTAATTTTCCTAATGCAGAATTACCAAATAAAGTTTCAATGAAGTCCAAAAGTTTTCATTATGTACATGTGAGCAAACACAATATGCAAACGTTTGGAACATATTTGAACGAATTAGAGGTACTGATGGAAGCTAATTAAAAAAGCCGTACCCATCCCCCGCCATCCCTACCCCCCACTACACAAAAAAAAAATAAATCTTTATTAAGATTCTGTGAATTCTTTGCTCAAATATGTTCATTGATAGAATTATGTTCAAAAAAACTTTATGGTTTTAAAGAAAATCAGTCTAACTAAACATTACTATCTACAGGGAAACTGCATTTGGAGAAGGAATTTAGCTGTGAGCGATGAGTTGATTTAAGACATGTTTATCCCCAAAGCAGTATGTTAGGAACATGCATATAGTGTAATTTTACCTTCAGGGCCAAACTTTTTATGGTTCACCGAAATCAACTTCAGTGTAATGCCAACAAGTAAAGCAGTTAAGTTCCTGCAGTCTCAGATGCTGATGTTGTACAGACATTAAAAAGAGTGTAATGATAATATGGCCTGAAACGTAGAAATTTTATTTTTCACTCTAAACCCAGGCAGCTACTAACCATCAAAAATACTACAAACTTGGAAGAGAAAAAAATTGCTACAAAGAAAATATATTTAGACACCACTTGCAAAAACCTCCTCTTTTTTTTTCAGCTATGTGTTACATATCTATTTCTTCTATTCTCTCTTATCTATTTAGACTGTGATGTCTTCAGGGCAGAAGGAAACCTTTACTGATTTTTTCCAGAGCCAGACTCAATGGGGCTCTGATCCTAACTGGCTCTTTATGCACTACTCTAGTATAACAAATAGTGATAACAGCCTTAAAAGGGGAACAGTGAAATCAGGAGAGCACTCTCCTGTATGGCAAAGACCTAACCTAATGAATGCTTTTAATGAAAGAAAACATTAAGAAAGATACAGTAGGATGGGGTTTCTAATGCAAATAGTGAGATTCAGGCAACTCAGTAGCTGGATGGTCTCCAAGGCTGAGACAAACTTGAAGAAAAACTGCTGTGAACTGCCCCGGTGTACCTAAGACCACAAGAGGGTTTTTTTGGCAGCAGGAGATGAACAGGTTCAGGGATATCTCAGCAAAGGCTGGTACACTGTCAGCTTGAAAGGACAGAAGGTGACACAAAATTTCCTGAAGTAGTACCAAATCCCTGAATTTCCCACATCTGAAAACATCATCATCTTGTGATTTTATGGTTGATCTGTAATTTTGAAAAAAAAAAACTTTGTTTCTTTTTCTGTATCAAGGAGGGAAGGGAAGTGTGCTATGTTATTTATTTAGTAAAAATTAAGTCTTACTACAACAAATCTAGACCATTTAAATAGCCACTACTTCTTAATATTACCAGTTTATGTATACTGGTAGAATCTTTAAGACCTGAAAATTGTTGCAGAATCTTGGTTCCTTGAATGAGAAAGTGAATATGGCTAGACTATATGAATTCTTCTGGACTAACTATCTGTCACATAGTTGCTTGGGACTGGAGGTATTGTCACTTATCCAGTACAAGCCATTCTCATGGCAAACTGTAACACTTGCTAGAGAGCCCTAAGCATTTTACTCAGATTAACCTGAATATTTTTGCCTTTTATAAAGCTTTTCCAGATCATGAGGTGTGCCAACAGTGCAAGCAGTATTCTGCACTGCAGGTGACAAGGCTGCTGGTGAGCAGGCAGCACCAAGTGTCTGAGATGGAACAGGAAAAAGAAGCAAGAATGGGGCCTGCTCCACAGTGTGTGAAATCAATGGCATCAAGAAGAAAGGAGGAAAAATGGTTGTTCTTGTTCTTCATATTTCTTGTACGAACACTGGGAGCCTAGTCTTCTCATTGCCAGCAGTGAGAACTGGGAAAAAAAAAAAAAAAAAAAAAAAAAAAAAAAAACAAGGCAAATCCATGCCTCTCATCCCCTATTCTGATAGCATGGGAGAAATCTTTCCCCACCACAAAAAAATGGTTAGCCTAGCACTCTCACTCCCCAAAAATGTATTAAAACTGTGAACCAAGAGAAACTTTCCTTCCAGCACAAAGTGATCCTCGGGAAGGAAGCTAAATGGCTTGTACTTCAATTTTGCTTCAGTGAGCTAAGGAGCCAACACCCCACTTTCTGCAAGCCCAAGGATTTTCAGCCATCAGCAGTGTCACAGCTTTTCTTACTTTTGCTGGACCAGAAGAGTTCCTAGAACAAAGCTGGGCTGCTGAGAGCAGGGACCACAGACAACTGAGTGCAACACATCCCGATCAGTAAGAACAGCAGCTTACCCTCTTAGGTGCACTAAAAATACAAGTACCTAAGTTCTCCTATCATTTCCTTGCAACAGTTCTCCTTCGTCTACTGTGGACTGCATTGAGAGCAGTAATATGTGTTGGTCAGGACAGGAATCAAAGTTTAATGCTTACTGTTGCCCTTCTGAAGAGTTTAAAAGAATGTTTTAAGTAGGATCCTTTAAGTAGGATCTAAACAGTGTAAATATCTCCAGAAGTACCTTTTCAAAGTACTAGTGGCCACAAATATGACATCTGTGAAGTTCAAAAGTCTTATGCATAATTGGAGGATAGGTCTATGTCACGATCAGTACAATTTACTGTATTTCTAAGAGGATTCAACCAATGGTATCAAAAGACATCAATGATGCAAAATTAAACACCGACAGCTAGGAATTGACAGAAATAAGAAATACAGATAGGAGATAACCCAACAAAGATAAATTTAATCCAGTTCTCTTACGTGGATACACAACAGAACTCATTTTAATTACAGAGCAATTAAATTGATGACCTGGACAGACAGCAAAGAAGATAGACACAACAAGAGAACACCACAGAAAGAGAAGAAGAAACACCTTATCTCATTTTTAGGCAGAGTATTGCTCTTGCATTGCTAAATAGCTTTAACAATGGCAGCAAAAACAACGTTCCATGCAGTCTACAGAGCAAAACCAAAACTGCAGATGGAAACACAGTTCTGGTATGTGTAATTGTAGTAGACAATGATTAGGAAGGCCCTGGCTTCATATGGCTTCTGTTCTTCTAAGATTGTATTGTTCATGTTGAGGACTGTTTTCAATTGCCAAGAAGTACTGAAAAAATCTGTTAGCAGCATAATTTGTAAAATCTTTGCAACCATGCTGAAGCCAAGTGAGCAAAAGATCAATATCTGCATACAACAGTGTGAAACTAGAAATTAAAGACTAAGAGCCATTGAGACTAACTAGTTACAAAGATACTGAAGTACTGAAGCCTAAACATGATTATAAGTGTAGACAAATACAAAAGAGACTCTTCAGTGCAAAGTCAGATGTGATACGTATTGAACATCTTTAAATAGCAGAGGTCTGGAAAAGAGGGCAACCAAAAGCCTGCCTACAGAGCAAGATGGGAACTCAGCTTAAAATAATATACCACCAATTTGAGTTGAGTAAGAAATGGAAAGAAGCATTCTAGCTAATATCAAAAATTTTAAGAACCGGCTTGACATACACAAGGAAAAGCAGAACTGGAGCTGACCCAGTGGTGAACTTTCCCATAACAGAGACAGCCAGGTACACAGATCAGGTCACAACTCAATGACTTGTTTTGTAACACCTGCATTCTAATCCAGAGGAGCTGTTTGAGCACATACCACATCAAAAACCATGCTGGGATGCAATGAAGTGCACTGAGCCTTGCCAGTCAGGCCCCCTCCCTGCTGTGCTTCATAACTCAGGTTCTCTGAATTCTCTTTTTCCCTGAGTGGTTGCCCTTTCAAACCAGCCACAGGTCACTGTCCACCACTATATTATGCGTGCGAACAGGATAGTAAACCCACCGGAGAGTAGAAAAAGGAACAAGAATAAAATAAACTACTTTCCCAGAATGAATTCTCTGCTAAAAACGTGTTAAAGAAATGTCATATAGGTCTGTGTGATGTGTGGCCTTCTGCTTCTAAATCAGCACCTACCGGTACGAACTGGAAACCATTACCACACTCAGGGATTCACGACAGATGTGAGGAGCCCTTTGGGTAGCGCAAACCACAAAGACTCTTTGAAGACAACCAGACACCACATGTCCCTCTCTGCTCCCATATGTGCTCTCCTCATGACCAAAACACCAGCAACCGTGCCCAACGGTTGGTGTGTGGTTAGCACACGACAAGGAACAAAGCACGCGTGGCACGACAAAGGATAACACACATTACGGCCAGCCACACAACAGAGGGCAGATCACAAAACTTTGCAGAATGGATAGGGGAGTCCAAGCTGTTAAAACAAGTTGCCCACACCTCTGCCTGCTCCTACACACTTCTAAGCAGATTCCAAGGGAAAAAAAAAAAAAAAAAAAAAAAAGCAAACCAATCAAATTATTGATTAAATATATTACTCTTGTGGACGAGATCAAGCTGGATGGGTCTCAAATTCCCACGTCATGTTCCTTGTTCACAACAGCTCCAAAAACAAATAGAACCCCAACTCCATAACTGCCGCTCATCACCACTTTTCATCGCCCCAAGGGCTAAATGAGACGTAACCACTCTCTTACAGTTATTCTACTTCACATCCAGACTCAGATACACTGTCAATGACATACTTGCTCAGTGGACAGAAGGCTTCTGCCTCCAAATATGCCCATTTGTGAAACAACACTCCTTAAACACCTCATCAGATCACTTGTTCTCATTCATTTTTCAAGAAAGTTCTCAAGATATACAAAAATGCAGAGTAAGACAATTTTACCTGAAGGTTTTTATTACTGTCCGAATTTGTCAGAATCATGTAGATGCTAAATTTGAAATTAAGTAGATTGTAGCTGATAAAACACAGATGGTGTGGCATTTTCCTTCTTGCCTGACCTCCCCTTTTTTCACAAGCCCTACTGTAAGCAAGACTAAACACATTCCTGCTGTACTTACTATTCTATTAACCTTGTGAGTTAACTATACTTTAACCTCAGTTTAATCTCTTAAATAAATGTGTAGTAAAGAAAAGCATGGAAAAAAGGGAAAAAATATACAACTGAAATATTACTGAAAAGGATTTGCTCAAAAGCACCGAAATGTGCCCACCTCTACTTCTACAATAACTTGTTTGGATACAATTTGCTATGCTTTAAGTTGAAATAAAGAAAAATGCAAGTGTTCCTTTCCTTCAGAGAATGCAGAGAATTCAACCTTTAGGTTCAATCATTTGTCAATTCCCACCCTGTGACACAATTGCACTTAAAACGTTCAACATTACCAGTTTGCCTGACAATTCTACATATAGACCAAAATCAACGTCATTTGCCTTTCTGTTCTTTTTTTCCTAAAGTAGTATGTTTGACTTGACATTGCACACTACAGCAAAAGAATTGCTGTCAGCTTCCAAGCCCTCTTAAATGTTTCCAACCACCAATTCAGCACTGACTTACAGCCTTCTTGAATCTAACTTAGAAAAAAAAAAAATCTTTCACAGATATAGAAAGAATACTATTTTTAAATAATTTTAATTCAACCTCTGAGATTAGGCCCCCTAGTATTACTAGTAATTTTCTAAAAGCTCCAAGGCTGTGTATGCAGTTGGAGGTTTTATCACTTATCTTAAAAATAAACAAGTATAAACCACGAGAAGCGATACCATGACCAAGTGATCCATTACCAGTACACGTAATGTTTTTTCTTAGTTTGTAAGATTTGTCTCCTAAATCATAATAAGCACTTTAAAGGCAAAAAGAGAACATGAGCAAGAGAAGGAAACAATCCTTTTAACATACAGTAGTCAACCTACAACTTTTTTCCTTTCTGCAGGGTAAGAGTGGCAATGCTCAGTGAAAAAATGCAAAATGAATTCCAACTGACTTCCCTGCGGCAAATCTCAAATGGTGGGACTGACCCGAGGCTTGCTTCTGTGGCTGCCATTGCCTTCGTTGAATGAGCTTTATTTTGACCCTTGAGTGACAAACCTGCCAATAAGTAACAACGAGAGATACAAAGGAACTTTTTGACATACTGCTCTTGGATACAGACTTACCTAAGAACTGGGACAAACAAAACAAACAAAAAAACCCACCCAAACATCACTATGCCAGAACAAAAAATCCTAAAAGCCGAATGAACTTTCTAAAGGCTCTGCTCACTGCAAGCTAAAAAAAAAATAAAAAATAAATAAAAATCAATGGCATTTTACAAATCCACAAAAGACCTCACTTGGATTATAGTGTGGGAGAACAATTCATTAAGATGGAATTGACATTATGTCTAAGGGATTTCTTGTGTTTTCCACTGAAAGCAATTCAATTCAATCTTAGTACATGGGTGTGATATTCTGGATTTTAAGTTGACTGATCACAAATACGATCTCAAGATCTTTTGAAAGAATTAAATGAAAAACAACAGGGATTTGTCATGAATGCAGCATATACTGTTGATGTGATTTGACCTAACGTTTTGTTACATGGTCTTTGCTGACACCTGTTGGTTTATTTTTTGTTTGTTTTTTACTTTTTCTTTAAAAAAAGAAAAAAAGAAAAACAACTCTAGTTTCAGCATTCACGTAACAATTATTTGGCTTCATAAACTGCTTAATTACATAGCCCATCTTATGAAAATTCTCTTTTTTTTTTTTACAATACACATATGTATACATCTATATGTGACAGTGTAAAGCAGAGGCTTCATTCAAGCACCTTGCACTGGAAGCAGTTAAACATCAGCAGAAAGCATCACATTTGTACCCAAACTGAGGTAAAACACAAAGGGATGAAAAGGTTGCAAAACGAAGAAGGAAACTTTAAACAAACACAGGAGTAATAGCAGAACTAATGCAAATGAGGCTTATAAACACATTTTAATATTCCAATTGAAGAACTAAAATTTTGGATTATTACATCTAATTTTCACAGTAGAGATGAGTTATGACAAGGGATCAGGAAGAGAGAGCAGTAGTAGTTTTGATTATTCCAACTACTAATGAAAAAAAATGTAGATTAGGTGAAGAGGTGGTTCTATGCAGTTTTGAAATGTTAAAAATCCATGCCAAACCCAACTTATGTATCAGATTAACATAGTTAAAGCATACCAGCTTTTGTAGTCACAGACAAAAAAGTCAGTGATGTGTCAAGCATCTCATTTCACCACTTTTGATTCCTCAGCAGAAATGACCAGATAAATATTCACAGATGGACTGAAGGCTTAATTTTATGTAAATCCAGAGCAGAGCTCAAATTAACACCTTCTTTCCATAGCAAGATGTCTTAACCATTTTGCCACTGTGCTCCAAAACAGTAGTGGGTCAAAATAAATTGGATTTACATAAATTTGGGTGAAAAGGGACATGGATCTGACCGTTAGCAGCACTTCTGTTTTTCTTTTCTTAGCACAAATTGTGGTTGATACCCTTAGGAACATAAACAACAAAAATGTTTATAGTTTCACTATTAAATACTTGTACCTCTTTCTACTAGGTCAGGTAAACCAAATAGATTGCAAAGCGGTCATTAACTCATTGCATTTATTCTCATGAATGAAAACTGTGACTCCCACTTGCTTTGAGTAACTGACAAAAGCCAGTATCTAACTTCTAAGAGAAATGGGTATCTTTCTTTCTGCATTTCTAGTATACAGTTAGGATACCTAGTACTCTGAAAGAAACTTCGCCTTAAGGAGAGAAAAACCTGCCCTGAAGGCACTGTCTCTTCTGGGATATCAAGCTGAAGGTTAACAAAACACCGTGGACATTGATGAACCTTTTTCTATTCTTTTTCCTCACTATTCCTCAAGAAAAGGTTTTCGTTTTCAATTCCATATGTCTGAGCCTGTCTAACATAGTCTTGTGTTCTGCTGGCAGGGAAACTCGAAAAGGGAAGAAACTACAAAAAACTCCAGGTACTGCAAGTGCCAGCAGAACTTTCAACCAAGATATAAGGAAGATTGCTTCATATGTGACAAGTAAAAACTTTGTGCTTTCACTCTTACATAAAAAAAAGAAACCATTTAATGTAATAATGAAATAAATTATCACTCAAAATGTCTCTATTAAATCAAACTTGGAGAGGATAATTTAAGTGCTTTTTCTACTTTATTTTTAAAAAAATCCTATAAAGATGAAACATTGTTGGTAAAGAAGGTTTGTAAAATAAACTTCATAGCCCACACTACTACTTATTATAGCAGAAAGTATTGAGGGTATTGGTAATTGCTCATATTAACCTTGGTGATGTCCAAAAAGCAGAGTTGATCCTTTCTCCCTATTGAATTATGACTGAAGAACTCACGTAGTCAGTTATGCAGAATGTCCATTTTCAGTCCATTTTCAAAGACAGCACATCAGTATACTACTTCTCATTAAACTACATGGGCACAAATACTGGGACAAGAGGAAAAACAGCTAATATTGGAGCTCTGTACAGCACAATTTACTCTATTTTAATTAATTTTACCTGTTTTAATGAATTATACTTCATTTGGGAAAAAATCATATCTTCCTCAGTCCAACGACCAAAAGACAGTCCAATTACACATAAAAGTGTATGGAATAGAAGAGCTGCATTGGAAGTGACCTTCAAAGACCACCAAGTCCAACCGCCCGAACACTTCAGGGCTAACTGAATGTTAAAGCACATTACTGAGGGTACAGTACACATTCCTCTTGAACGCTGACAAGCACGGGGCACCAATCACCTCCCTAGGAAGCCTGTTCCAGTGTTTGTCCACCCTCACAGTAAAGAAATATTTCCTGATGTCCAGTCTGAGCCTCCCCTGGTGCCATTCCCATACGTCCTGCCATTGGTTACAAGGGACCAGCACCTCCTTCTGCACTTCCCTTCCTCAGGGAGGGGGGAGAGCAATGAGGTTGCGTCTCCACAATTTTGTGTTAAACCAGCAACACTTTGCATGTCCACTGCATCAGTTATTTCTATGAAGCTGTGAAACAGAGTAAGAAAACACAGTGTAAAAGATTGTTCTAATATCCATTTATAAATATTGTGCTCAGGATCGGTCCACGTTCATACTGGTGTTTGTCAAGTTCCCAATAAAAGTTTGCGTGATGAGATCTTTTGCTCTTTTGGAGGGGAGGGATGCAGGAAAGAACACACATGCTTGAATATGTAAGCGGTTCATCCCACTAATATTCAATTCAACAGTTGAGTAACAAACTTCATAGAATCACAGAATGGCTCGGGTTGGAAGGGACCTTAAACGTCATCCAGTTCCAAACCCCCTGCCATGGGCAGGGACGCCACCCACTACATCAGGTTGCTCAGGGCCTTGTCCAACCTGACTTTGAACACCTCCAGGGACGGGGCATCCACAGCTTCTCTGGGCAGCCTTTTCCAGTGCCTCACCATGCCCTGAAGGAAGAATTTCCTCCTAACACCTAATCTAAATCTCCCCTCTTCAAGTTTAAAACCATTCCCCATTGTCTTATCATTATCTGCCCAAGCAAAAAGTTGCTCTCCATCTTTCTCACAAGCCCACTTTAAGTACCGAAAGGCTGCAGTGAGATCACCCTGGAGCCTTCTCTTCTTCAGGCTGAACATCCCCAACTCTCTCAGTATTTCTTCATAGGAGAGGTGCTCCAGACCTCTGATCATCTTTGTGGCCCTCCTCTGGATCTACTCTAATAGCCCCACATCCTTCTTGTGCTGGGTGCCCCAGACCTGGACGCAGCACTCCAGGTGAGGCCTTACAAGGGCAGAGCAGAGGGGGACAATCACCTCCCTCAACGTGCTGGCCACGAAACTTACCAGGTAGGAAGCTGAGGTGTTACAGTTAACAATCGGTAGCCCAACACCACCATGTTGCTTTCACTCTCCCTCCTCAAAATGACAGGGGAAGAAAATACGAAAAAAATGCCCATGGTTTGAGAAAAGGACAGGGAGATTGCTCACCAACTACCATCACAGACAAAGCTGACTCAGCATAAGGGGGTCTAATAGAACAAGAAGACTGCTAGGAGATTTAGATTAGATATAATATAGGGATATGTATTACATATAGGGAGATTTAGATTATATATAAGGAAAAAAATCTTTACTTTGATGGTGGTGGGGCACAGGAACAGGCTGCCCACAGAAGCTGCAGATGCCCCATCCTGCTCCAGGCCACATCCACCTGCTCCAGCGGGGGCTCCTCCACGGGCTGCGGCGTGGAGATCTGCTCCGTGTGGGACCCATGGGTGCAGGGGGACAGCCTGCTCCACCAGGGGCCTCTCCACAGGCCGCAGGGGAACTGCTGCTGCCTGCCTGGAGCACCTCCTGCCCTCCTGCTGCACTCACCTGGGGGCCTGCAGGGCTGCATCTTGCTCATTTCTCACCCCTCTCTCCCAGCTGCTGTAGCATAGGAGGATTTTTTTTCCCTTCCTTAACTCTGCTCTCCCAGAGCCCTACCAGCGTCACTCACGGCCCAGCTCTGGCCATCAGTGGGTCCCTTTTGGAGCAGCTGGAGCTGGCTCCTCTCTGACATGGGGCAGCTGCTGGGCTCTGCTCACAGAGGCCGCCCTGCAGCCCCCCACTACCAAAACCTTGCCACATATACCTAATACAGAAACAAAGACAATTCCTATTGAACAATGACACCAGAAATATTGTATGAAAAGCAAATCTTTCCTAACATCCACTTTTTGTAATTTTTGTAATATTACATAGAAATAAGTAGACAATTTTCTTACATAGACATAAAGAAAATGGACATCATTTATAGTAAACAGCATGTTTGTGTTTACTTTCTTATACCACAGTCACCAGCCTGAACAGTTCTGCGTTCAGTGAAAGAGTATTAGAAAATAAACGCATGAAAGTCATTTTAAACTTATTGTATATGAGATAAAATAGAGTGAACACAAGCAAAAGTCAAGAGAGTGAAATGAAAAGGTGAGAGGGAAGGAAGCTTAGGATTCAGAGAGATTTTTGCCTAAAAGCAACTTATTTAATGGCAAGTGAATTTGGTACAATTATCTCTGTCTTGAGAACAGAGCAGAGAATCTGCACTGACAATGTACTCCACCAAATACAAAAACATATTAATGACTTTATACAACACGAAGACCTGCGATCACATACTGTCTGAGCATCTTCATCGCCACTGCTACTGCCAGTCAATAACCTGGACAAACACAATCTTTCTGTTCCCAGGAACAAATGGACACACAGACTGATGATGGGTGCTCCCGCTGTTCTGCTCACGGCCTAATCCACACAGAGGATGCATGAGCAGCTCACCAGCACACAGCCTGTGCTTAGTGTTGGAGACCAGCAAGTCACTGCAGGGTCTGGCAGGAAGCAAGGTGACAAGTGACAAGTCACTGCACTGCCATCTGCAACTTGCCTATAATCTTGTGCTCCACACTTTTCTTTTTCTGCCTCTCTCTTCTACAAACTAGAAGAGTAAGTTGTAAGCCTGGGACTATCATTTTGCCAGTGCTCACAAAGTGACCCGACTCTGGTTGAGCTCCTGGGCACTACCCACTACACAAACCACAGCCAATTCTACTGCACTTGTGATGCAAGCTTGGAAGTTGCTCTTGCAGAGTGCAGCTGTACTCAGGGGGATCGGAGCCTGCAGAGGGCAAACAGCTACTGCAGAGGCAGTGGGAGCTGCTGGCAGCTGCAGCAGCAATTCACAAGCAGCAGCAAGACACCCGCAGACAACAACCTAGAGCTTGCCATGAGAATCCCATTTTTGTCCCCTAATTGATAGCAGAGACCAAGCCTTTTTTTGGGTTAATGAAATGGAAGCTTTGTTGCTGTTGTTCCTGTTCCTTTTTTTTTTTTTTTTTTTAAATAGCAAAATGCTTCCACTGATACTGGAAACAATTACTGCTGCTCCTTTTGATAGTCAGCCAAATACTGTGTTTTTGGCCAGGCTGATGGGAAATGAATATTGTGGCTTCTCCTCCTATTCGTGATGTTGGCTGATGTGCCTTATTTTGCCAACACAATATTCCTAAAATTATGAGTTGTAATGAAGGATAAAGAATGCATGCATTCCTGATTGTGAGAAATCTGCCCCAGATTACATTAGTACAATATTAGTTAGAACCCATTCTGTTACTGGATATAGCCTGTTCAAAAACTTCTTCATGAAAAGCTACTAAAAATGTGCATCAACCTTCACTTCCCACTTGTACTTACCTTATAATTCACCTCATTTCTGTTCACATTACTCGTATTATCTCTGGGGTTACAGGCTATTTGTATGTCAGAAATTAATAGTAGGTCATTTAACACTGCAGCAAAGTGAATTCTGATTTCTGATCTATTTGACAATATCCTTGGTTTCTGGTAATCGAGGATACAAGATTACAGCAAGCAATTCACCAAAGATCTGATCTTTCTAAACAGCAGTAGAAGAATAGATATTTTTAAATTTTTGGATAGACCTGGAACGGAGAACTATTTTTTGTTACAGAGTGATCAACAAACATTACCTTTCAGATTTACCTTGGAATTATCCAATCATACCATATCTATATAAAGAAAAGCTTGTTCCAGAAGGAAATATGAATCATGTATTTTATTACTTTCCAGTTTTAGCTTACTGATGTAGAACTGATCAAGCTTGTGAATCCTTACACTTGCAACTCAATACCTTGATCATTTCCACAAGCCGATTTCAATGCATCTGCTCTGAAACTTATTTGAATTTTATCTACCTAAAACCATAAAAATTTGGAAATATTTTTGCATATTATGCATCACCATGAATTACGTTGACAACAGCAAGTACTGATTAGACTTCTCACTCCATCATCAATCCTTACATGGTGCCTAGCAGCTTCCAATGGTCTCTGACATTCCAAAAATAATTAAGTGAGAAGAGGTTTTTATCCTGAAACAGGATAAACTAGAGCTCTGCTCCTGGCTGAGCTATGGGTACAACCTCATGCTACCAAACAAGCTGTTTTCTTTGCTATTAGAATCCTAACATCAGCACTTGACAGAACCACAGTGTCTATAATGCCAACCGCTTTTTTTTTCTTTGAGTTATGTCATATTCTGATGGTGACAGTCTGACATGCACTACCCTTACTGAACAACATGTTCAACAGTTGTGTTAAGTTTTGTGGTGCTCCTTTCAAAGTTGCCATTGGTTTTGACATTGCACTCAACAAAATCTCAGTGAATCATTACATCTGACTGCCTTACAAAATATGGACATGAGTACATTTTCTCCCTTCAAGTCTGCTTCACAGCCTAGCAGTTTTTCTCACACCTTACAGAAGCAAACTTCATCCTTCCACAGAATCCTAGAGTGGCTGAGGTTAGCAGGGCCCTCTAGAGGTCTTCTGGTCCAATGCCCCCCCAGTCCAGCAGGGCCACCTTCAGCCAGATACCCAGTCACATGTCCAGGAAGCTTTTGAAGATCTCCAGGAAGACTCCACCAACTCTCTGGTAAGCCTGTGCCAGTGTCCATCACCCACCCAGCACAGAAGTGCTGCCTGGTGTTCAGGGGGGAACCTACCGTGTTCCAGTCTGTGCCCGCTGCCCCATGTCCTGTTGCACTGAAAAGAGCCTGACTTCATCCTCTCTGTATCCTCCCTTTAGGTATTTATAGATATTGATGAGATCCTCCCAAGCTTTCACGTCTCTAAGGCTGAACTGTTCCAGTTTGGAGCTTTCCATCAGGAACTCCACCACCAGAATATGAAGAGGTTAGGGTGTTCCTGCTTAAAATCAGTCTGCATTTTTTTTAATTGGTCAACCTGAATTAAGTTTCAAGTTACTCTTGTTTTGTCCTGGGGAGCTGACCACAGAATCCCCACGTGTGGAACCAAAACTATTCTGTCATTCTAAGACAACAATCAGTACCAGCAGTACATTTGCCCAAAGTATCAGTACCACCTTCACAACTGAATGGTTTCCCCACAAGTTAGAGACACTGAGCTCTCTGTTTGCTGGTGTAACTCCTTTTGGAATATTATCTGTAAGAATGTAAACTACTGGTTTTCAGAAAAAAAAAGACATAAAAGTCTTAAATCTAATTGTCCTCAATTCTAGAATGCATAATTTTTAACTGATTGGAGACAGAGTACACCTCCACTCTAAAGATGAACCTAGTAGGTTTCCTCATCCCTCAGAAAGATCTCTCTCTTAAGACTCATAAAGAAGTTAACATTAAAAGGCATTGTCCCATTCCATATTAATGGGTTAAACCACAAGGTAAATTCTTGCAGGCTTTTGCCCCCATGGATATCTGGAATGGAAACACGGAAAAGGACTCCTGTGTTCTGTTATGTTGTTGCCACTTATATTATATTCTGGCCACACACTTTTTACAAATGCTTTGATGGTTGTTGCTTTCACAGGAATATCAGCAAATGTATACATACATACACATGTATATGGTATGTACAGACATTAAAGGAGTTCAGAGTGCATCTCTCAAGCATTGGGTATGAGGGGTATACTGTTTTCCAGTGAAGTTTGACTCCTGTGAAAATCATGCCCTTTCAGGAAGAAAAAAAAAAAAAAAAAAAAAAGCCTCCCTCTGTGAATCCATGAAAGATCTATGAAGTTTTAAGCTGAAAAAAAACAAGCCCAAAACACCCCAACACAAAAAACTTGTGCAGCTATCAGCATTCTGTCCTGACATCTTTGACACTTCATTCTGCTTCAACAAAAACAATTCCTACCCTAGCGTTTCATCATTTCTATTTATGCTGACAGCTATTTTAGCACTATTCCCCACCTCCATTGCTGCCTGCACTTTCATATACATTTTTAACTAGCACACAGTACAGCATTTGTTTTAAAACTTGGAGTTATAAACCTCTCTCACTCAGCAATAACAGGAATGTTCGCTTAAGAGATTTGATGTGCATTTCCACAATATCAAGTAAGGCAGGATAAAAAGTTGTTTTGCAGCAAAAAATGGTACAAAGTGAAAACATTTTTTAGAAAAGTTGGCATAAACTTTAAAGAAAAAAAAAAATCTTGATACATTTACCATCACAGAGGAAGCTGAGTAACTACCAAAGCCCTAATAAAAATACTTAGCATTATTCTGTATAAGAAGTATATTAGCAGTATTCAGCAGTAAGAATACTTAGCACTTTCCAAGTACTTTATTTTAAAAATTTATTGATTACCTGTCTTAATTTTTTTTCTTTTGCTTGAACTTTCTGCCTTCATACTATCTTCATAAACTTTGATTAATTTCCTTCTTTCAGTTATATCATTACCTTCAGATGGCACAACCAACTAATACAACACTTCCTTCATGCCTTCTGTAACAATGTTGTATGAAAATAAAATTTTTATCCTCCTTTTTTCATTTTAAGTTTGTTTTTAAAAAAATATTTTCCTAATCAACTTCATAGAACCAAAGGTACATACTATATCCAAAATGGTGTCTCACAGAACTGCAGTTTACAGTAGACAGCCCCCCTTTCATTGCATTTAATATTTTCCCCTCTTACTTCAGCACTAAGGTCTGCTGCACCAAAATTCTTACCAGCATGTGATGACACTACATGCCTAAAGAAGGAACATGAATCATGTCTAAACATAAGTTCAGGTTACATACCTTAACAAAAACACTTACAAATGCATGTTATACATTTAGACTTGTATGAAGAATCTCACATGCATTAAGATTGGGATGGATACATGACAGGCTTTATTTAAAAAAAAACAACCAACCACTTAGAGGCATATATACTGGGAACAGAAGCTGAATTCCTGAATCTAGAAATTAAAAACAATGTGTAAAAATTTATTTCAGAATTTTAACCACCCTGAGTTCTAAACTATTATTCTTTTTATAAAGATTGCTTGGTTTTTACATATTTTCTCCATCCTGCCTTACAGGATGTCAGATCTACAGTGAAAGAATGTAAATTTACCAAAATATCTATATAATTTACACTGCTGGAAAGGAGGCAAAAACAAATGCATCTCTCCACAGTAAATTCAATCAAAAGAGAAAAATTTATCTTTTTTCTCCTCAAAGATCTTTCATATTTTATTACTAACATACCACTCAACCACCAGATCAGGAAAAAGAGGAAGTAAGGGAGAAACATCTTTAAAAAGATGTACTAAAAATTGAGCTTCTGTCCAAGTTCAGCAGTAGATCTCTTCCTCCTGATACCTTTTCTCCAACAGAGAACTGCTACTCCAATGTGTCACAGCAGCACTTCTAGTTATTGTGCTAAGCTAAACATAGAATGGAAGCATCACATTAAAATATAGAATCATAGAGTCACCTAGGTTGGAAAACACCTCCAAGATCATCAAGTCCAACCATCAAAAATATGGAAGCAAAGGAAATTTATTGCAGTAAAATTAAAAAAAAAAAAAAAAAAAAAGGAACGAAAGAAATTTCACATACTACATTTATTTGAATAAACTCATCGTGTGTCTGAAAAGACCATGCTCACAACAGAAAAGCAAAAGAAAAGAAAACAAGCAAACCTCACAATGGGGTTTGTAAGAGGCAAACTGAAGGATCTGGCAGATACACGGGAAGGTTTAAAAGGTGCAACCCCTCAAAAAGCTCAAGAGGCAAATCTGTTACCCCTGAATGCAACAAATATTGACACTATTTGTGCAGGAACATGACACTTTCTCAAATTGTTACAGACAGGACTGTGAATGAGTTAAGATGTAACTAGATATTAAATCTCTCAAAATCCTAAGTAACCAACCTATTGTACTGATCTTTCCTAATAGTACTAACTGCATCTAACAGCTTCAGGCACTTTAACTGAATATTTCTGCTGCAGAGATCAACAGAAGATAATAGATAGCAAAATTCAGTTGTGATTGAGTTAATGAATTGAGCAGCTGGAGCATCTTAAAGTAATTTTAGGTTGTTTGCATATACAGAAATACAACGCTCTATTGATTTATAATTGAATTTTTTTCCTTTCAAATTATTCCTATTAAGGACTGACACAGCTGATACAGCTTTATTAAAAAATACCACTATTCTGCTGAATTTTAATCAAAATATTGCCAGAAAACTTAAAGATATAGGTCTATTGTTGAAGACAGAGGAAGCGTTAAATTCTTTCTTGGAGAGGATGAAAATCCTGTGAAAAAAAACTGACTCTTACAGAGTTCTTTAACTAATAAACATATTTTAAAAGAGTTTCTTGATGAAGGCAGTAATCTCCGTATCTCTGGTTTTCAAGAATCTCCTTGTGAAACAGTATGAAAATACTTTATCGTCAATAGAAACTTTTAATACTACTGGTGGAAAACAAGAACTGAACATGCACAAGACAAAAATGAATCAACCGATTTCATCCAGGTATACTGATCTGTACTCTGCCTAGGACCACTTAAACATGTTCTTCTAGTCTCCCCCAAGTTGCCAAAAAATGATTTTTTCAACACTCCTTTAACAAAAAAATAAGCCAATACTGCTTTCTTGCTATGAACTCTCTGCTGACTCTGGAGTTCACTGCTCTGTTCCTGTTTTGAAGCAGGAGTGATTAATGAGACAAATGATAATTCAATTTAATTTTGCTGTGCAATAGATGTTTTCAAGAAAACAGAAAGAACAGAATGGATGGATTTAGAAAAAAAAAAAAGGTGGATTATTTGTATTTTCAATTTGAGCTACAGGAAAATGGTTGGTACAAAAGTTTGTTAAGGACTGGCAGTCTAAACTTTTGCATATAAGACCAGGATGGCAAGAATGGTTCTAATTGAACTAAAGCTGCTGAAGGTTTTATTTTTAAAAAGCTCATGATTAACTCATTGAAACACTCCCCCTACTCCAATTTTTGTCTTCTTTTTAACAATTAGTACCATTCTTTGAATTGCAGCAACTTGCAAGTGCTTTATAAACAACCATCTGCCTTATTGTATCTTCTCTGCTTTTCACTGTTTATCAATTTAAAAATGTAAAACACATTTATCAACACATTTATCAACAATGTAACAAATTCCCATCTGGGTTTATGAGATGCTCATCATTTCTTTCAAAAATCATGCTAACAATAATTATGAAACTATCTCTGAACCTTTCGAGTACTGTCATGTTACTGTGATGAACCAACCTACTGCCAATTGCTGCCTACAAACTAGAAGAGTTCACTGAAGCACATCTGACATAATCATTCCAGTAAAAAGTCTTCACAAACAGCAGATATTGAAAGCAGATTTAGCATATGCAAATGAATATATTGCATGCAACAAAGATTCAAAGATTCATATTTAAATTTAAATTTCCTTAGGTACCATCAAGCAGTCTTCAATGCTTGCTAAACTGTCTGTCCATCTACTTCACTCACCAAAAAGCAATGCTGAAGATAAACAGATTGTAAAAAACTGAAATCTTTCTAGAATTATAAAGACACTACACATAAAAGATTTTTTTTTGTGTGTACTGCCTGTACTAGCATTTTCTTTCTGTTATCAAAGGCACTGGTTTGGAAATGAGTGAGAGGACTGGAACTTTACTGAAATGTATAATTACTTACGGCTCAGGAACTACCATTAGGGAGAAATTCAATATCCTGTCCCATTTTTAGGTGCTTTTAGTGTTATTCAGTTTGCTTAAACTGTTCTGTATCATGTTTCTGTTTCACACTTGTCTGTCACAAATTCAAAGTTAGCAAGGTAGTAATGAAGAAGCCTGAAACCAATAAGGCATGGATTCCTAAAGAACTGCATTTATAATTGACCCTGATGTCCAAAATGTAAAACGTGTCATCTAAACTCTTTCTATACCTGGTTCATTCAAAAGCTATCTATTCTATGTGGATTCCTCTGTGCCTACTAAGAAATGATATCACACCATACCTTACTTTAAAGAATTTGCCCAGTCTATCTCTTCTGCTCTGGTATTTTTGCCCAAATTGAACAATTCTAAATATTTTTGTGACATTTACTCCACCGTAAAATTTTGCTAAAGTAAAAACCTTCTGCAATATTCATTAGCAGACAGGACATGACATGCACAGAAACAACACTGTCAAATTGCTTGCAAAGGAAACCATCCAAAATGTGATTTTACCATTTTCATAAGTAAGGATAAGGAAAAATACTTAATTTCAATTAGATGCTTTCACTCTGCTTTTGAAACAGGATCTGAAGTTAGCAAGAGTTTGTGTTAGCTCCTCAGTGAGGGTTTTTCCTTTCCCTGTAAAAGTTTACCCTTACTTGATTGTAATGCATACAACTGAAAAAACTGAGTTCACACACGCTCGACAGACACCTGTTAAGTATTTGGCATCAAATCTTTTTGAAGACAGCAACCTCTTCAACAGCTCTAGTCAAGCAAGCACCCCAAGAAAGCAAATGCACATGAAACAGCTTACATATTACATCACTATTAATTTATTTTATCCTCTCAGAAAGACAAATTCCTCCTAGCACTGACTAAACTAACAGGAAATACGTAATACTAAGTTAAGTACACAAACCTAATTTTGCTTAATCCACGGTATGCAGCACATAATATTAAAGTCTCACTAGTCAGAGAAAATCTGGGATGTTTAGTGATAAACTATCTGTGTAAAGAAACTGAAACTAGAGTGTAAGGATTTCTACTAATCATCTGCAAATTTTATTTGGAACTTGATCCTGCAGCCCTTATTCACAAGATCAGACCTATTGAGTTTATTCACATGAGCTTCGGCTGCAAGATTGGACCTTAAGTACTATCAGGTGCACGTGCAGCCTATCATCAGATTTTGGGTTATTCATGTAAGAAGCTACCCTTTCAAATGCAGACTACTTAATGCTTCCTTCTTCATTAACTTACATGTCCTCTTCTGCTGCTCTATGCTTTCATTTGTGCTATGTAAATAGCTTCTTTCTCTCAGTCATCCAAACAAATAATGCTCTTTGCAACCAAGGAGGAAATTAGTAGCAGGTGAAAGCTTGGTTTTTAAATTATGTTGAGACCAAGCTGTTCTTTAACTTAACAGAGATCTGTATTAAAAAAAATAAATAAATCACATTTTACTTCTTAGTGATCATAATTATGGGTTGTCATCGTCAAAATTTTACTTACTTATTTTTTCCCCACACAAATATTAACCTTGATGGTTAACCTACTTTATGATTAGCTGGACCTAGAATTATGCATGTACTTTAAAGCAGCCTATCTGGTAGGACAGCATTTCCCTGACAAATGTAAAATTAACTGTAAGTTATTGTACATGAAACACATAAGGAATTTCTGACTTAGGTGTTCTATTCATTTGCTTTCCATACCAGCTCTATGTAAACATAAGGTATTTTCCTGTGCTGTGGTGCTATAAATGTAAAAAAATAACCGCAATTCATCTGCTATCTGCTTATATGCCTCGGCAGGTCAGACAGCCAGCAATTATGGCATATACTAGTCCTTGAATAGGACCACAGCAGAGGCATCATAGCACGGTCTATATCATAATCTACATAATTACAAATTCTTTTTGACTTACTGAAAGACATGGGTACAAGATGTCAGTACAGACAAAAGTCTCTTCATTAGTGATGACACAAAAACATCTGCATATGTTACATAGTCTTTAAGCCATCTCCAAATTACAATCACCTAGCAGACACACAGACAGACAAACAGTCTCTTGGTGCTTGGGATACTCTGGCAACTGCAAGGCTGAAAGGAGAACGTCCACATAATATTTCTGAAGTGAAATCTTGTTATCAACACCATCTGTATGATTGGCAAAATGCTAGGTGACGCCCCAGCAATAGACTTTAGTAGTATTTCTTTTATAATTCCAGCTAATTTTGATGTCATGCTCAAGCAGGGTCTGACAATTGGTGACTTCGGTAGCCCTAATATCAATTGCAAGTACAGTACAAACAGTAAATAGATCTAGTTAACATGCAAGGAGACTTGCTTCATGCAGGTCTAATCTGGAGTCTCATCCAGAATCCAAATCTCCAGGACTGAGGAAATTAAAAAATATATATATTTCAACCTTGAACTGGAGCAGTATGTCTGAACAACTGAACTGTTGTCACAAAACTGTTCTCAATCCTACTTCAAACTTGCCACATGGATTAATCGGCAGTTAGAAGCAGCTGCAGCACCATGTTCTGTGCACTTCTGTTGCCATTTTAATTTTTAAAAAGCAAATGGAGAGGCCTCTCCACAAAATTCAATGCTGCAATAGCAGTGACTGAACCAGAATCAGAAAATTATGAACAGCTCACTAAATTGTCTTTTAGAAGCACGTATCAAGAGGCTGCAGAACAAATTGTGTGCCTGAAATAACAGATCAATGAATGAAGAATAAAGAGACGTAAGAAGTGGAGATGTTGACGAACCATTGTAATTTGTGAAGAATCAATTTCCATACAGCCAGAGTAATGGCAGTACATCACAGATAGTGTATTCATGACTTTTAACAGCAAGAAATCAGAGATTACCAAATGGAAATTTATTAATGCTCCAAGAAAGAGAGAATGATGCCGCAACATGAGGCCGGGAACTATATCCACTCCTTAAATGAGTAGAACGCAATAAAAGCAGCCCACATGTGTATGTACAATAAAAAAACTGCCTTGAGCAGAGTACGTAAATCCCCTTAAAAATCAGAAAGCCAGCATACAATGACTGAACTAAGTATAGAAACAGTGGCCACATTGTTTATTAATATAAATAACATGAAAAATAAATACGAAATTTATGCCCAATGAATTTATGAAATATGAGTGTATTTTCAACACATATGAAAAATGAATATATAAAATGCTTTGACTGAAGTCTACCTACTTTATCATCTCACTGTATGTTCAGCTACATAAATGTTGAGCCAGAAATACATAAGAGAGAACTCCTAAAGCCAGAGGATGATGTTTCAAAGCAAAGCCCTAAGGTCACATTTTACTATATCACCTTATGAATTATATGAACTGCTGCTTCTTAAGGTACCAGTTTGCTAAACACATCTTGCCTAGACCACAAAACTGCTAATCAGAGGGTAAATTTCTTGTTCAGTACTATTCAACATCTACATACCCAACAATCTATGGCACAGGAGAAAGTTTTAGCTGTGGGAATGAATGACAGACTGCTGCCCAGCCATGGGTCTTGTCCATCAGCATCCCGTGTTCTCAGATAACTATAGAAACACTCAGTGTGCCAAAAGCAGAAGTGTTTGTACATTTGCAGCTTGTTGGAAGAACTGTGTAGTATCAAGCACACAGCGGAGACAACAGACAGAAATACAGTTGAGTTTTTATTCCCCTAAAACCGCAAACCAAATAAACAACTTGGAACAATTCACCCTCTGTCAGAATACTGACCTCAAATCTTTCTTATCTTTTACCTACCAATATAAACAATGTGTATTTTCACAGACCATTCAAACCTGAACACACAGAACGACTGTAACTAATGTAAATGAAAATGAATGAGACAGATCACAGGTGTTATGGCACCCACTCTGTGAACGTACCCCACCTCCTGGCTGACCAAAAATCACTAAAAGCCATTTCTGTTATTGTGGGTTGAAACTGTGGCACTCACTATTCAGAAGCAGGAATCTGATGATGTTTCCAAATGCCTAAGAAGAGGTGTGGCAGCACATTAGACCACATATTAATATATCTTTATAGATGCATTTTGTTCGATTCATTTATTTGCAAAATAGCAATACTTGAACAATACAGGCACACACAAATGTCTGCACGTGGAATAGGAGCCAATCTGTCTCCTGTTGGAAGAAGGGTATATCAAGTAACTCAGACAACACAACAGATTTGGCAGTAGCACATTCCCTAGTTTAGGAAACCATAACGTTGAGGTGAAAGGATGTGAGAAGCCACAGACGTAGCCCCCATCATCTCCTCCCATGTCACAGGTCTCCAAGGAATGAGGCAGAGGAGAAGAAAGTAAAAAGTAAGGTTCTTCTATACCCATAAATAAGGCTCTGGCAGGACATAGCAATGATTAACAGCTGGACAGCGCCAGCATATGCAGCACAGAGTCCAGGAAATGGAGGGGCGGAGTTAGCCAGAGAGCACCAGATCACCACTTGGAAGAGGCCTGGCAGGGTCAGCAATGGCTTTTCATCCCAAACAGAAAGGCTGCCTCCATCACAGGAGCCGCAGCAAGCAAGTGGGAGACAGACACCAATCCAAGTTACCTATCTGTTCACAAACACAGCAGTCTGGACTGTAGTAGCTTTTCACACTACCTGAACAATAAAATAAAATCTGCACCACCGAAAACTCACTATGATTTACCTAAGAATGTGGCTTATTTGAAAAATTATTCTCAAAAATTATTCCTTTGCAACAGAACAGAGAAGAGTATGTGCATTTAAATGGGGGTTTATATGTGTAAAAACAGGCACTTCAAAGCTTTGTGGCATTACCCTGTACACGTGCGAATCACCCATCTTTTCTTCCTGTTCAGATGTACTCCTCTCCACTGAGCTTACTTCCACTTCACTCAGCCTGGCAGTGTCCAAACTGACACTGACAGGAATTTTTGGACCATACTTCACCCCGCTACAATGGTTAAGGAGAAAATGGCATGCTATTTATTCATTTTACTTAATCAGAGACTTCTGCCATACACTACCTTTTTCAGCCAGCATGCTCAGTGCCTCCATAAGTTCTGGGAGACTGTCCTGGTACAACTAGAAGAGGCCATTTAATTATTTCTTCAGTTTTAATGAATACTCTCTTGGCAGCATGAGAAACTACATAAATTTAAGTATATCCTTACTCATCCATCCAAGAAACTTAATCAAGGTGTTTTATACTATTTACTTTGCAACAGTGCAGAATTGGCTGTCATTTCAGGTATTTACTTTTTTTTTTTTACTCCTTAGTATACAAGAAAGTTTAAAAAACAAAACATCTAATACATGTCCAAATGTAACAGAAAGAGTAAGCAGGGAATAAATGAGTTTAATCCTTACTAAAATAATAACACTGATGAAAGCAGACAAGCCATGAGGCAAAGGCAGTTCTTGAATGACAAGCCATGTTTTGAAACAGAAACCACAGGGCAACGTTATCTAGTTTTTTAGAAAAAAAAACTATTTTGTGCACAGAACTGTGCATCCCCTTTCATGGGCCTCCAAAAGCCACAGTGATGTGAGCAGCATTGCCACCTTAAGAGGTCAGCATGCTGAGACTGTTTTTCCTGTTGGGCACAGAGGTTATGGCAGTGCAACGAAGTCCTAAGCACACACTATTTTGCACTGACTGAGATCAGATGCCTTCAATCTCAAATCAGTGCTCCAACTCCTAAAATATTACAAAAATAATGGCAATGAAATTATAGTCATTTTCAGACAGAAGAGGAACTGTATATATATACTTGGTCGCTTCTGCACCTACTATATCCACAGCACCTCTACAGAAAGCCCAGTAAAATACCAGTAGCATCCAAAGATTTAGTTAATCAACAAATATCCAGTTAATTAATCAAGCTTGATATCTCTTCTTAATAGAGTGGCTTCAGGTATCTCCTAGAAATGTGAGAAGACCAGCCAAGATACTCATCTTTAGCTAGAAAGTAAAACGCCCCTGCTTTGCACCCATTTCTTTGGGGGTGAGCTTCCTCACCTCCAGGAGAATAAAGTTAAAGAAATAACTGCACTATATAATGACTTCTGATTTGATTAATCACATTTATGTTCTATTTGAAACTGCAGCCTCACTAAATATTTCTTAAAATATTTAGAATTAAATGCATCATTCTATAAGGAAATATAATAAAAAAACAGCACAACGATACAAATATGCATGTATGCATCCGCACAATTTACATACCTCTCCAAGAGCTTCATAGCGCTTTTGGTTCCATCTATGCAAATCTTCACGATAATTAAAAACAAACGGCTCCCCAGTTTTTGCATGTCTTAATTGTCCTTCTGTAAAAGAAACAAAATCACTACATTTTAGAGTATTTCCTCATTAAAAATAAGATACACTGTACCGCTGAAAATTGTGAAAGAAGTCTAACATCTAAAAATTGGGCTATTATGAACTCCCTCTCCTTTTTCGGTTACAGTACTTTTGAATGAAAACAATTGTAGCGTAACAACAAAATGCAATCTCCTCGAATGGTATGTACTGCTAGACTGAGCTAAACACAAGTGATGACAGTAAAATTACATGCGGGTATCAAACACCAAACTGCTTTGCAAGAAACATTTGTCTCAACTGCTATGGATTAACAGTGAAATGTAAACATTTACAGATCAAATATTTCTCTGCTATGTCAATGAGGTGATCAGATTGTACCTACAAATCCCCTACTTCAAAACCAACTGCGTTTCCAAAGAAATCTGGAATGGGGGCTGGAAGGAAAGGAAACGTTTATTTTCAAGATTAGCATATTCTGTAAAACATTCCTGGTTAATTTTAAAAAACAAAACAAACAAACAAAGACATAACCACCAAACATGTCTATGTTTCAGGTAAATATCTCAACTCCTAACATCCTAACACAGTGCAATCAAGTAAGAGCTCTTAGTCTGGACACACCGAGATTGTAAGAGCAGAATAAAGCAAAATGCGTAGTCAAAGCAAAACCACTACTGACTGTGAGGTTCCAGTGTAACTTTCCTTGCTTATAGCAAAAGGCTAGTAGCAAATCCAACCACAGATGAAGACTTGGGCTGGGTTAAAATATCAAGAATAAAATGTCAACTAAACAGGAAGCAAACTGCAGAAAAAAAAAAAGTTATCTGGCCAGTAATATTTCAGCTTATTAGAAAAAACACAAGTTATTATCTCAGAGAATCATAAAATTGCAGTAAATCAGACAAATCATTTTCAGCTAGAAAGCTGAAAGGCCTTCATGATGAAAGTAAGATTTAAAAACAAAATGTTTCCTTTTGAATTGTAAAAAATTGCTAAATCAGTTCACACTTTTTCAGAACCTCTAAATTTTGATTGTTGATATTTTAAATGAGACATTTAACAGCTGATATCTCTACTCCTTCTGTGTATAAATCCGCTTATTTGGTATTTTTTTTTCCAGACCAATCTCACCTGATGTCCAGTGCATTTTCCATGCTCCCTGACTTCACACCCTTTTCTCAGGTACAAATATCCTTTTTGTATTTTCATTAACTCTTCACTCAGCTGCTCATTTTCAGCTGTTTACTTTTCAAGTATACTGTTCAGCGTACATTAAGGTCATTAAGGTGTAGTCTTCTTAATAAGTTGGATCAAAAACCTGTTTTTTTTTTTTCTTTCCGGTGCTGTTATGTCTTCTCATAATTCTTTGAATCTCATAAAAATCCTCCTTATTTTTCCATCATAAAAAGAAGTGTGATTATGACTTAAGAGTACAGGAGCAAACATGTGAATTAGATGTACAAAGCAAAATAAAGACCTCTGGCAGCATACTGACCAGCAATGTATGTAATAGGTTTGCTACATTCTCTGGAAACCACTCAGCCTGTGAAGTTAGTGATGGAATATTCAGTAACATCATTCTAACACATCATTCCCCAAAATTTCAGCTCTTTTCACCAACCACATATGAACCATTAACTCTGAAGTCAGTAAGGAAGACAGTAGACACTGTGCAGATCTAAAAATAAGGAGCTGAAAAGTGACAGAGCTGAACCCCTCCCATCAAAGAAAGAGCATCACTTTCATGACACTTTTAGTCTCTAAGTACCTTCCTGTGAAAGCCATCAGGGTATTAAAAAGCTAAGTGTTGCATAAATGACTATCATTTAAAGGAAAGCTCTTTTTTTTTTTTTTTCTTTAAAAGTGGAAGATGTAAGAAAGGCAGATTTAGAAACTAAAGTTCCTCTGTTCACAGAACAGGCACTGCAAAGAAGTAGAATTGTAAACGTCCTCATTTGTCCTACAGGTTTCAAACAATCTTGAAAGAGCCCTTTCCTGGAGGCTGGTATTACTTTAGCTCAGAGACTTATTTCTCAGCTGGATTTTTGAATGTATGCACTGGAAATTATAAATACTGCTATTCATTAAACATACAGATTCAGCTAGCTGGCCTGACTTGTAGTCATTACACATTTAGCTGTAATGCAGAACCTTGACCTACACCTGAAGAGCCAGTCTATCACACTGCTCATCCTTTCATCAAAATAAATACTACAGAGGTGTCTTCCAACTGGTATTAATGAAAGAGCTGGCAAAAATTATTAAATAAATAAATTACTATGCCTTTTGTATCTATAAAAATCCATCAGTAAATAAAATGTTTCTTGAATGAGTGACCACTCTTTAATTTTACTTTTTAATGCCAATGCTACAGAAATTACTTTCAGAATTTTTCTATCAGCACTTCCACAACAGAAAACTGGAAGCCATGAAATGCACACAGTACAACCCCAAAGCTACAGTGTTGTATTAAACAAGGGATTTTTTTGACAGTTTTATGAAATCAAAAAATTATTACTTAGCTAGATTTACAAGGCTGTTACACTAAGGCTTAAATATTTATTCTTAAAAGAAAAGTATGAAATTCTAATATGGATTTAGAAGGTATAATTAAACTTCTGATAACCCTTCAACATAGTTCTATGTATATCATTTACAAAGCATATACAACTTACTTTCATTAAATATGTACTCAAATCCTTCCAGAGTATCAGGAAATTCAAGTGGTGGCTCATCTTTTTTCATCAGTTCATCCAAGTCTATTCTAGACAATAAATCTAAAAAGGGAAAAAAAAATTACATAATGCATGCTATGTCTTTTTTATTTCACCATAATCACTGACAAAATGTGTTTGTTCAGATTTTTAGATCTTAAAGGCAGAAGGACAACCTACATAATACTAAACATAGGACTTCATTACTGGAAATCTTGCTCTAGATTCAATAGCTGTGCCTTATCTTCAGCATATTTATTTATTTGCCTATTTATCTCTAACGTTGATCAAAAAATGTCCAGAAACAGACACTGTCAAAGACATAGTGATTTGTTTCAATGATTCATTACCACTAATGTCAGAAATTTGTCTCTGGTTTCTAGCACGCATCATGTTTTTAACATGAATTTATCTAGCTTCAATATCAAGTCATTGATACATTGATACATTCTTGTTTGCCTGCCTGAGGAGCACATATTATCAAATGCACGTTGTCTCACAGCCATTTACCACCTGTGATCACAACACTCCTTAACCCTCCCTTTGATGCCCGAACAGACTGAGCTATCTGAACTCTTCCCTTAACCACCATCCTTTAATAATTCTCAAGGCAGAGAAAACTACTATCCATTTCACAGCAAGCCATGATACTTTTCAGACTACCTGTTTTCTAAGATGGTATATCCTGGTACAGCCTGTATTCATTAATGAAAGCACACTAAAATAAGTAAGTGCAGTCTGCATATTTCAATCCTAAATTTAAGGAATTACATTTAACCAGAGGCAAGCATATAGGAACTTATTTTGCTTACTTCTAATTACTAAACTATTACTGAATACAAAAATAATACTGTACAATCATCTCTCTTCTCGTTGCTCATCACCCACACAACCTAATGCTATCCTTTTAACATACTTTCTGGTTATCACAATATGATGATTAACAACATATCACAAAATGATTGAGCAGGATATCACTGAGATATATTTCCTACTTCCTCACGAATGAATTTAAAGACCACACAAATACTCAGTTTAGAAGTTCTACATTGACATTGTACAATTGTACAATTGCATCTCAAATGAAATGCAACAGTTTGAAAAGTATTTTTTTTTTTACACTTGCCTAGTTTGACATTAACTACACTTTCATCCTTTAACTATTTAAAATAATTATTTAAATAGGCTTTGTATCATCAGTGGACTTGATGATCCTTCTGGGTCCCTTCCAGTTCAGGATATTCTATGATTTTTTCATTAGTCTTGTGGACAATGACAATGTTATCTAAGCCTTGTATTAGTACATTTATCCTCTGAAATTTCTACAGTGTTTAAAATGTACTGAAAATCAGCTTCAACACTGTTGTATTATAAAATAACAAATAGGCAACTGTCTTCAGGTGATCTGCCCATGGCTATCTCCAGCTTATCCTTCCCTAAGTGACCTACGGCGGTCTTGCACGGACACTGAAACTCCATATCTCTCCAACTGATGTTGTGATACCTGAGCGCCTCTGTGATTATCTAAATAGCTATTTGACAACTGGATGTTGACGAGGAGATTTCTAAATGTGGTTCTTTTTGACCATAGCTCTCTTTTTCGTCAAATCTGCTTAATAATCCATGACAAGCCATATACATAAACAATTCATGCTTGGTCTTGTGTATTGTCCTTTGAAAATTCTGGGCAAGTTGCTTTGGTTCTCAACCAAATAACAGAATGACAGAGAAGAAAAGAACTTTGTCAAAGAAGTTTTTGGCAGCAGGACACAAAAAGTATGCCATTTCTCCCTCTGTATTTTCATAATATAAAGGTAGTAAAAACAGTCATTAACACTTTATCTCTCCTCAGTGAAGAGACTGCCGTCACAACTCCTCTAGAATTTAACTGCACCAAAATTTTCATGTCTTCTTACTGTGACCTATTTGGAAATGTGTTTACACAGAAGTGTCAGTTACTATATAATAAAAATACCCATCTCGTGAGTAGCAAGGGCAATACTATATGGAGTACATGAAGCTTTATCTTCAGAATTTAAAGTCTCATGATTTATATCTTCAATCAGAGTCACTCAGTAAGACTGCAATCAGCCTGTGCTCCAACCACCTCAACAGCCACTTTCTTGCTGTGCAATTTTTCAAGTAAAAACTAGCTAAAGTGTTCTCAGAAAAATTTGAAGTTCTTTTGAGATCTGATCCACCATTCTTGCAAAAGATCTTTGACTCCCAAACTCAATTACAGATTGATTCAAGAGAGCTCAAATTTGATTCAAGAGAGACCAAATTTGAGTGATTTGCAGGGGTCTTTTGTGAGCTTAACAGGAGTTCACCAGATCACATGAAGAAAATCACAGTCTCCCACAAAGTTTTAATTATGTGGAATACTTCTTGGGTACTAGCCCTTGATAACAATCAAATTAATGCCAACTATACAATGGAAGGTTTACTTTTCCAAACGTGAAGTATGATTTCCTCAACATAAATTAATTTGACAGAATTAGTACAACAAGATTTAAAAAAAACAACACACCACCACATAGGTTTTCACCAAACCTTTCCGAAATACACAATTTTAACTGGAGGAGCACAATCTACCATCTCTGTATGATAAAAGATACATTTCTAATAATAAATTTGTAGAAATACAATTTTTACATTGGAGCTGCAAGGTTCTTTCTATTCTTTTTTCTCTTCTGAAAGACAATTTAGAGAGTAAGTGTCTGATGCAAGCACTTTCAATCCAGTGTTTGGTTAGCTTACTTGCAACTCTAATCAACTCCGGGTACTTCTAAATCTGAAAAACATTCTCTAAAAAATGTCATTTATGCATTTTTTTCCCTAAAGATATTTACTGCACTAAGTCACTTAGGCACAATTAGTTTTCTAAACATACAATTCAAAGAAAACTCTATGAAATCAATACGGAAATCAATGTCTTGAAAATGTTTTCACTGCTAACATTCTACAGCTAAAGAGATTTTTTAAAGCTATAATATCGATACAAAATTCTGAAACATAAATAGCATAAAAATTAAAGTATACCCCTCCGTAAATAAGAACACAAAAGCACCAGTCAACTTCTTCAAAGGATAATTATGAAAATTATAAAATTAATGGATTTCTTAGTCTGTTACTCTTTACCATAGATCATTATTTTTTGAACCATCTTATGAAACTATTGATAATGGACACCACCAGACAAAAAGCACTACATAGATAGACTTATAGTCTTATCCAGTTTTGCAGCTCCCAGAATCTAACCCATAGTTAGATAAAAGTGTTTTCCTTTCCTTAATATTAATAACCGTTTCTGAAGAGTCTATATATGTAAAAAGAAGGCAGAAGAATTCATACCCTTTAATGCAGTAGTCTTCTCTTTTTCATCCGGGCCTCCTTGCTGGAGCTGAGCCATCCTTACCCAAACTGTCAGCAGAATTAAAATAGTGAAGTAAATGTGCATTTGTCATCAAAGGACAATCTGAAAATCAACAAGTTAGCAATTAACAAATTTACTGACTTCTGCTTCAAGAGATCTGATTTGCTACCACATATACGTAAACAGACTGCATATAAAACAACAGAACTTGTTTTGAAAGCAAAACTTCCCTGAATATTATAAAATCGTACTCTATAATGTAGAATTAAAATTGACTTTCTCTTATTCAAAACTTATACTGGACAAAGTCTTATCATGCTATCTTGGATTAGGAAGTTTCACAACATAGTGTGACAAAAATTCCTCTATCATACTTGGTCAGAGATTCACAAGAATGAAACTTCTTAATCCTGAAGGAACATTTATCTAATCAATACTCCTTTTTTGCAACTCTGACATAGGATCAGTAAACTTTAAGCATTTTGGAGAAGCCACACACTTTTTAAAGTCCACAGTAGAAAATACAAGCAAAACCACAAATAAGCAACAGAACATTCACAATCTCTACGGATTTTTCTTTTTCAATGAAGTAAATCGAGTTGTTCACACTGTACTACACAGTCCTCAGTTTTAGTAAAACTACATGGAGTATGTATTTTTAAACCACTGTGATCTCTACAATACATTATCTGCATTGAAATTTATAGCGCAATTGTCCAGGCATAGAACAAACCTCAATATGTTCAAGGTGAGAATTTATATGCAAAATATATGTGTAAATTTTTTCCTATTGCACAGAAGGCAACCCAGACATTCAAGTCTGCAGTCTCTTTCATCTTTAATCTGACACCAAGGGAGCAAACTACCATACCACAATCACTGTTTCTTCCTTTTCAATTAAAAACTTCTATGCATTGAGGGTTTTTTCACTTTATCTTTTTAGTTCTTTGTTTCATCTATCAGTCATTATCAATTTGTTTTACACTTTATCATGGATGAGTCTGCATGAACTGCATCTCGGTAGCAACTTGCAACTTTCAAACAAAGAGCAGCAGGATTTATCTGCTGTACTACTGGTTCCCTAAGAGTAGCAACTGTAAGAAAGAACCTCAAAATTGTTTAAGTAATGGTAGTTCACTGTAAGTACAGCAAGAAAAACAAACAAACAAACAAACAAAACAGTATGACAAAGATGGGGGGATTATTGTCTATTTTCTTCAAAGAAAACCTATTACATGAAACATTTTCCTACAGATTAAGAAAAAAATAAAATGTAAGGGGCTGATAGTTATTAACTAAGGAGATATATATTTTTTATTTTTATTTATTTTTATCATTATTATTATTTGTGTTATTATTATTTGTTCAAGACAGTTAACTGTCTTCTACATTCTACGAGTTTGGGCTAGGGTTGACTTTGACACCTTCCTTTGCAGAAGGTGGTTCAGACTAAGGTGCTGCAAAACGACAGCACACTGTCAAAAGTCTCTCCACAAAACACAACTCTACCATGCAACCTTTACTTAGACCATGCACTTTTTAAAATAATGATGCAACTCAGCATGATTCAGTTAAGATGGACTTCTTTTTCACTAACACTTTAATCACATTAGCCCCAATAACAGAATTAATCAATATAAATAAGAAAAAAATCTTCTTACTGGCACAAAGCATACTCAATGTATATATCAAAACCACTCAAATGTTGATTCACACATGGATTTTATGAAAGATTTTTCTTGGATGCTTCCATATAGTTCACTGACAGAAGATCACCAACTAGAAAATCTTGCCCATCATCAGTTTGTATGTTTCCAGAGTAAAAACATGTACATTCTACCTAATCACCTTAGGAAACAAACAAACCCACTCAAGTTAAAATTATTAAAAGTGATAGAGAGTGACAATCATAGTGATTTCTGATAGGCCAGATGAAAATTATTCTTGTCAGACAAATTAGGTAATCCTCCCTACAAAAAAAATTGAAAATTCGTGATTGAGTATAGTTAAGTTAATGCAGCTACAAATGACATGTAGGTGCTTGAAGATTTCTTATTATCCAAGGTGAGAAATACAAAATTTATTTGAACAGATTTACCTTGATAAATTAATCCCCTTTTCCTAATCAGATAAATCAATGCAGTGACCAAGAATTTCTGGCATTTTTGCCCCTAGAATGTGTACCTGAGTTCCTTTAACTGACATAGACCTAGCCACTGAGGAAAGAATTGATAACTTAGAGGTTCACTAACAAAGCTAGAAGCATCAAATATAAATAAATAATTAAATCTGAATTTAGCTCTGAGACAGAATTTCCAGTTCTTTTTGACAATGTATAAAAAACTGTTACAGCAGCCACTGGAGGGAGGACTTGATATTAGAATGAGGATGAAACAAGCACACAGTATTTTAAGTATTGTTTGTGTGAACACAGCACTCTGCTAAAACCCTCACTGATATTTGCTAAATGAGAAACAGAAGAGATTAGATGAGAGGGTTGGAGTTCCTTTCTTTTACAAACAGATATTGAATGAACTGGAGTCTGATGGTCCAGAAACGGACACTGGGAATGTAAGTACACATAAATCTCCCTGAATACTTGCTTACAGGCGAAAGCAGGAATTGCAGTTTACTCTAGGAATCAGTTTTAAGCCCCAGTCATCTTGAACTCCATACATTCAGCACTTCACATAATTCACAAATGTCCTTCATCAGTTGCCCCATAATAAATACAGATCATTTTGAACGTTCTTCTATGCAATTACTTAAAGATTCTTCATAAAACATCTCTTCTTTGGTTGTTTGTTCCAGTAGCTATGCTAAGCACACATCCTAAAAAACAATTTACTATTTCACCCAAGGAATACTTAAACAAGTTTATTTCCAAGGGAACTTACATTAATTTGTATGTATCTTGGTTTCCCATGCAAACTTTAAATATTCTGTCACTAGACATACTATGTGTATTCTGTGTCGCTTCAACCTCAATGCCCAATAATTTGTCATCAGAAATACTGCGGCTTCACAAGGCTGCATTTTCACCAGACCCTTTTGAATACAGTTGGACTGGTGGATTCACAAGCAAATGGTCAAAAATTCAAAAACAAAGAAAACAGACATCTGCACACTTAAGATAGTTATGCATACATATTTTATGATTTTGTTTGTAAAGTGGTACTGGAAGTTTGGACCACAGAGCTGATCTGGACCTGGATAGTGCTTGACCGTGTTAGTCTTTAAATTAGACACCCTATTGTATATTCTGACTCTGAAACAAGTGCACACATACACAGATTTTTACAGGCTTTAATTATTCCTTGTTATGCAAATCCAAGTAGAAACGTGGCAAAAAAAACATTAGTATATGATTTTGCTATACATTAGCATTATACATTAACTGAAATTAAGTCAATGTTATCTGGTACAAAAATTCCGAACAAAGGCCATAAAAAGATGTAATGCTAACCCACCACAAGTGCAACATAGAAGAAAACATGTGGGTATTTTCAAGCAAACAACTCCATCGCTTTTATCTGGACATAATCCAAACATGAGTCATCAGAATACTGTGGTTACAATGCTTTATTAAAATACAGTTGAATTACAGTCTAGTTCTTTGTAAACTGACATACCAAGCACGCTAGGGACAAGCGTGCATGAGGCTTGTGCAATGTGTTTGATGACTCAGAGCTAGACTTTCTTCAGATACATGGCTGGGAGACAGTTTTGGCTATTAGACCATTTTCTGCATTGGCTCAGATAAAGCACAAGAAACATAACTTTTGTTGTTGTTGTTGTTTATTTGGTTGGTTGACTTTTTTGTTTTGGTTTGTTTTTGTCTAACTATATTTTATCTATTCCTATTTTTAGGACACTACAGATAACATCAGTAACAACTGCTTCAGGTAAGGTTATACTTCACTTTCCTTCATTATTAAAGACCTTATTTACTTACACTTAGGTTTGCCAACCTTCAGCTCTGAAAGACAATTATTTTCAGTCTGTTTTGAGTAAGTTCAGCTAAAATGTCTATATCTAGTACACAAAGAAGGTTCACAGGTAGGATCTTCCATGCAGTTCTGCTGTTAATGAGCAGCTCTAACATCTCCACATTGCAGAGATTATTAGAAACTTTGCCAGAGGATCAGCTTATCATGCAGCATGTGCCTCTTCCTGTTCCCCTTAGAGCTTGCCCAGATCTGCTTAAGTAAAAACTGCTTTTTGCACACATTTATTACAGACTTATTAAGACTTATCAGAATTTCCAGAAAATTTACCTATTTGCCTAGAGCATGCTCCATACAGCTGCAAAAAGACAGAGGGAAAACGCATGGGAGCTGTGTAACAAATGCTGGGAGAGCAGGATCTTTTACCCCTGGAGTACACAGAAATTGGCAAGGGTCCCAAAATCCCTGAATCTCAGTACATCTTTGCACTGTACCAAACGGTGGTGGAACTTGCTGATAAAGTACAAGACCACAGACAGCAAGAACAGTTGATTTATTTGCACAGCAGCTACCTTCTGATGTTATTTACCCCTTAAGCTCAAAGAGCAGAGGACTGTGAGCTGTTTTCATTAGTGCCCCCACCTCATCAGCAACTCGGTTGTTTACACAGGGCAGAGTCAACACGATTCCACATACTGAAATTTTAATTGTTGTAGCTTAACAGACTTGAAATGCTGGAAATGACCTTCATAAATAAATGCCTGTAGACATGATCAAATAATAAACGTGCTATAAGAATACAAAAGCAGACAGTACAACCTAAACACAGCCTCTGAGAGGTTTACCTGATGGCCTTACCAACCAAATGAGAAGATTCAAAATGACCATCCAGGAACTCTTCTGCAGCAGCAGCATATTTGAATGCTTAATGCAATATTCTCTCAAGAATGTGTATTATCAATACTTTAAGTGCATGGAGAACCCTACCTCCTGTGGTGAGGCAGATGGGTACTACCCAGTGAGTCAGGCAAGTAACTCTGGGGACAGAAAAAACAATCCTGCCGTGAAGGCAGGAGAATGTTGCAGAAGAGAACCCTGCTCAGAGGATGAATTTGCAGGTGTTCTTACGAGATTTACTCGATTCCTATAAAACAAAATGTTCTCAGATAACCTGGTTTGCACTTTTCCCATTTTCAGGGCATTCAACCTGAGCAATTTGCTTCAGTCCTCAGAACTCTGGACTGCTGGATTCCCATTTTAAGAACTCTGAAGAAAGTTCTGTAGGTTTTCCAAGCTCAGCACCCAAGATGAGTAGGGCATTAATTTCACTGTACCTTTCACCATCATCTTCCTCAAAAATGCCACTAAGAATCCTCCATACACAGCAGATGACAGGGAAAATTCAAGGAAACAAAGTTTATGAAAAACTAATATCTTTCAAGTAAAACCTGAAAAAAAAAGCCTACGTTGTATGTAATAATATTATATTCGGTAAAAGATTCATATTGTGTTGCTCCACTGTTGCACAGGAGTACTTATCAAGTGACGAGGACAAAAAGAAACATCGAAGAAACATTAATCTGGCAAACATTTGTGTGTGAAATGGTCTTTAATTACAGAATCTTATTTTCTCACAGTGTACATTGCAAGGATAAGTAATATTGGCACAATATTACTTCATAATTGCCCTGTGATAGTTTATTAAAAAAAACACGTTTGGATGAATTTTTAAGATGATTGCACTACACTGTTGGTTTTAACAGGATTCTGGCTTGAAAGATGTGGTGGAGAACACTGACTTTCAATAGCCTCATCTCTGTACATACTAAGTAGTTACAGGACAAAGTCAGAATTTTTAATCTTTTTTCTAATGTCAGCTTCTCTCAAGCAATCCCATGGGTCAGCTGGGAGAGGAAAAGGCCTCCAAACACAGAAAAACTCAAAGACTCTCTTAATAGAGACACCAAAGTAATTTGCAGGACAGCCACAGATGAAGAGAGAGAGAGATTGGAAAATTAACAGGAAATGATTTCTGTTTTGGCTACCATGAAAAGCTGCCTAGACATACGCATATGTGTCTAGTACTTTAAAATCGCTTTTTTTTTCCTCTCTCCCTTTGCTCTTAAGTAATATCTTGACTTTCAGAAGTGCTGCCTGCCATTAATTGAAGACTCCTGAAAAGATGACAGACTGAGAGGCTGAAAATGCAATGAATACAGAACTGACTGTAGTCCAGATCCTAGCACACAGCAAACTATTTTTAATCCTACTGAAGACTCCATGCTGAGGTGCACAAAAAGAGGCTAAGGAAAGGTGAGAGGTGCACCTTCCTTTCTGTGAAATACTTCTTTCCTCCAACTCCTACCAGAACATGTACATGAAAAGAATGAATATCACCACCCAGTCTGACTACTCTGCATATAACACAGGTGCTCTGATGACACAGAAATACCTAATAGAGATGGAAGCTATTCAGTATCAAATCACACACAACTGAAATGAGCATGGGGTGCTACTGAAGTCATCAGTTTACCATCAAAATCAAATATCAATACCCCAAATTCCCATAGTGTACATACCTTCTTTGCAGTAGTGTCTGCCTCAATGGATCTGCCCTACAGCTCTGCCCACAGCATCCCCCAATATGAGACACCTTTCTCTTCAATTTTATCATTTCTCTCAGCTTTATGATTACAGCATCTCAAATTTCTTTGGTCTGTCCCTCTACCTTAGAGGCAGCACATGTTATCTGGCCAACCAAACCGAGTAGTACTGCTTCATTTCAACTATCTGACAAGCAACTCGAATAGCCTTGTAAAACAAATGCAGCCCACAAATTTGGTTCTGCAAAGCTGCACCACATTAGAGTGTATAAAAACAATGTGAGTAACATAAATTCATTACTCTTTTAGCTCGTAATTTAAGACCACCAACTTCAACTCAAAATTCTGACTGTATCACTCTGAGTCTTGTTTTAACATCAATAAGTTTTCTTTCCCTTTTTATTCCAAAATAATAAAAAGGACCAAGATATATATATATATATATATATATATATATAAAGGCAAGTAAACATTTCTTTTGTATGAATTTCAGAAACATTCACAAAAAGGTTCCACTAATTGCTCAATTCAGTAATTAGAATCAGACAACTCTAGAGAGCTCTGCTACTGTCTTATCCCCAACCCTGCTTTATCTGCCCAAAGTAAAGACTGCTGCCACGGCATCGTAGAGCAGTCTAGGCTGGAAAAGATCTCCGGAGGTCATCTGGTCCAGCCTTCTGCTGCAAGCTGGGCCTACCCATTAGGTAACCCAGGGTGCTGCCATGACCAGCCTTCAGTATTTCCAGTCAGGGAGACTCCACCACTCCTCCTGGGAACTTATTTCAATGTTCAGTGTTTTTAGCACATTTTCTTTTCCTTATACCCAGATGAAATTTCCCATCTCGCTAAGCACCCTTATGAAAAAGTTTGCCTCTTCAGACTGCTGTCCAACAGGACCTCCAGCTCCTTTTTAGCAGAGCTACATCCCGGCCAGCCTGCACAGCTGTTTGCGGTTCATACCTTTGTCAGTGCACACCTTCATGGGTTTATCTCTTAACTGTTAGGCAATTCTTGACTTAACAGTAACCATCCCACGCAGGAGCTAAAGGAACTTCACCAACTTCTCCAAACCAACCTCGTAAAATTATTTATGTATTTTGTGGAAAAAACCACATCTCCAATCAGTCGAAGCCCTCCTTAGGAGGCCTACCTTAGCATTTGTGGCTGCAGAACGATATAGCAGAACTCAACCAAGTACTACCACACTCAAAGGTGTGCAGACAAAAGCAGCAGATGAGCAGGAAGAGCAACCACGGATACAGCTCATTTTGATGAAAATCATCAGTAGAAATTCACAGTTCTTGCTTGGAAGGCCCAGAGCTTCATGCCAGGATTGTGTCCTGGTTACCACAGGCCTTGCCTTCCTACAGCGATCAAACCCTGAGACCAACCACTTGTGTTTAACTACAGCATGCCTTCAGAAAGGCATTCAGTCTCAATTTTAATTTATTAAGTGCTAAAGATTCCACAGCTTCCAGTGGTAGTTTCAAAGGTTAGTCACATCTTTCAGGTTTTGTTTCCAGTCTCAATTACTCTGGCTTCAGTCACTAGTCACTATGTTAAGTCACTAGTCTGTTAAGGTTTCCCTCTCTAATTTTCCCCTTACTTGACTAGATGCAAGTTTAGGAGTCTTCTATGAAATTTTTATTCTAACTCAGTAATTTTTTTCCAGTTCCAGTGTTTCCATATATTTCTTAAATCCCAGTTGACAACTTTATGCAAGCCAAACTCCATAGGACAAACACTGCTAGAGTGGTGGCTTCTCGTTTCTCCTGATTTCTTTGTTTCACAATCTGACTTGCCTTTTTTTTTTTCTACAGCTGCAGACCTAACTTACCAAATAACTGGGATAATGCTAAATAAATTCTCTCCTATTTAACATTTAACCAATCTTGGGTTGGAAACGTTTGACTAGTGATGATTTAATGTTATTTCCCAAGAATACTTAGGAATATTTAGGAATTCACTACGCAGTATTTACTGAAGACCACAACTCCTGAAGACTGTTACTTTTTCAAGAAGGGATTCTTAATAGTACCTCATGAAGTAGCTATTTTATTTACACTACGCAGTCTTGAATTAGATTTATTTTAAAGTAGTCAGTTTACATAACATTAAATCTATAATACTGGAACAGTAACTGCAATCAAGCAAACTCATAATCTGAATCAACAAAGAGTTCATTCTGTCATTTAATTATTTATTAATACAATTTTCCATTAGTATTCCATTATTTCACATACATTGTGACAGCATGGTCTATTATTATCTGTATTAACCCACCCTCTTCTCTCAAGTACTGACATACCATCAGCACTTTTATCATCTTCTGGGATTTCTTTATCATACCAAGTATTATTTAAAATGAATAACAATGGACAAAGGACTTCCTTTAACACCTCCTTCATCATTCTTTGGGTCAACTTAATAAATAATCACTCTCACAAATTACAATAACTAACCAAGAAAACGAAGTGTCACAGGAAGTAGAGGACTCTTCAGTGCTTAACTGACTGTGATTAGATGCATTTTCAGAAGGAATACTGCTGTTAAATACAACTTATTGATTTGAATACTGTGGTAGATGAAAAATGTAACAGCTACAACAGAGCTTATTGATAAAGTACAGTAATTAAAGGACAAGGGTGATCAATCCACTGCACTATTCTACCTTTATGTCACTTTAAAATCAGAATGAGAATACCTAAACATAAAAAAAAATCATAAAAAAAAAACATGTACTAAAGCCTGTGTGTGTTAGTATACTTATTTTTATGTTCACCTTTACAGCAGCTGACCGCATTGCTTCCCAAGACTACATGGAAATTAATGCAAGAGACAGAAATACATTATATGGTGTGACACGGAAAAACACAAAACAGCACCAGCCTCATCCAGTGTAACAAGGTAACAAGAGACTTCTGAAAAAACACATTACAGGCAATACAAACACTTTCTCACAACTCATGAATTTCAAGAAAATCTGCTGGATATTAGAATAGTATTACCCTTAAGAGTATTTTTATGTAAACAAGATTTCATTTAAAAATGAAGGAAAAACTATACCGACCATTGAGGTCAGGTTAGCGGTGTAAGCACAGGGCAATACAAACTTGTAAGGAAAACTTACAGCACAACAAATAGGTTGCAAGAATGAAATAATAATGTAACCATCATACCTCCAATCTTTTATTTATTTTTAACCTATCCTTAAGTGAAAGCAGAAGAAACAATCCAGTTGCAGCCACGTGGACATATGAAATAATACAGAGGCAAAAATCTTTTGTTCTAAATTCCTTGTGTTGGAGAAGGGGGGTAAAAGAAAGAGAAACAAAATCTTAGAGAAAACTAAATTTTCAAACTTTACATGCCTTGTAACAAAATTTTACTCCAAATATGAAAAAGAATCCAAAAAGAAAAAAGAAAACTGAGGGGAAATCAGATGAAAAGTAATTTCACAACAAAAATGAGTTAGTATGAGATCAGCAATGCTTGACAAAAGATACATTTTCTTTATCTAAATTAAGCTTACTTGGAACAAACCTGGAAGGTAACACAAAATATCTGATAAATATCAAAAAAAGTGGGGAAGGGACAGAGGACAGATCAGAACTTTAGAAGCATGTAAAAAACTTACAGAGCACAAACTCCTCTTCCAAATTGATTTGAAATTAGAACTCCAGTGCTGTAAAACCAATCTCAATACAGCAGCGTCGTGGTTTTAACTAAGATCGAGTTAATCTTCCTTGTGACAGCTGGTACGGTGCAGTATTTTGTATTTAGAATAAGAACAATGCTGATAATATAACACACCGATCTTTAGCTGTTGCAGGGCAGTGCTTGCACTAAGCCAAGGACTTCCCAGCTTCTCACACCGCCCTGCCAGCGAGGGTCTGCGGGGGGACAGAGCCAGGACAGCTGCCCCCAGCTGCCAGGGAGATACCATGGGGCATCGTGTGGTACAATTATATGTGGGGGCTGGCCAGGGGGCTGTTGCTGCTCGGGCTCTGGCTGGACATCGGTCAGATGATGGTGAGGAGTTGCACTGTGCATCACTTGCTTTGTACATTCTATTATTATTATTATCATTATTATTTCCCTTCCTTTTCTGTCCTATTAAACTGTCTTTATCTCAACCCACTATCTTTCACTTTTTTTTCCCCTCAAGCGTGGAGCATCTGACACCTGGGAAGAGGCAGAGAGAGCTGGGACTGTTCAGCCTGGAGAAGAGACAAGTTAGGGCACGGGGTGAGGAGGAAGGGGTCTGTCTCATCTTCGATGCCTGACCGGTAGAATTGAAGACCACTGAGGCAGACTGCTCCCAGTGGTGTCCTGTCAGAGGGCAACACGCAGTGGGCACAAACTGGAGTCTAGGAAATTCCACCCAAACATAACAAAAACCTTAGTCTAAGGGTGGTCTAACACTAGAACAGGCTGCCCAGAGAGGTTACTTGGAGATTATCAAAACCACTGAACACGGTGGCACTACTAAGGGCACAGGGGATGCGCGAGGCAAGCCCCAGAAGTCCCTGCCACTACCAACCACTCTGTCACTTTTAGGAGAGAAAAAATAAAAGTGCACAATAAATGAAAAAGTGCAAAAGTTTGTTCAAAAAGTATGTGTATGTGTTTACGTATACACCCTTATACATATGTTAGTTACCTCCCACAATAGCAATGAACAGCCTTTAACAAGGGATGAGAAAATCATTACAAGCAGTCTGTGCATGAGCAAGAATTAGAGCTTGTGGTCTCAGGGGTTTCACTTTTGTGTTCCTAAGCATTTATTTCTGATTCTAATTCTTCAATTTCTGTGAAACAGACAAAATTTATCATCAAGAAACTGTCAAAACCACCAGGGCCACAGCCATGACAAATCTGTGAAAGCTGACAATGCTGTATATTACTCATTCTGTTGGCAATCATTCTCCTAAGTGCATTAAAACACCTTCCAGCTGGTTAAAATCACCTTGTAGATGCACAGAGCCTTAAAAAAGGTCCATATTGTCTTTCCATATCTGATAGCATATTATAAATATGTATGCCTCCACTACTCAAAGACACTGTCAATTCCACAGGTATCGGGAAATATCAAAACTAAGGTTGTTTACCCACGCTTAGTTAAGCTCCCATGCCCTAAACTCCAGTATTATACAAAAAACAACGTGGAGAAAGTCAAAATAGGAAAGACAACATCTCATTCTCTCCTACTTCTCAAAGTCAGCATCACCTACACCTAATCAGACATCCAGCACGGCCCTAACTAAATTCCTTTTAAAAATACCCATGATGAATACCCCAGAGCTTTCCTGAAGTTACGTTCATGTTGCTGGTTAAGCTCATGCCTGAACCTCATCCTGAGCCTCGACAGACAAACACAGAACCTGCCAGACCTCCTGCATTTTGCTCTGCTCCCCCTGCTGTGCCTGAAAGCTGATGACTAGGAGGCAAGAGGACCTCTGCCCGGGAAGTTTAAGATCCCCTCGCCTTACAAGATGGGTGGCAGCACGCACTTTCCAGCACCTACAGAGAAACCACATCCCCAGTGTTAGTGATTGCAATTAAACTACTGTGTTTGACACAGAGGCAGTATTTTGGCTTTAAACAGAAATCTATTCTGATGCCAAACTACCCTTTTCAGGCGAGGATTCTTCCAAACTTCCACGTCTTTTGTCACAGACCTTTACTTCTAGGCCTACAGGCAGTTTGGAAGTTCTGCCCTTCCTCTTTCTAGCAACCCCTCCCATACCTGGAGACAGCTGTTGTGTCTTTCTCAATCTCCTCTAGTCTAAAAAATTATTGTTGCTTTTCCCTGGAAGAACCTCCTGTGGACCAAAGTGTTTCTTAAATGGGACGGCCCAGACTGAACAAGTCCAAACAATGTGCACAATGAAATTACCACGTAACACGTTTAAACATCCCTTCTGACTATATGTCCCAGAAAAATGATTACCCACCTTGCAACAGCACAACGTTACTGACTCATGTTCAGACTATGAATCACCTAAAAATCTGGAATTATTTTTTTCTGTAATTACTGGTATTTTATGTTTATATAGGGAACTATCTAGCCTAAGCACAGTTCTTTGCATTTGTCCTTTCAAACCGCATTATTTCTTTCACTTTGTTTCTCTATTTTTTCTAAGCCATTTGAAATTCTAAAGTTACTTTTCACAGAACTTGAATCCTCTCCCAGCCTGGTACTCTCTGTTAAATTAATAAAGTTACTCTCTATGCCATCATCATCCAAGTCATTAGCAAAGTGAAGGCATAATCACATTTGTTTTTTTCCACTGCACTTCTCCCTTTGTCTGTGCCTGGAATGAAGGTGTTCATTTAGAAAGCAGCTATTCATTTTTTTGTTTGACCTTCCTCTCTTGAGCTGCAAGCATGACCTTAATGTTTCTCCTAACCTAAGTTCTTCCTCCCCTGTATTTAAGTGCCTCTCAATCACTACTTCCCATTTCTCGCACAATCTCTGAGTCCCACTTGGCCTCATTTCACCCTGCACGCTCCTAGCAGCACTCCACTCCCTTCCTTCCTGAACTGTCCTTGTTTGCCCTTCCAGTGCAAGAGCACTGGAACGGGATGCAACGGATGGCCAACTCCACAACTCCTTCCAGACCTCCTCCTGCCCACTCATCACTGGCTCCCTTCACGCTGTCATTACAGAATGGGCATGGGAGTGATTAAAGCCCCTAATGACCCTCCACACATCCAGCTCCTCCAAAATGTTTTGTCCCGCTCGAATCGTTGGAGATTTGTACACACTGAAGTTGACACCTTCCCTACCTGACACCACAGCAGACCTTGCCACGTACCGTGTTTGATTTCCAAAACACAGAGGCGCCGTTCCACACAATCACGTGCACTGGAAGGGACCTTGGAGGTGTCCAAGCTCCTCCTGAAAGCAGGGCTCATCATCTCCTTTGCACTGACCAGTCAAGATGTGAACATTTTCAAGGATGGCAATTCCACTACCTCTCCGGGCCCCATTACCACGTCTGAAAACACTCATGGTAAATTTGCTTTTGCTATGTCTACCAGCACTTCCCATAAAGTAAAACATTAAAATATATTTATCTGCTATTCCATACTGCTACGAAAAGTGAAGTTTAGAACAAACAGACTCAACAAAAATACTATGTTAACCGCACCATGCTCCTCTTCTGGAAAGCCAGATACTTTAATGCTGCCACATACATAAAGCTTTCTTATATGCTCGTCAATAGTACTCTCTGAAGATCACGATTGTCAAGAATTTGTTAAACAAAACCTTCCTTTGAATGTTTCTTATGGGCATCACTGAGCTGGCAAAATCCGAGCTTCTCACAGGAATGCACTGCTGTCTTTGAAAACTCCAGTTTCTCTCTGATAGAAAAGCACCAGCATTTTCTCTCTCACACCAGGAAAATGCAGGTATGGGTTAGTCTCATTAAGGAAATAGATTTCCCATCTCAACATAATTCCATCCTTCCCAGGCTCAGCTCCCTTCCCCAGACCAACCACCCCACACAGGCAATAGCTCAAACTCCTTGTTATTTTGGTGCGGTCCTCTCACAATTAGTTGCTCCTTAGGGCTTTATTGTCATTTTTCTGACTACCAGAACAAAGTATGAAAAGTCAAAAAAAAAAAAAATTTGCCCACAGAATGATGTCGGGAAAATAGTGAACAAGATCTTAAAGCGCTCCTTCAGGAACTTACATTCAACCTATCTGATATTTGCAAAGCTGGTGGGATGATTCACATGAATGTAATGCTAGAAACCAAGACATATAACCTATTTAGTAAGAGCAAAAATGGAGATCATATGGCACTGCATGCCAAAAACGTCATTTTCTGCTTCTGAGTCACTGACAACTGAAAATCATGTCTTAGGAAATAAAGTACAAGTGAGGACACTAGCCAGGGTTTGCTACAGATACAAACTCACTTAGCATGGTAGTCAGGCATCTACTGCATCTTGCTGGAAATAAAGTTTCATTATCACAGTGGACATAAGGCCAAATGAGCTAACCTGGAGCTTTCGTGCCGCCATTATCAGAACATGCTTGAAATTTCTAGAAATTGAGGACAATTTCTTATGCTGAGAAATGTTAAATCCAACCCAAGGGAAAGCAGTGTTGGTCTTCATCCAGACATAACAAGTACTCCACCGTGTCACAGAGAACAAATACAGAACAAAGACAGCTCCTGCCCCTAGCTCTTGGAATCAAAGGACATATTCCCAAACACAGTTTTGCAAAACGACTTAAGAGGTCCCAGCCCCTACCCGTGCTACCCCCTCAGCTGTGCTGACAGAACCGTTGGTAGCAATGCATGGTGAGCCTGTGCACTGCAGTGTATTTTTTTTAGCATTATATTTTAACTTACTGATTCCCAGATTTGGTTCATTACCTGGTACAACTGAGGCAACAGGACACAACAAGGCAGAAGCACACAGCTGCTGCCTGAGAACTTTTTCCAGCCTGATTTGCCAACACGGATAGGAAAGGAACACAGGCAGGCAAAGCAAAAGAGGGGTTCCATCACTTCGACAAGCAACAACTCCTTGTAAATTTCACATTCTGTTGTTCCAAAATGCAAACATTTGAAGAAAAGTATCAAGAAGCCTACATTAACTTTTGACTCATTGACTACTATGTATCAAATGAGTTTGCAATATTTGCTGATTTTGATGATTATGCTTACTCTGAAATCTTCTCATTGGCTTGGACGTGGACAGCTACATTAATGCAGTGTTACAGGTTGGAAGTTACCACTATATACATAACACAATTCCCAGTAACTCACATTTTATTTCTTGAGATTTGATAGTATGCTTCAGTGGAGAGATGCTGTCTCACTCCGCAGACTAGTGTTCTTCAAGAGAGACAAGCATGCACATGAGCACACTACTTATCCTCATTTCAACGTATTTCCTTAAAGCCATGATACAGCATGGTTCATCAGTGCCACTTTCGCTACCAAGTCTTCCTTGTACATGCATCTCCTTTTAAAAGTATCTCAAATTTTGGTTTTGACCGTGGTGCCAGTTTCTACTTTAATCTGCTCCTCTTACTCAATATCGTGTTTCTTGGGATGGATTTGTAACACACACATTCTGCCAGATGAATTACATGCTCATTAGTTGGAAAAAAAAAAAAGAAAAAAAATAGATGCTTTCAAGGTTGTTTGCCTATACTTGTACTTAGGACAAGAAAGAAGAAAGCAAAGAAATGGGTTAGCATGTTCTTCAGTTAAACAAGGAGACTTAGATTTGCACAGAATATATGATAATGCATAAATATGACATTCACTCAAAGGTGGTTTTCAAGGCTTTATGAAGCCAGCCTTGCAGGACTTTAAAAGAAACTACAACCACTACATTATCTCTTGGACTTGGTCTTTGACATAACAGTTAGCTTGGCGTACTGACGTGATCAATCCGAATCGCCTTGTCCATCTTCTCAGACAAGTAGTTATTACTAAAAAAAAAAAAAGGGGGGGAACAGTTTTCCTTCGAGCACAGAGGTTACACAACAGCTGCTAAGTACAACACAACTGCTAACTCCCAGCATGTAGCAGAGGCAAAACAACGAGGTCCACTATGCCTTCCCCCAACACACAACGCACTCCAGCTAAGGGATGACGAAGAACAGTAGAACCCATGTTTGCTACGTCCCACCAGCAGCCCTCGCCGTGCGTGCTGTGTAAAGCTGACACGGTGAAGACAGCCGAGTAGGCCAGCAGACTACATATGTACGTACATAGCAGCTGAAATGTCTGGAGAATTCAAAACAAATATCTTAAAAGATTCAATAGCAAATGGAAAATGGCAACTTTATGAAGCTTATAATTCAGACAAATACAGACTAGCTGCCTTGGGAAATAGCTCACAATTTCCAAAGCCATCTTCCTATTAAATTTCATATTTCTTATCTACATCTCAGAGATGCCTAGGGATAGTTACAGTAATCAAGAACTTTTTCAAAACAGTTCAAAACTTTTTTTCAGTCTGTCCCTCTCTAAAAACTTTTTACCTCAAACCTTGACCTGAAATTGGCAGTAAACAGGCAAACCTCCTTATGAACAACTGATAATGACAAAAAAAACTGCAAAAACCTGAACAGCGTAACGTGGCAGGTCTAACCTTAAACACACGAGCATCAAGAAACACAAACACTTTAACACTCAGTATCACTGGTGCTTCAGGTACTGACCTGCTTCCAGTCAGCACCAGAATTGCTCATTGCAGTCCAACAGACAGTGTGCACAGGCAACTTCGATTTGAAGCAGCATGTCTCCCTCTAGGCGCGTGATAAAGATTTTTTTTCCTTTACCAGCCTGAGAAAACAAACCTATTTGCTTACAGTAAAGTTTTGTAAATTTACTCCTGTACTAAACATACTGATTCAGATAATACCGCAGCTTTCAAAACAACACCTATTTCGTGTAACTATTAAAGATCAGTACTTCCAACACTCCAATGTCTACACAGCAGGCTGGACACAGACTGCTCCCCTCCAGTTTCTGCCAGGCACTGGGAAGCCACAAGGCTTAGAAACCAAAGTAGCTGTAATGAAGAAACACCTAAAATCAGCTGGACTAACTCTATGTGGTTCACCTTTTCTCTTTAGGATACCAGCTCAAGAGAGTACCAACTGGAGTCGTAGAGAGGTTCCATCGGCAGGAGGTTGGTATGGCTGAAACCCTCCCCAGGGCACAACGGGAATAAGAGCAGCTAGGTATAGGTAATGACGGCACCAGCCCTCGAGTGGGACACCGTTCGCACCAGAAGTATTGTTAGCAATTAACTTGCGAGAGCAGACTGGTCGGGAAAATGGTAACGATAGTTTCATCCGCTGTTGGCTCAAGTACAAAGTAGCGCGGGCTACAGGTTCACGATCATCTGAATCCCACCTGAGATAAGACTTCACCCCCAGGGGAGGCAGTCTGTCCTTTCTCCTCATCCCAGTGTCTCCATTCCCACATCCTTCATCTTCTGAAGGCATTCGCCAGTGCTTGCAAGCTGGCTGATGCGACTGGGAAGGGAGCATTGTACTTCTGCAGCTGTGCATTAGCTGGATCCATTTCCTGACCTGGCTCACGATCCCTCAGACCACCACAAGGAACCAGGCAGAAAGGAGTGCTGCCCCTTTCAGCAGCAGAGGGGACATAACCTGCCCTGAACAGGCTGCAAAACCACACCCCGGGCACCCTGTGGTGTGAGCATGGAGGGAGTGAAATGACTTGGAGGTCCCAGCCTAATTCCTAGGAGCAGTCAGCCATAAAACAAGAACCACGACGAAAACTGGCACTAATAATTATCTGATGGGGAGCTGAGCAGAAAGGTCAAGGATCGCACAAAATTGAATGCTGTGTCTTTTCACCGTCCGACACAATTCAGTCCCATTACAAGAAGAGTGGATGGGACACCGTGATTAGCTAAATATTAACTTATCAGAGTCCTCACTCCAGAGTCTTCCACTCAAAAATAAAATGAGCATATATATATGTGATGCACACCCTAACCGCAACACTTAAAATACTGAACAACATCCATACAAAATAGCCATTAACTTGTACTTCAAGAGTTCCACTCAGTGCAAATCTGTGAAACTGACCTACAGACCAAGTAGACAGATGCACAATCACACTTGCAAAGAGAAAAGGCACACACACACACACACAAAAAATTCATAGGGCAGCATTAAATTTCATAAGCAGATGTTTTCATGCTCGCTGCTAACCAATTTGTTTCAGTAAGCGAGTGGAAAAAATTTAAAAAGAAGATATGCATTCATTCTTTGTATGTATGCTTTACTTCAAAGAATTCCAGGAATCTATTGTAAATGTGAAAAACTCCTCAGTCACCATAGCACATTGTTCCCCAAAGGAACAGTGGGTCAGATTCAAAGTACCAGCAACAGAGTCGCATTCAGAACTTTGTCTATAGAGCCTGGAATGGACAAAACCTCCAAAGTCAGAGCTGAGTCCCCAGGGGGAAAAACGTAAGGTTGTGAACTTAAAAGAAAAAAAAAAAAAAAAAAAAACAAAACAACAGATAATTCCCCACTGAGTAATTACAAGAAGCTCTCCCAAACGTGAGCTAACTATAAGTGACAACTCACTAAAAAGTCAACTAACAGATTAACATACAGTCATAACTGGCTACCACCACTGAAAAGGAACACAAAGAGAACAGACAAAATCCAGACACCGTCGACACAAAGCTCCAATAATGGCAGGTGTTTCAGTAAGGCAGTCGGAGCGTGAGCATGCACCATGCTTCTAAAATGATGATGCCCCTGTCCGCCTCCAGCTGCTCAGCACCCCAGGCCTGATGGATGTCTTCACCTCACCCACCAGCATCAGCTAAACTATTTTGGGCAAAAAGCCTCAGGTCAATGAAAATGCTGTAAATGTTACACCGGCGTTGGCCCACCACCTTTCCACGGGGTGAGGCTGTGGAGGGCACAGGATAAGATACAGCCACGGGTGGCACACGGGGACACCCTGCTCCATCTCCAGCCGGCCTGCTGAGGCCACCCGTCCCGTCCCAGAAGCACGAAGCAATTAGTCTGGGGGGAAAGAAGGTGAAATGACTTAATGTAAAACACTCACAACTGCTGACTTCCAAATGCAGAGCGCCATGTACAGACGTGCTTGTTCTACTTTATGTTGGTATCACTTGGTGATACCCTCTCATCTTCCATGTGCCTTCAGCCGCTAAGGTTTTAGTTCTCCCTACATAACAGTGTTTTTACCTTTCCTTGCATGATTACGAAATACCTAATTTTAACATCCAGCTGCCATTCTCTAACCAAAGTGCCATCACCAGGCAGCTTTACCACAGGTGGCACAACATGATGCCACCATCTTCCAGCCAAACTCCTTTAACGACACCAAGACAATGCCAGTGCTTACTAAACACGCCTTTTTGCTATTTGTGCTTCTTTGAGGGCAGATAATGTCACCATTGTACCCTCTGCTGTGCTACCAAATCACTTTCCAGGTGCGACCACGGACCTGCAGCCATCCTTGCAGCTGCTGTTGCTTTCCCAACACTTTTTTGCCAGGAGCCCTGTCCAAGGCCTCCTACCTGCTCACTGCAACTTGCTGCCACAGTGAAAATCACCAAGCAGAAATACCGCAATTTTATGTTTTTTTGAAGATTTGCTAAGCGGACTAACGTGAGACTGCACAGCTGGGCCCGAGCCACAGCAGAGATAAAGGAGAACTGTCCTGAAGGCAGGCAGCAGTTTGTCAAGACCAGAGGAAAGGAAAGAAGCCGACAGTTCTCCAAAGGGCACTGTGCTTGTTGAAAGGAAGGGCTGATGAGCAACAACTGGTCGTTTAGAAGAACAAATTCTGAGTTGCCTACCTGCCAAGCTAAAACCCAGCAGTCATTTACAAGTTACCTGTGCTTAGGCCTGGGCAACTCAGAAACGCCCCTTATTTTGTGAAGCTTTCTAAGCTGCTGTACCACGAGGAACTGCCATCCAAAGAGGAGCTCCGACCTGAGGAGAGCCGAACTCTGCCCGGCTCGGGGGGCACCATGTTCACACCATGACTGCCAGGCAATGCGTGGCGAGCACCACGTCTGTGGGGGTGCAACTAAGTGGGTAAAGTAATAGGATAAGTAAGGTGAAGGGAATGTGAGGAGCTGTGGCGATGGTGTGTGCTGGGGGAAATAAAGTTAATTAAATAGTAAAAGAAAATAAAGAAACTAAAAAATAATTAAGATGGGATTAGTAAATAAAATGAATGAAATGAGCAAATAAAATAATTAAAATAAAAAGAATGAGTAAATAAAGTGAATAAAATAATGAGTAAATAAAAGAGCAAATGCAATGAATATTAAAATAAAATAAGCAAATAATAAAATGAGCAAATAATAAGATAAATGAAATGAGCAAATAAATGAGCGAATACATAAAATGAACAAATAAAATGCAGCAGATAATAAAATAAAAGGAGCAAATAAAATGAATAAAGTAACAAAACAAAAATAAAATGAGGAAATGGAAGGACCGAAGAGAAGCCCCGACCCCTCCGCGGGGGCCGTGCCACTCCTCCTGCACCGGGACCGGGGCAGCCCGGCCGTTATGGCGGGGCCGGAGGGCTGTGTGTGAGGGGCCGGACAGACAGACAGACAGACAGACGGACGGACAGACAGACCGGACGGACGGACGGACGGACACCCGCACCCCTCCGCCGCCCGCACGGCCCCCTCTCGGCGGCGCGGCCTCCCGGACCGTGGGGCTGCACCGGCGGCGGGGCCGGGCCGGGCCGAACCGAGCCGAGCCGAACCACCCAGCTACCCCCGCCCCCGCGCGGTGCCGTCCCGCCGCACGTACCTGCCGCCCGGACACGGCGGGGCGGGGCCGGCACCTCCCCCCCTCCGCTCCGCTCCGCTTCCGGGGTCCGCCGCCGTGACGTCAGCGCTCGGGGGGGGCGCGGCGGGGAAGCCGGAAGCGGGGCGGCAGGGCGGGGAGGCCGCGGTGCGGCAGCGGGCCTGGTGCTGGCGGCGGGCAGTGACGCAGCGAGACGCACGCCAAGGCATTCGGGTCAATGAAGTAAAGACAACAAAACGATCGGGGTCAACTAAAAATAAAAACACACCAAAACGTTCGGAGTCAATAAGACGACTGAACATTGAGGTCACTAAAATGACATACACCAAAATATTTGTGTGATGTGTCTGAGGCACCTTCCCCACAAATTCGTCAGGGTCTGCCCCAAAATGCTGCAGAACTCCGTGAGCAGCTCCGGCATGTTCACTGGGGTGTAGCCAGAGGACCTGTGTCTAGTTGCATTTCATCAGGGTGTTTTCCTTGCTCTGTTAAAAAACTATCCAGGTTTGGTCAAATTGCTGAAATTTATGCAAATGGTGTGTGGAGGCTGCTACCTCCAATGGTTATGTCCAGAGCAGAAGGCTGTGAGCTGTTCCTCTCCCAAGGATAACCACGACGTAGGTGGTTCCACCCTTGTTAGCCCACGGTACCCAGGCAAAGTACTGTGAGCTAGGACTGGGCCAGGTCTGTGTGGGAGAAGGTACAACATTTGTCATGCAGGTTGCTCCCAGCTCTGTTCTTATTCTGATGGAAAGCAGGAAGCCTCAATGACTCCGACACCCACGGAAGGAATAAGAGAAATCATTCTCTTCTCCATGCAGAAGGCATTATTATAATGTAGGCTCCTAAATAATAGAATATCACAAGTTGGAAGGGAACCACAAAGGTCATCAAGTTCAACTCCTGGCTCCACACACCACCACCCAAAAATCATACCCTATGTCTAAGAATATTGTACAAATGCATCTCAAACGCCATTAGGCTCAGTGCTCTGACCACAGCCCCGGGCAGCCTGTCCCAGTGCCCGACCACCTCTGGGTGCAGAACCTTTCCCTACCACGGAGCCTGACCCTCCCCTGTCCCAGCTCCATGCCATTCCCTCGGGTCCTGTCGCTGTCCCCAGAGAGCAGAGCTCAGCGCCTGCCCCTCTGCTCCTCTCGTGAAGGAGCTGCAGGCCGCCATGAGGCCTCCCCTCGGCCTGCTCTGCTCTGGGCTGAGCAAACCCAGGGACCTCAGCCACTCCTCACACGTCTTGCCCTCCAGACCCTTCACTATCTTCATAGTCCTCTTTTGGACACTCTCTAATAGTTTTATGTCCTTCATATATTGTGGCACCCAAAGCTGCACACAGTACTTGAGATGAGGCCCCACCAGTGCAGAGCAGAGCAGGACATCACTTCCATCAACCAGCCAGCAGTACTGTGCTTGACGTGCCCCAGGATGCGGTTGGCCCGTTTGGCTGCCAGGGCACACTGCTGACTCGCCGTTCAACTTGCCATCAACCAGAATCCCCAGGTCCCTTTCAATGAAGCTGCTCTCCAGCCACTTGTCCCCAGCCTGTACATGTGTTCAGGGTTGCCATGATTCAGGTGCTGAATACAGCACCTTGTTTAAATTTCATGTGGTTAGTGATTGCCCAGCCCTCTCATTTGTCAAGATCTCTCTGCAAGGCCTCTTTACACTTTGGGGAGTCAACAGCTCATGCTAATTTAGTATCATCCAAAAGCATATTTGGTATGCATTTGAGTCTTTCATCAAGTCCTTCATCATTTATAAAAACACTGAAGAGAACTGGCCCAGAAAATTGAGCCCTGTGGAACCCCACTAGTGACTGGCTGCTAGCCTGATGTAATTCCATTTACTATAATCCTGTGATCCTGACCCATCAGCCAATTGTTCACGCACCATATTATGTATTTGTCTAGCTATGCGTTTTTTGTCCAGAAGACTACTGTGAGAAACAGTATTGAAAGCTTTGCTAAAATCCAAAAAGACTGCATCTACTGTCAGAGGACATCTACTGTCTTCCCTTGGTCAACTAGATGGGTAACCTAGTCATAAAAGGAAATTAAGTTGCTTAGGCAGAAGTTTTCCCTCATGAACCGGGGTTGGCTATGACCAATGACTGCATTGTCTTTCAGATTTTTCAGTAACTCCCAGAACAGACTTCTCCATAACTTTACCAATTGAGACTGACAGGTCTGTTATTCCCAGGGTCTTCTTTGTTGCCCTTCTTGAAAACTGGGGCAACACTTGCCAGCTTCCAGTCGTCTGGGACCTCTCCATATTCCCAAGACCATTGAAAGAAAATTAAGAGAGACCTTGTGATGACATCAGCCAGTGCTTGCAGCAGCCTGGGATGAATCCCATCAAGCCCCTGATACAATTCCCTATGGGGAACATTACTGAAGGTGGGGGTGATGATAAGTCAGAATAACCAGAATTGTAATGGCTGACAAGGAGACAAGAGAAGCCTAAGCTGAAAGGCAGTTATCAGGTAGGAGATAAATGAGTAGGAGCACTCCTTAGGGACTGTGATAAGTTTTTGGACATAATATGTGCAATATACTCATTAATAAGATAGAAATCAGAATTTGTTATGCACCCATGAAATTTGCAGATGACACTAAGTTGAAAGGTATTATGAGTAATGATCTTCTTGACTACAATGAGAGAAATGGGAGGAAATTTAACAGTGTGAAGTGCAAAATCAGTCGCTGAAGGAACAGTACACTTTTGCTATAAACTCATTAGTTACGGTAAATGAGGAAAAAAGGGGTCTCTTTATTAAGATTTCCTGAAGACCTCTTGAGACCTGATTTCTGTGTCTTTGCCATTATGGCTAAGTCAAATAATAGCAGATGGTCACAGATCTGCAGCAGAGAGGCATTTCACTTTTTTTTTTCTTCTTTTTTTTTTCTGGTATGAGCTAGACATCCATCATACATGTTCATCTGGATTTGATCTGTAAAGGAGTCCTTACGTTTTCCACGCCTTTGCTTTTCCCCTCTAAAATATAAATAATAAAATAAAGGACACAGGCTTTATTCCTTACCCATTCCTTACCCATGAAACAATTAGGAAATTTAATTTGAAAGAAAGCGAGGGAGTTTCAAAGAGGAAAAAATTGTCAACTGCTAGTCATATGAAATTAACAATGACACTGCACTGAAAACAGCACAGAGGGAAAAAAAAATCAAACTTGGGAACAAGACCTGGAGACTGAAAAACCTGGCCACTAAACTAATAATGACTTGGAAGCAAGGGGCCTGGGATGCCCTGGGACAGTGAGACAAGCAGGCCAGACAACTGGTGAAGGAGGCACCAACCTGGGTGAGTGTCTGTGCCAGTGTCTGTCTTCAGCGGAGATGGGAATAGCTGTTCTCACTGAGGGCTGCAGTCTGCATGACAGAGCATGAAATTTTCAGTGCTGTCAGTAGGAAAATACTTTTTTTTTTTTCTTTAACTTTGAGGCAAAAATGTAACTCAAAAGAATTGCACTGAACATGGGAGAAGTTATTTTAAGACTTCATCATCATATCTAAAGAGGAGCACACCAGGGGAACCAAATATTTGTAGTGTCTGTGACAAGTGATCATGGTCTGAAGACAGTTCTTATTACAGTAACATAAATACTGCTTTAACAAGGCTTATTTCAAATGGCTGAAAAAAAAAAAAATGTCAAGTCTCATCAACTCAAAAAATTGAACGGAAAAGCTGAATGAAAATATTATGAATGAAACCACTTTGAACCCCCAAACATGAGTTTCTATTGTTCAGTACTGTAGCTTAGTAGAAACAGGGAAGAAGCTGTTAAGATGATAAATATAAATGCATACTAAACAGATGAAGAGGGAATTTCATAATAGATACCAAGGAAACTAGGAATTATTTGAAACTTAGATTAAGCAAGTCAAAGCATAAAAGGGATAAAACAGCAAAATGCAGTATTTTTTCTTGTCATTCTCTGCAATACATTCTTTATGGTATGTTCTTTGTCATCCTCGATTTTTATGTTTCTATTGATTTTATTTATATTTTTTGCCTTCTTAAAAGCAGCCTGCAAACCTCCAGCTGGCACAAAGACACTGAAACATAAAGCAAGACAGGACAAGAAATTTGGAATGACAGAAGGCGCCTTGTCTTTTTTTCTATTTTTTTTATACCACCCGCTCACAATTAAAACTTTATCTCCTCCAGATGACACACAGAAGGTGGGCAGGATTTTAGAAGCAGCTGATAGATGATTGTACCAAGTAGGATGTCTGACTTTAATAGCTATCATGCAATGCAACTTTCATAAGCAGTTGTTAAATGCTCCTGTGGTTCAGTGCTGGTAGAATACCATAGCTGTTTCTTCAGACATACCTACATTTCTTCTTTCAGCATCTGATAATGTGAAGTATTAACATCTTTAGTCCTCTGTGAGAAAATTGTAGGTTAAGAGCACTATAAACTGCACAAGCCTGGTTAGCAACAAGGGCACCCAAGTATGTTAAGACTGATCACTTTTATCTTACGTGGGTCTGATTTACATTTATAATAAACGTAAAGTGGTTTGTTTGTACCACTTGAGCTTTGTACTGAATCCTGAAATTGAAGAATGCAATCCAGTTTAGGAATCATTTGCTGGGACACAAGGGTGTAAAGGGTACTAAGGTAGAGGAGAATCACATTATACCTCTGCTCTGTCCTACTGACCACCTATTGTTGCACACACTGTTAAAATCACAACATACTGTTTGAAGGAGAGGAATTTCTTTGCACAAGAGGAATCACTACTGAGCAACTTCCTTCCAGCTCTTGTCAGACTACAGATCTGGAAAACACACAATTTTTTTTTGTAATAGGAAAAATGAGTATTTTTTAAACCAATGACAGCTGCCATTTCCAGAGATTAAAATAAATAAACAAATAAAGCCTGGCTTTGTAATCTAGCAGTTGTATGTAAGAATAGGAAGCTCTAGGATTCATGGGTCTGGGAGAGTTATCCTGTGTCTTCTGGGACACAGTAATTCCTGCTGAAACTAAGCCCAAGAGAGAAGATGATGGAAGAAAAGAAAATCTCTCTCTAGAATTCCCTCTGTAGTTTCTGCTCATTCATTCTTGTGGCCTGACATCGATGGAATTTTTGTGTACTCTGCACAGCATATAAATAGAGAATGCATTTCATGAAAAATAAAAATATGTTAATTTTCCAGAGAAATATGATGTGTTATCTTTTGAGAAACACTTTTCACAAGAATTAAATTAGAAACTTTAAAAAAAATTACTGTGAAATAGTGAAAACTCGTGAAAAACCAACATTGTTCTTGAGTGCTGAAAAACATCTCTTCCTTTTGGCCTGAAAGTTCTCTTTCTTTAATTCAACATTCTTATTCTGCTTGTTGTTTATACCCTGAATCTGTTTCTTATGTCTTATTCCTGGATAATTTATTTTGGTTCCTGCTATTGTGCCAGAAATATGATACACAAATACTCTCAAATTTGTCTTCAGCAGTTTTGCTGAAACTCAAACATACATAAATCTGTCATGACATTCACTCTTCATTATACGTTCTCGAGAATTTTTACAGTCTGTTATGTCTTTGTTTTTCACTTATTGCTTTTGCATTTGTTGTAAAAATTAAATATATATGATCTATATTTCAAGTTCCCACTCCTAGTTCTTTGGTCCTGTATATAGTTGTTCAAAAAATGCCAGACCGATATGAAAAGTTTTGGTGGAATGAAACAGAGATTGAAAGCAACTCTATTGACAGAACTTTATGGCCTGTGTTCTATTTACTCTGTAGTTATATGGGCTTATGATGTAAACTTCACAAAGTTATTTCACTGCTGTTACATGTGCAAACAACTTAATTGTGCTTTGAATTTTGAAATATTAGACCTTAATACATGACCGCGTGATTTATTTTTGCAAGAAGGTGCTTAGTGTGCCTATATTTTTTTTCTGCTCCAAACTATCAATCCCTTAGCTCCACACATGATTTTTAAATAAATAATGCATGTTAGAGCAGATGACTGCTCCAGGGTATTATATAACTTTAAAAAAAAAATTTACAACAACTGTCATCTAAACAATTTGTGTACATATAAAGTGGAAAAGCAAATACATGTGCCTTTTCTGTTATGTAGTTTAAGTGCACCTTTTGGCACTCAAGTTGGAAAAATGAGATCCCTAAAAATGCACAGCATGATACCAGATTTTTTCTGTTGTTCCCACTTCAAAGAAGGAATACTGTGGATATCAGGGAGAGATCTGACAAAACTGAACTAAGAAATCATGTTAATAATAGACCATTTTAGTAGAAATATCTAGATTGGATTAGTTTCTATAGTGCCTATTGCCATGATAAACACTTTTTAAAGACTGAACTCATAAATGTGGAAAGAAACCAAACCAGCAACAAAGATAATAGAATTAAAAAAAACCAGTGTAAGCAGAATAAGCAAACAATCCCTTCTCCTTCCTCTCCTGCTCTTTAAACAAAAACAAAACAAGCAAACAAACAAAAAACTCTTACAAAACAATGCGTCTCACCTTCATGCTTGTAAGATTGGAGATCAGCCCAAATATCAAGGAATGTTAGTGGTAAAATGCAGAAGCTTTAACCAGTGTTTCACTGCTGTGTGTGGAAAATTACTTTTGGTATCTCACCTGTACACACTGTATAGATTTGTATGCATTTTGTACAGTGCTGAGTAAGGCATGGTCATAATCTCATCTGGAAACATCAGGAGATGTCATAAAACTGACATCTTGGCCAAAACTGGAGAAGGGATGGGATGGGATGGGATGGGATGGGATGGGATGGGATGGGATGGGATGGGATGGGATGGGATGGGAAGGCAAGGCAAGCCAAGGCAAGGCAAAGGGTCATTGGCTACTTTTGGTACAGAAATTCAAGAACTGTACCAGGGATACACTGTACTTTTAAAAACATGAAAAATTAAAACATTCTCTGATTCATGGCTTTAGAAGTACTGTGATCTTGTAGCAAATGCTGGTACAAGTACAATCTTGCTCAATACTGTTGACCAGGTCCCTGGATAGGGGTTGGAAATAAATAGTCTACCTTGTTCTGGTTAATTGTCTGTCTGGAGAGAAGAGGGGGGCAGATGAATCATGCAATACATTTATGTTGCATTAATCCAGCTACCTCCATCAATCTGTCCATTAAAAAAGTAGATGGACATTTACGAAATCTGGGGGCCTTGACTGCAACAGGGGAGCTAGAAACTGGAAATTTGTTGCTGTTTGAATGGACCTGATCTGTTTGCCTCTGAAGAAACACTTCATAGCACACATTGAGACATCAATTTCCTGAAGTTAATACATACCTGCACGTAGGGTTTCTGCCAAGATTGTTTCATTCCCGAAGCCACATCTGGCTTACTGTAGAAAGCAATCTCTTTGCTTGTCCATACACCACCTGCTGTTTCAACCTCTTACCTCCCAAATCTTCATTCCATTCTCTAGAGGGAAAGAATAATCTTAATCTACATAAAAAAAACCATTTAAGTAATGTTTATTATATAGAATCGAAGATATCAACAAAGTGTACAGAACATAAGTAAACAATTCCATAATGGTGCTATTTCGGAAATATACAGAGAGGTGACACTCCAAGTGAAGACGATTACTACATTTCTTGTATGATAATATTGCAGGTGGTCAGGTTGAATTTTACATTTATTAAATTGTTCGTTCCCTAAGACGGTATATCAGGTTTGAGCAGGCATAAGCTACATTGGTTTGTAAGTAGGTGTTTGACAGTTGGGAAAACAGGTGAGTTATGGATTTCCAAACATAAATTTAAAGTTCAGAGAACTTCAAGGACACAAAACCTAGGTCAGAACACATTAGTTTTAGTTAAAACAAACAAACAAATGAAAAACAAAAAATAAAGTATACAAATAGCTCCCATTATCCCAGGTACTGCAGGTAGCTTAGAACAATCGAAAAGCATAGATTATGAAATGCGTGTGGACCATTAAGAGCAGGAGGAGCGTTCAGACAGCCCCAAACCTCAAATAATTACCCAGATAGGACTTACTCTGCTTTAGGTCTCTGTGACAGTTAATTTAGAAAATGAATTATTTGTCCAGGTAGAACAGTGTGAACTGCACCTATGCTCTAAATTATATCAAACATTAAGCAGTAAGTTTTTCAAGGATGCTTGAAGGTCATTGAGGTGGAGAACAAAACAGAGCCAAGATAACACATGAAGTGTTATTTCCTCATGGAGGCCAAGTATCACGTAAATAGAACTTTTTACATAGGAAAAAGAGATTATGGGACAAAAAGTAAAGTACTTGGATATTATGCGATTAAAAACTCCCCACAGTTGCTTGTGTAACCATATATCTGTCCTCTAGTGAATTCATCAAGGGACAAAGTATGTATGACCATGTCATTAACAGTTATCTTAAAGAACACGCTTCGGTGCATTGATAACCATGCATCAGGTGTTTTCTACGAGTGAAAGCTTGCTCTACAACAGTCATTTTAATTAATGTATTTATTTATTGGGAAAGTTTTAAAGAGGTCTCTCTTCTCATGTGATAGGATGTGAGGAAGGGGTATCAAGTTGTGGCAGGTTGTGCTTGGGTTGGGTATTATGAAGAATTTCTTCATGTGGTCAAGCACTGGAACGGGTTGCCCAGGGAAGTGGTGGAGTCCCCATCCCTGCAGGTATTTAAGAGATGTGTGGATGTGGCACTAAGGGATGTGGTTTGGTGGTGGAACTTGGTAGGCCAGGTGGATGGTTGGGCTTGATGATCTTGAAGGCCTTTTCCAATCTAGATCATTTTATGAGTCCCAGAGGTGGTTGCAATCTATCAGCAGCTGAAGTTTCCGTGGATCTAAAAGGCCCAAACTGGTAGTCATCAAATTTGCTCTAGCCATGATTTAAATGTCTCCTTCTCAGCTAGGGATAGTTGTCTATATACAATCTTAATACAGAAGACCACTTTATGTCATTAATACTTGGCAATTGCCAGTTCTTCTTGAGACTGTTGGTACAGAAAAACTGTTTGAGGAAAAACAGAAAAGGATTTGGATTTACTTTTACTTGTTTGCGTGTTTCCATGCTTTTTTGATTTTGTTTTGTTTTGTTTTGTTTTGTTTTTGTTTTGTCGGCTTTGTGGAGTTGTTTCATTTGATGTAAACTGTGCTCAGATGCTTTTGCTACAGAGAAAGGTAGTGATGAAGCATCTGGTTCATATGAAGCATTTTAGTGGTGGGTATTACAAGGCAAACTTGACACCCAAACTACTCAAGACCTTATATGCATTTCCCATACTACCTGCCTTATAACACCAGTCAAGTTTAGTCTACTGCCCAAGTCTTGTGGTCCATTGATAGAGGGAAAACCAAGCTCACACTTGCCCAATTCCTGGGCCTTACATTTAACTGTTTTAGAGCTGCTGCTTCCACTCATGCCACTGCTTACCACACAGATGGTTACTGCAGGGAAGCAGCTTCCCATCGGCCAAGACCCACTTGAGATCTATATTCTTGCTTAGAAGTCTTCCCACTGCCATCAAGTTACTCTCTTGTTTCAAGCATAAGGCTATAAGTCTAATTGCTCAGTCTTTCAATTAGTGCCTTGTAAGTTTGAATTCTGTCTTTCACTACGAATGATTGCATGTATTTTTAAGGGGTTCCATAAAATAGTTTTATGTCAGCATATAATTGGTATCTTTCTGTAGATAAGATTCAGTACTATTTTGCTAAGACCTCCCATCTGAGAGGAAGATGGAATATTTCTGTGTGAGGAGACTAATTAGAAGAAGCCAGGCTTCATGCCTATCTTGCACTGCTGTGAGGATGTGGAGATGAATTAGAGAACATCCATTCACCATCATGCATATTTCTAGAACAAACAGCTTTGTTGCCTGTGGTCTTTACAAAAGCCCTCTGCCAAAATAAAGTGTGATCTGTGGGAGACTGTTTGTCAGGCCAGCAGTCACTAAAAGGCAGGGGTATGTCTCAGTGTCTGTCATTTTCCAAAATTCTCTCTCTCTCGTCTGTCTTCCTGGAGTGTCTTTACTGTTAATGCTATCTCAGTTTTGCCCTGCTTCTAATTTCATTGACTGCCTTTCAAAAGTACCAAGATGCTAAGACTTGGAGCACCCTGAACTTGATATTGAACAAACATAATTACAGGCATTCCTTGCCACAAAGTCTCTCATTTTAGCCACAGTTTAGTAAAGAGAGCTTAGCATACTAAAATATTAAATGAGAATTAGGTGTCAGCTCTAATGTCAATCCTTAAGTACTTAAGTTGTGCTATCTGATCCAATTCACTTGTGTAAGTATAATAATTTCCTTTTAAGCTACGTGCTGAGCCAACAAGGCCAGCTTTTGCCCATCCGGAAAGGTCTGCTGTACATAATAGATTTTTATCCTGATTTTTGACTCTCTTTCAGGAGCATTTAATGTGGTCAGACTGCACTAGTCATGCAACACAGGGACAGTATTGCAGCCAGCAAATCTGGCCGTCATTGCCTTAATTTATTAAGACTAAATGTAAACGTGAGACATTCTTGGGTCAACAAGTACTGAGAAAGAGACAGTACTTAAAATACAAAAGCAGAACATTGTGGCATTGTGAACCTATTGCTCTCCAGAATTAAAGCAATCTTAAGTCAGTTATTGAATCAGAAGAACTTTGTCTAAGAATATAGAACTATTATTTATTTTTAAAGTGCCAAAGAATGTAGAAATCTGTTATACAAGCACTCCTGATTTTATACACCTTACAATGTAAAAATAATCAGCTCTTCCAAGTGTCTTTCATTTTTCTTCAATTAAGGGTTTAAGTTTAAAGTAAGCAGTCTTGATAAAATAATGGTATGTTTAGCAATCTTAGTAGTACGACTCTTATTATTACTGTAATTTCTTTGAACAAATGTGAATGTTACAAAAGCATGTGTTCAGCATAAGTGATGGTGCCATGATGATATTTCTTTTATACCCTGAAGGTCAGTTAATAGGATCACTACACTGCAAACAAACCAAGCCCTGCTATTTCTCACTGAGGGACAGGTTCAACTTCAAACACGTTATCCTTCATTCAGACTCTAAAAGACATATATACATACATATAGGTTTGGATAAGGAAAACATCCAAATAAAGCATTGTGCAAAGGTACAGCTTTTATTCAGGCTAGTTATTCTAGCTTCTCAGTTCCACACTGGTAAAGATTATAAATATACTGCTAAGAAAGAAAAAATTGTCTTTCTTAACCCACTGGGTTACTGCTGAATTAATTTGGCTGGGAGAAAAGGGAGGAAGGGGCATAAAGATGATTTTTTTTAACATGACTGTTTATAGATTATTCCAGAACCAGGTGTGTTGTGAATTTAAAGCATCATAACCAGTTTGGAATCACCCCACATATGGGCACACCCATTTCAGAGCAAGTGAGGGTTAGCTTATTTCACTTGCAAAGTTTATCGTATTCATAATAAGGGTTTCCTAGAAGCAGAGCTTTTTCACAAACTGTATTTCAGTCAGTTCCACCACGTAGACAGAAATTTGCTTTACGTGACTACACAAAAATTTAATTATATACAATAGATTTTGCTAAAACAGGAAAGTATATTCTAACTCCAACTTCCACAAGCACAGACACAGTATTAGTATGGCTTGGAGCATGTATGCCTTGTGTCAGAATACTGCACCTGCCATAATAGGCAATCCCTGTAGCCATTTTTTAAGCCTTAAAACCACAACTAATCTCCAAAGGTTAAATACAAAGAAAAGAAAAACTGTTTTTACACTTCATCACTTCTTTATATTCCGAAATGACAATATCACTGGTAGAGGAAAAAGTCAGTTTTATTTTTTAAATAATATTTTTAGCGTTTGTGAAGTACCAGTGCCACATATCCCTTTTGTTGATGCAGTGTTGTAACAAGATCTTTGGAGATTTGTAAGAAGCAGCAGTCCCCATTTTCATTTTAAATGGTCAAATAATTTATATACATGATAAAAAAAAGAGCAATTAAGAGGAGGAAAAACTGCGTTTCAGATTAGACCCTATGGCAGCATTACTTTTAGGATTACCCATGCTGCTGCTGAAATCTTAGGAAAAAAATATGCCTTCCTTCCTATTCAAGTGGTCTGAGTTGTGTCCATAATAGCATCTGTGAGAAGATGCACTGGGAATAGGCAAAGCTGCAGCTCAGATTACAGCCTTACCAAGATCTCGCCAGAATCCATCATCAGGCAGAGGAGATAGTTACCTTGGACTTCCAATGCAAGAAACAAATAGAAAAATGATGGATTATTTTTAGAGAACTATGGAAATACTAACCACAACCTCTGTATAAAAATTATTGTCAAAGTAGGCTCTTGCCTAACTCAATAGGTATTTTTAATCTATGAGCAAGATCTCTAACTGGAAACAGCAACAACAAAAAACAGTATTTGGGAAATCTGTGTATTAGACAGGGCTTACTTTGAAAATGAAATTTTACTATATTTATCAGAAATAAATATAGGCTTCTATATTCTTTCTATTCTCAGTTCACTGTTAAGATAGTCCTTTGATCACTGGCTAAGAATATAAATATTTTTAAAAATGAAAAGATCCATCTCAAAACCTTGAATGCTGCCAGCAGGTTTCACTATGATCAGTCTTTGAAGCCATAACCCGCTGGACACCAAGTCCGGACTTTGTGAGGGCAATAATGTGGTGCATTTTTGCTTGGGAATAATGGCCAGCTGTACCCATCCCAGAGCGACTCAACAAGGACTGCAGACCTGTGGCCCAAACCCATCCTTTGCCACCCCTTTTGTGTGGTTTAGTGCCAGCACTAAGCAGAACACAAGCACCAAGAGAAAGAAGAGGTCCTTGAGCTCTGCTCCGACACCAGCCAGGTACCGAATGGTAGATGCCAACACATCACTGGTGTTTGCTTAGAATGTGTCCAAAATTGCCTTATTTTTAGATGCCATTGTGAGTTTTATAATTTTAAAGCAGCTCTTGGTTTGTCATTCAGGTTTAAGCCTCCACAGTATCAAGAAACTCTTTCCTTGTTTTGTGACATTGACATTTCCATATATTGTTGCTTGTCTTACGCATGTGTTAACAACTGCTGCTTGGATGGGGTGACTAGACAATAACAGGGGAACATTCTTTAGTTTAAAACTCCTACTCAAGATATATATTCCTGAGATTTCTACTCCTGTCAGTTATAACTAAGCCATTAAGTTAATCATGTTGAATTCAGAAAAAGGTGCTACCCGAAACCTGTCAAGGTAATTATTCTTCTTTATCCTCTGAGGTAGGAGTGCTTTGTGTCAAATAAACATTTTTTAAGTGTTCCACCATAACTTTCTCCTCGTCTTCCAGATCTGCACCTTCTTTCATCTCCCATCTGAAAGAGAAATAACTTTTAATTAACTTTATTATGTGTTTTAAACCAGTTTTCAGAAAAGAAAGCTCATACCAAATTTGTTACCAATTCATTGCTGTTGTGTTCCCCCCTCACCACCCTCACTGCATCAGCCAACACCATTGAAACATACAAAACAGTAAATTGTTGTTGTTGTTGTGGCTGTCTGCTTCATTCCCTGTTTAAGGTATGTGTATAACATCTGGCTATACGGGCCCTTAGCACAGTTACATATGCAAGCATCCCAGATGAATGCTATAAAACCAGGTGACTGGTTTCCTCTTTCTCCTTTTGCTAATGCACTGACGAGTCTCTTTAAACCTTGGCAAAAGAAGTGCAACCTTTAATTTGAATTTATGGCCCTCAGAGTCATTCTGAAACACCACTTTACCAGTCGAATAGACTTATTTTAATTAATATGATTTGTTGCGTATTTTTAGGTGGAGGAGTTGTTTGCTTAGAAGGAAGACAACTGAAAATGCTAAATGGAATGCATTCAAAACAGTTATTGCTGGAGGAATAATGCACAGAAATCTAGCAGTCTTTGCTAATGGAAGCTTCACAATAAATCAGCAAATTCCTTTTAAAGATAGTGACTTCATAGTTGTCAGCACATTTCATTGAATCTTAAGCGTTAGTGTTGGTAAAAATCTTCAATGTCATCCAGTTTGGACATTCTTTAGTGTTCACTTTATGAAAAGTTATTACTAATACATTACATTACCATTTTATCAAAAAGTAGTCTATTTTTAAAGCATTTAAGCAGGTCCAATGAGGATAAGAATGTCTTCTATGCATTTGCTTAACAGTATCCATGAATTAAAGATCTGAAAGAATCATAAAGATCTCATGAAATGAGCTTGGCACACACCTGGTCTCTCATGGAATTTTGAAATTGTTCCACTCCTACACTTGAAGTCTGGGGAGAGTGTTGGTTTGTAAAAGACTACTGGACAGCAAGCAAGAGGGCCATAGCATTTCTTTGCTGTTCTGAATCGGATGAATATTCAGGTGTCTGTGTTCAAACACAGAAAGAGTCAACATGTACTCTTTTAAAATTGGTCCAAAATGGAACATGTTTTTACTAGCATCTCTAAAATGTGTGACAACTGTTTTGGCAATAGCAATTGGTACAAATCCAGTTAGCCAGTTCAAGCAATGTGAATGCGAATGACATTACCATCATGAATTACTTTCAAAATACAAGCTTCATCAACTGAACAGCCAACCTGTACATCTCTGTTATTTCAAGTTATTAGTAACATAGCCCTTAGAGAAAATTTCCAAATACATAGCTGACGTACATTTTATTTTTCTCTGGCCATATCTTGAAAGATAACATTAAATCAGGATTCCAAAAGGGTACTGAAATTATTTGAGCCAATCCATCATATCACCATTTTGCTTATATATAGCTACAGTCCATATAACCATAATAATATCAGTCAGAGTGTCCAGATACGTACTAAAACAAACTTTCATTATATTCGTCATATTTAAAAGAAAATGTGTTTAGAATAAGATGCCAACACCTTTGTAAACCTTAGGGTAGAAATGGAAGTTTTCAGGCCATTGCCACTAGTGTACACAGAATTAAACATTTGAAATATTTTTGCAAATACACTGAAACACCAAATACTGCAGATGACATATTGTATGCACCTGAAGAGAATTGTTAAAAACTTTCCTCTGCATGCTGTTCCTCTCCATATTCCATAAAGCTGAACATGGGAAGAAAAGCTAACAGAATATTTTTCAGACAGATGCAGCAAAACACTTCAGCACAGATAAATAACAGGAATCACTGAAGCTAGTCCCCTAGACCTTAGATCATGAGGTGGAAAAGGATACCTAGCCTTGGGAGGGCTTCTGTTTCCCCTCATAAATGAGGCAAGAGAGGAAGTCTTGGCTTGTGCATCCTTAAGCTAACAGAGGGCAAGGGGAGGAGAATTCAGTACCCTAGGAAGGTTCAACTATTCCAGCTCAGCTTTTCTTCGCAAGGTATCAATGTGCTATCCTTGCTCATAATTAGCATCAATACATCCATTTAGATAAACAGGCATACAGGAATATGTTCCGTGATATGTTTGTCTCTCCACTATACTGAGTTATAAAAGCTAAAAAATCATTAAATTTGTTTGCAAAGATGCAGAGGAAAATATTTTTTCAGGGATCTTTTAAAAACCATGCATGACATTATAGCAGGGCTAGATTTAAGACATCATGATACAATTACATATTGTAAAATATATTTACATATATTTTGTAGATTGTACTTATAATCCCATGGAGTCACTTTTAAAAAAAATGTAGTGACTACATACTATGCTCAGGTGCCTGTTACAGACCAAAGGGAAATATATGCAGTTGATAGCAAAGAAGAAACATTCTAAATCAGAAATAAAACATACACAGTCATATCTCTACAGGGATAGCCAGAAGTGGCACAGATTTTACCTGCTGAAAATTGCCACTTTTGAAGAAGTTTCATTAAGAAGTTTCCTTTTCATTGATAAGTCTCCTTTTCATTGAGAAGTTTACTTTAATGCATACTCTTTGATTAGTTACTAAGTGTTTATTACAGTTCATTATTTATAGCAAATGTGTAAAGATTTGAGTGAAAATTATGCAGAAAATAACAGGGAAGAGTAAATATTAACAAAGTTGGTATGAAATGTAAGAATGCTATGAAATTCAGATGTATTTTGAACTTGAAAAATCACCTTACTGATTCTATTTGAGATACTAACCATGCCCTTTTTAAAGCTTATACAAAACAATGTATAAAAAGTGAACAGTTTGCAAAAAGGGTCACCCTAATATAAACATTCTATAGTGGTATCTTGTGTATTCATAATAGTGCTTATGTAGTATTTTGACATCTGTTGCATTTCTTAATAATTGCAGCTCTTAATAAGGACTTGATAAACCTTACAACATACTGCACTTACTGGAAGGAAAAAAAATAGAAAGCACAGCCACTGGAACTAAAATATATGCTTGCCATACTGGCACCATTGTTATCTCCTATGGTAAAGCTGGTAAACCTGGTATCTCAGGTCCTCTTGTAGGGAAGCTGGTAAATGATGAAACATTAACTGTATAGCTGTACATTAGATAGCTGAAAATATGCATTTCCTACTGAATAATAATAGCCATATATAATAATTGCCATGTATCAAAAAATAGCAATACATTTGATGTTGAGCTAAGAAGAGGAAATAATTCGCATCCAATCTAAAGTAGAGACAGACAGTGCCATTCAGACAGCATAATGTGGGTAAATATTCAGGCCTAGAGTACCACAAGCTCTTAAGTTTCTCTATATTTTGTTGAATTAGCACTGGAAAGCTTTACAGTTACACTATTTTCAAGAATAATTTTGATAAAAACCGTCAGTAAAAGCAGAAAAGGTCTCTTTTTGGCAAGTACTGTGCAAGAAAATAAGTCAAGGGTGGGAAAAGAATAAAAAGATATGCTTAAACTTAAATTCCATTCCTTCTTATGTTTATGTGATTTACGAGTTGTTTCATGTAATGTTCATGAAAATATTTTCCACATATTCATCTTCATTTTCTTCAGTAAGCTGTTCTGCTGTAATTTTCAAACTTCCGTCTGAATGAATTTATTTATAAATAACACTATAAACTGAACGAGGCAAAAGAAAGCCATAATTTGTGCATAAACAACTAATCAATACAATTTTGTGAAACTGAAATGAAATTCATCCCATTGTTTCATAGGTGCAGATTTTCTGCAGGGGACTTCTCCCTCATATGGGCTGCCAGCTGTGGCACATTCTGTCATCGTGCGATGCACTTGCAGCTGTGCAGCCCTCCCAGCTCTGTTGGCCCCGGTGTCCTTCTTTGTTTAAAGAACATTTTTCATGAGCAAGTACTTCCCTTTTAAACTTGGGTGGAAGTGAAATGATTAATTGTACTTTCTCCAAAAGAAGTCCTCATATTTGTCCCTATGTTTGCTCTTTGTAGAATATAATTAAGAAAAATTTTATTAGCTGCTTGATGAAGACAAGATGACCGTTTTTTTTTTTTTTTTTTTGCTGGCCATCGACAGAGAAAGAGGCAAGCAACAAAGCAAGCATGAAGCAGAGGCGGGTGTTTTGGTGTTTCATTTTTGCCTTTTGCAACCTCCACACTAATTGTAAAACACCAGCACACATCCTGTTCTCAGACCTATGCTGGAGCTTCATGAATTTTGGTGAGATTTTAGTCACCTTTGGATGAAACAACCATTATCTCTGTGCTAGGTTACACCCAAACATTTGCACCTGACATGGAAAATGTGTGGAGTCTGGTAGTTTTGGATAGTTCTTGATATTTTGAATGACAAATTTATGCATTTAAATTTAAATTTATATGCAATTCTTTGTTTTAACTAAAAAAAAAACAAAACCACAAAACACCCTTTTGCCTTTAAATACATTGGAATACTGTCAATAAAGTCAGCCCCATTCCCTACGATAAGCTGCAAAGGGTAGAGAAATCTCACTCTTGAAGAAAGAAATATTATCTCTTGCTCATGGAGCATTTTAATGAATTATATTTTTGCTTCCCTCAGTTTGTGAAAGACAGTTGTGGAGTATGGTCCTGCAGGCAGTGAAACAATTGTTTTATCAATGTCTATCATGTTATATTGCATTGTGAGATGAGGAATCTCAGCAGCTGGTATCTTGTTTGCCACTTTTAAGTATTAGACAAATATACATCTCTGTAGCTTTCACTTCCTATTTCAGCTGAAAATACGCCTTTTATAGCATGAGAAATCATAGCCCATGAAAAGCATTTTATGTCTATATTAGAAAGATGTCTAAATCCACTGTTTGTTCTTAATCTCAAGTCCTGAGAAATCTTCCAGTTTCTAATTTGGTGAAAATATTTTTAACACTGTAATAACATTTAAACTCCTTAAATTTTATCACTTCGAAGGGTGTCTGCTTTGCTTCAGTCATTTGTGTAGTAATTGAATACTTCTACTACACATGTACTTCCCTGAAGGACAATAAAAATACAGGAAGGAGGACAGCCATCATCATATACAGCTACTATACTATTGAACAAGACCCAGAGCAACAATGCTGTGAATGTTAAGATTTTAGTAGTGATATTCACACTGAAATCACACCAACTGGGACAAGGTCTCTGTGTCTACCTAATGCAAACAAGTTCCTGTCTTTCTTAATCTGAAATAAACAATACACAACTGTAGAGGAAACTTACACTGCTTTCATGAAAATGTATGTGAAAATAATTGTCCTTCACCATATTCGTAATTAAATCAAACCTGAAAATTTCAGTACAAACCATTCTATGATTCTCTGATTCTCTATTTCTATGAAATACAAACTTCACAAGTGTTGGAATGAAATAACGAAAGATCATTTTTCAAGGCAAGAACACGGCTACGAAGAATGTTGTCTAGGACAGGGGAAGGCACACAGCAAAAATTTTGTGAGCTTTCCTGCTGGAATTGGAAAGAAGAGGCAGCGTTTAGCCAACCTTCCTGTTAATGTTGGTTGCTGTCTCTTATCTTTGAAAGATGGTGAATCAAGCCTCACAGACACCAAGCCATGAGTTGCAGAGTGAGGGAACATATTGCAACAGGATGCAGCTTTCTCTTATGTCTTTTTTTTAATTTAACCTTTTTCTTTCAAATTCATAGCAATTCAAAGCATAGTATGTATAACACCTAAAATAAGAAATGGAGAAGAGAAATCATACATTTCTAATAGTGTTCTTCCACACTGCTTCAGTCCACAAATACTCCACTTGGACTAAGGCACCTGAATTCCCATAACACTTGTTTTGACCTGGACCTTGGCCAGCTGGCTTTCCATAACTTCTCTCTTACTCATGGAATATGTGTCTTCTGAAAGAGGGACTTGCTACTGCATTTAAGTGCATTTGGGAGTGAATTAGATTCTGTAATACCATGAAGAATAAAAGACTTATAGAAATATGCATAGGTCAGCAGGATTGTAGAACTATAATGCTTTTGAGTGATGAAGTGAACGTGAGCACATTCCCTGTGTTGGCAGCGTTAGTGAGGGTGCTTGCCACTCTCATTTGTTGTTTAATGATAAATTATACTTGTCCTAATTGGTGAAAAAATTGGCTGAAAGCTTTTTAAAGACAGAGCAGGTTTTAGATGACCTGTTCATTGTCAAATATTTTAATTAAGAGCTATATAAATTTAAATCCAACATCGGCACATTTGGTTTCAACATTTTATAAGTACACGATGTAGATTTTTATTCAAAATTATATCTGAATTTGGAATGTATTTTTGATTTCCCCAAATTTTCAAATATTTTTTAACCTAATCTGATATTTTCATCTTTCCCAGTAACCAAATATGTATAAAATGTTTTTATTCAAAAGAAAGCATTTTGATTTTTCGCTGTTGCTTTTTACTAAGTTAAAAACAAAATGAAACAAACTTCTTGGAGTCCTAAGCAAAGTTTATTCACAAAGGATAAATTCCTGTAATGACATTCACAGAAATAACGGTGGTATGATCACATATGCTTATCACCTACAGGTTGTGTCGTCTCCCCATTCTTTTATTTCTACTTTAGACCATCCCAAGAAACTCTAGTGCATGTATTGAGTTGCTTATATGACTCTCTGAATTAAGTAAGAACATTTGTATCCTTGATTGTGCAAATGCACACAAAATATCAAATACATGTGCACATACATATACTCACGTGAGAGTGATGCGTAAGCATAGCAGACTAATGATGCAGACATTCAAGATGGCAGATTTTATGGAAGAATGGGATCAATAACACTATGGATAAGCAAAGTGCTAGAATGTGTATATTTAAAGGATTTTGCATTCTGTATAATCTCTGTAACTTGGTAATTATTTTTCAAGGAAATAAAGAGGCGCAAATTCACCAAAGGAAGTATGTAATGATCACAGTGCTGGCAACATTTCTATTAAGTAAATATAAGGTTTACCTGCATATAATTACATGGTAGAGCTTGGGAACCAAAGCTCACGTAGAGCTTAGTGACCTGGTTTAGTGGTGGACTTGGCAGTGCTAGGTTAAAGGCTGGACTAGATGATGTTAGAGGTCTTTTTCAACCTATGTGATTCTACGGTTCTGTGATCTACTAAAAATATTCTGCCTTTTAAATCATGCACTTTTTGTTCCCTCTCTTTACCCCTCCCCCTTTTATTTCAATTTGCAGAGGCTTTCCATAATGAATATTGAAAACCCAATGTAAATACTTTAGAGGATTAAGCTTTTAAGTGTGGTTACTGTGGCATATGTATGTTCCATAAATACAAATACATAATATATCTGATGAGAAATTATATTTGATAATTTGACAGGTTTGTGGCATAGGAATAAAAAAAATAAAAATCATATTTTGACAACAAAAAACTTCCTCCCGTTGTTAAGAAGGGGCTACTATGATAGCATAAAAAGATGAGTATTTTGAAAACATGGATTATTGTGGGAGTAATATAATCCCCGACTTTTCTTAAGATATTGAATTAAGTAATATTAATTTCCTCCCTTTTAAAAGAATTCCACTCAGTTCACGACTTGCAGAAAAAATGTGCAATCTAAGCAGAACACTTAGGGGAGCCAGGAAGCTGACTTGTACTGGTACCAAAAGGTTTTATTCAAATTTAAGCAAATGTTATGTCCTTTCACGCTTGTAGCAAAGAAAAATCACTCCTGCCCAGCTCCTAGCCAGAACCCCCCAGTCTCCCATGAGGACCAGGCCTGCCCCATCCCAGTACCTGGTGCTCATCTAGAGCAGGGTCACCTGGAGCAGGTTGCTCAGGGCCATGTCCCACAGGGGTTGGAGCATCTCCAAGGACAGAGACTCCACAACTTCTCTGGGCAATGTGGTCTAGACTTTGACCACCTTTTGAGTGAACAAAAGTGTTTTTCTTATGTTTGCACAGAATTTCCTGTAAGTGCCTGTTGCCTTTGGTCCTCCGACTGGGCACCACTGAGAAGAGACCCTCACCTCAGCTCCCCCCATCAGGGCAGATGTATCCACTCACACATGAGTAAGACCCCCCTGAGCCTTCTCTTCTCCAGGCTGAGTAGTCCTACCTCTCTCAGCTTCTCTTCGTTTCATTGTATTTCCCCATACCGTGTGGAACAACCCCAGATGGCACACAAACACCACATCTCCTTCACACCTATAGGAATCCTAGCAGGCAGCCTTACCAAAGGAAACATTAGCCCCGTCATTAGTGCTGTCCCATATGGCACAGTTGTCCCCCCTCAAGCATGCTGCAGCTGCAACTAGTGCTGACTAGTTCATGTAACTAAAGATGGTATCATATGATATTTCTACATGGCATGAGAAAGTGTTGTAGATAAATGCCAGAGACAGCACTGAATGAGCTGGAAAGAACATAGTCATGTTCGCGTGGTACTGGCCCAAGCTCAGAAGGCCATACCTGCAGCTAAGAGGGCAGACTTTGAATCATTCAGAGGGCCTTAATTTTCACATTTTTACATATTCTAAATCTTCAGCTTGCAGTTTGAGTTATGTTTGGATATAGTACATTTATATGCTATCTTAAAAGTATAGAGTGCCTTATGGAAAATGCTGACAAAAATCCAATAAAGAATATCACAAGATGGTACACAAGCAAAGGCATGTTACAGGAATATAATCCCAATACCCATATACAAGTAAAATAGTTATCTTTCACTAGTAGTAAAAAGACACCTATACATGTTTCAATATACACTAGAATGCACTTTTTTTAGTCCTGGTAGGTGATTTTCTGGAAGGACTATCTGTTTTTGTGTAGTTCTCTCCATCTTTTTAGGCTGGACCCCTTGGGAACATGTAGTCAGTGAGGAGAGTGTCTCCGGCGTGATGGCACAGCAGATGGGGTTCCTTGGGTGTCCCATCCTTCTGCCCAGCTCACAGCTTAGGTACTGGGACAATTCCCTCAACCAGACAACAGCACTGTTCTGCTGTTTTAGCATGGATCTTGGTCAAATGCTCTTACTAGTGAAGGAAAGCTCCCTTCTGCTCCCAAGGACTTGGATCAGCCCGTAAGAATAAGCATCACTTCTCAGAAGTAACTTGTACCCTGAGGAAAGGAAGCAAGTTTCCTTCGCATTATTTTATCCATGCAAACCTGTCCTTGCATAGAAAAATCAAAGTGATTACAGTTTTTGTAATAGCCTTTTGTAATAGCTGAAATACTGAAGTAAACATGCCCAAATCAGGTATCTCTAGCGTACATGAGTACTTCATTTCCCTGTCTGAAACTGGCAGGGCAAATGTGGTCCTCCAATAAAGAACAGCATGTGACTAGTGCCTGTGTTTCTTTTCCTATAGAAAATAGATGTCTAATATAATAAAATCTACAATTTCTTTTCCAGGTCTGTAGTACTTTTTCTGAAAGGCAACTGTATGGAAACTGTGCACTAAAGGACATAATCATTAAGGGCTAATACTGAGTCAGAATGAACTCTTTAATGTTAGAGATTGAGATATGCCAAAAATAAAACAAAATAGGAGATGGAAAGGCCAGAATAAATTGGCTGGTTTCCATTGTTAGATACAGAAAAAAAAAATGAATTCAACAAGCCCGGAAGCCTAGCAGCTGCTTCTTATTTTATTTTCAAAACTTAGTAACTGGTTTTACAACCTTTTCTCATGCTCCCTGAGGACTACCAAGGCTAGACTGAAAAAGCAACAACCAATACATGCAGAGATACCATCTCAAAGAAGAATAACATAATCCACAGATATAAATCTACATAACGTAACAAATCAATTACAGACTAGAAAACAGGTGAATAAACAAATACAGACAAGGAGATAAAGTTAGATAAACAGGATCTCTGTCCACAGTATGCTTCATTCTTAGCAGTTTGGCTCCTCTTTCATTGGAGTATTGCAGCCCTTTACAGAAAGGTTCATACTAAATAAAGAGAGAACGAAATAAAGACAGACAGACTTTTTTTTTCATGTTTGGAACTGAAAATCTTTCTATTTTCCTCAGTTCACTCCATGTGTCATACAAGATAATATTGCTTTTACCAGTGTAACTAATATTTACATCCAGAAATGGGAAAATCGTATCTGGAAAACACTGCCACAAATGCTAAGAGAAAGGTGAGGGAAAAGAGGACTGAAAATTATGGAAATCTTGTAGACCAACATCTTGAAACCCAAGCAAGGGAGAAAACTAGAAGAAATTCCTTAATAGTATTCCTGAAAAAGGCAAACTGTGTTCTCTCTTTGTTCTCTGCTTAGCTCAGGTCCACTACTTAAGCTGTTGTTAATTGGGAAAAGATGAATAAACAACAACAAATATCACGTGGTTTTGCTCCATTACAAAGACTGGTGACTCTGCAGAACAGCATGCCAGCCTCTCAAACATGAAATTGATTTTAAGGAAAGCATCTATAGAAAGTTACTTCATAAAGCTATGTATTAAATATATTTTAAACTCTCATGTAGATTAATTGATTTACTCAATATGCATGCACCTGGAAATATTTTAATTGTAAATAGCATTTACTATATTTCAATACACATCTTTAGAATACTAGCTAAATAGGGGGTTGATTAAACAGTAATGCTACATGCTGAAATGTCTTAATAGACCTCATATTTACGGTGGCTTTCTTCTACTCCTCCATTCTTTGGAAAGTCAAATGCTACAGTGCAAATATTGTTTTAAAGATTATGAGGCTGTAGTTTTCAAATTCATCCAGTACAATAATTTAAATTATAATGTTGGTTTTATTAATGCAAGCAGTGATTGAAGGATTTTGCTGTACTTAGCAGAAATAGTAAAGGAATAGGTCTATTACATAATTTTTCATTACTCTGTTAGAGTTGGAGTACCCAAAACCTTGTGATACAAAGACAAAAAACAAGAAACAAGAAACAAAAAAACACAACTACACATGAATATAGTATGATGAAACTTAGCTGATCTGAACACAATGTATCTAATATTGATTTCGTACTCGATTTTGTACTTGCTCCAGTGAACATTTAATTAATTTCCTATCAGGCTAGTGAGAAGAATATTTGGCAAGTGACTCGCCAAACTTTCTCCTGGCTGTCATTGTTTTCTAAGGTACATAAGCTAAGGGAGATATTGTTTAACAGATAAAGCAGAAAGGCAGTTTTACATCTGATTGACTAACTAAAAAGAAGGGGAAGTCACAAAGCAAGGAGGAGATGGATGAGGAAAAGGATATGCAGGAAAGCAATACCACCGTGCAAAGTCTTGCTTTGGATGTGCAGATTTTAATTGAATTGAACAGCTATGTTTACAATTTTTGCCAACCCAGAAAACTGAGATTTGGTAGATATTTTTTACACGTGTGCCATCATTTAAAGGGAAAACACATTTAACATCTAGAAATCAAGAAAATATCTCTCCTACATTCCGAGAGTGTAGTGGTTTGGCCATTGCAACTCGTGGCAAAGGCAAACAGAGCTCACACCCCCACCCTGCTCCCTCGGTCAGGGATGTGGGGAGAACAAGGCAAAGATGTGCAGCACTCTGTCGGGCTGCAACACTGTGATTCTATGAGGATTTTATTAATTCCTTAGCACAAGAGAAAGGAACTGCCACCGTGGGACAGTCTGTATCTTTCTGATTCAAATCACATGCAGGAGACATGAGAGAGTGACAGAGGAGGGGTCTCCCATGTGCTGGTGAAATCCCTAACTGCCAGGCTCCTGGCTTTGTGTGTGTGCAGGATGAACTCCAAAAGGTTTGTATTTCATCTTGATGCGGGATGGGAACAGGTTTGAAATCTCTGACATAAATACCATTTCCTCTCCTTTATTGACTAAGTATATTGAAATCAAGCCAATAAAATCTATATATGATCCAAATAATGCGCTTCCATATAGGAAGGTCTGGAAGATCTCCAAAAGACAGATACAGGTGGAGCCTACAGTATCTGGCAAAATGCCTATGAATTAATGCCATTTTCAGCATTTGAAGCAGCATTTTGTAGCCTATTAACTTCTCTGCAGCTGCTTACACATTTCACAGAACATGATGCTAAGCAATAGCATTTGATCTACCCTGATTAGGATGGATTTGAGGTAGTGAAGAGTTAAAAAATATAATAATTTATTACCATATTTGAGCTCCTGGTAATGCAGTTTTTATTTCTAAAAATCAGAAATCAGCACAAAGTTCAGTGCTTTCAGAAAAAGAACAATTCCTGCATAAAGAGCTGCCAAAGAAATAAAGAAATGATGGATATTACAATAAATGAGACCATGAAGCCAAAGTCAGTGCAATGTTTCTCTCCTTTTTGAAATTCTAATTTTCTCCATATTTCTGCTCAAGGCAAACAGCATTCTCACTACATATTTGTGGAGCATCATGTGAACTTTATTCTAGGATAAAATATTGAAAGAATAAGTTGTTGAAAATACATTGAAATAGTTTTAATTATTCAGTATTTTTAATAAGAATGATAGATTTGGAAATTACAAGGAGCCTTATGATCATAAAATGTAGTGTCTGCTGCAGCTGGCACTTGGAATTTCTATTTCATCCCAAGCAGCAATTTCTATGTTTCTGAAGAATCTGGAGCAGCCATAGACATGGCTGAAACCATGCTTTGAAGGTAGAAGTGGGCACCATGTAAACGTATGCTTTATCTGTCTACTTATAACATTAAAATCATGACTAAGACATTTTAAATCACGACTAAGTCACTTCAGAGGCAGAGATGAAGTGCTCGTAGCCTACGTTAAATTTTTATGAGCATAAGAACCTTTTGATAGGTCAATCACAAAACTACATTGTTGGCTCATTGTTATCTTACACTCATTCTCATCTCAGTTGAATAAATGCCAACACACTCTTACCTTATTACTAACCTTTTAACATCCCTATACCGCTTCTCAGCTGCAGGTAAACTAGAGCATGTTTAAAACCCAACTGCAGTACTGTAAAACACAGACAAATATACTCTTTTGTCAAAAAGACTGACCTCTCCCTTAAAAAAAAAAAAAAAAAAAAAAAAAGATGAATACAAAGAACAAATGGTTTTTGGATAGAATTCATTCTCCACCTTGAATTTTATTTTCTCACTAAGGATGCACACCCTAAAATCCACATAGAAAATTTATTAGAAGACCAGGAGAGACAGGCACCATGGCAGATGAACTTTTGTGAAGGAGGAGTTTTTATTAACTCCTGGCTAATGCTGCAACACAGAAACCCACACGCAGATCCACATACAGCCCAATTTGCTGGATGTGGGCGACTATTTCAAGTAAGTATCATTACACGTTTACCCTTCTTTTAGTCTTTTCTGAGCTAAATTGTAAATCTTTGCGCTAAGCAGGCATGGCTACCTCACAATCTACAAGACAAAGGAGACCAAATCAGGGAATAATCAGGGAGTGAGAATTGTTGATGCATGTTATATGTTGATGCACTATATTCAAGTATTTTCTCCCTGCAGTACTTGCTCAGTAAGTAAATACAAAGATCTGTATCAGGGAAATGCAGCCCTCCTGGAGCATTCTAGCAGAACAGATTTGACTGATTTGCAAACAGGTATTGCAGTCCTGAGAAACAATATGTAAAATTCCTGTTCTCTGCTTTCTTTGTATTAGCTTAGAGTACTTCTCTGCACTCTAATATTAGCTTATCTATTCTGTACTAAAGACTCAACTTACTGTGAGCTCAGTGTTCTTAATTAAAACATATCCAAACACATATCAAAAAAAAAAAAAAAAAGGAAAAAAAAAAAACACAAACAAACAAAAAGAATGTAACAACAGCATATTAGACATGCTGGAGCTAATGTTTCTGAACAATGAATTGGAAGACTCAGCACCCGACAGTTAGTGGTCTTCATGTAGGTTGTGTGATCAAGCACACAATGAATTAAAAATCCCCCCCATCTTTTCCATCTTTTTTTTTTTCTTTTTTCCTTTTAACTGTTAGTTCTATAACCTCCTAATTTTCCTAAATTTGCTGAGCCTCTTTCTTTTTTTATGTTGTGGTAGTGAAGCAGATTGCTGATAGCACAATACCTAGTGTAACATGTCTTCTGCAGTAATTTTGCAGGTAATTTCCTCAAACACAAAAGAGACAACACATATAGGACAAAGCTAGTCTGTAATTTACTTCTGGATAACAAATTATCAATTTAGTCACTTCTTTAACAAAATGAAAATAATTTTCATCTCTTAGATTGATTTTTAACTGTGCTATTACAATATTATCCAATACTACTAGTATCATGCATATTTAATTTTATTGCAGAGATAAAACATTTTGCGGTAGGAAGAGGAGGATAAACTGACACAAAATGAAACAATTCTTCATGTTAAAAATAACCAGCATGAAAACACAGTTGCGAGGAAGGTAAATTATAAAGTATGCATTTATCCAATCATTTTAAATACCATAATTACACTGACTGCTCATCAAAAGACTTTTAAGACTCATTAAAATTATAAAACATTTCTAATTAAATCCATATTTAAATGAAGTTTCTATAACGAATCTACATGGTACTTTAAATCAAACAAAAAGTTCTGGTGAAAAAAATCCAATTAATTGAAGTTTTTGTAAGAATTCAAACTTAATGATGGGGTCCCAGCAGTTGCCTTTCAGTTAAAACTGAAGTTTGCTGTGCTGTGTCCATCTCTAGCCCAAACTTGTCCAAAAATAATCAAACCTCATGAAATTTCACATGCCAAATATTATTATAGTACACATTTTTTTTTCTTTTTTTTTTTCTTTTTTTTCTTCCCTTATTTTTTTTTCTGGAAAGTGTAACTTTCCAATTTAACAACTAATGCAAGTGGCTCTTATGGTTAACATTACCTTATACATTAGTAAAGTGACTCTATTAGAAGGCGAAGAGCAACTGCGTTCTTATTAGTCAAAACCAGTCTGAAGCACAAGCATCCGCTCACATGTATGCCTCTACGATTTCAGCTGCCAAACGATGGAGCCTGTTGGCCAGCCAAGGACAGGGCACTGGGATGGACCATCAGTACTCGGACAGAGGCTTTCCCAGGTCCCCTTCTTTCAGGTTACATCTTTGAGGATTTACATCAGATTCCCGCTTTTGATTGTGAACGGCTTTACTGCTTCTTAGTTTTATCAACAGCATTATTTTAACAGCATTTTATCAACAGCATTGCTCTTTCTCAACCTTACTGATAGTATCACCCCTTTTGATCCTGTCAGTGGCATCTCTCCAGTGTGAGACTAATTGTCTGCTAAAGCACTTTATTGTCCTACGTTGAGGACCAGACAGGTGGATTTTTGCAAGACCTCAGCCTTCAGCCAGGACCAGTAGGTTAAAACTGTTCCAGACCACATGCAATCCTTCCCTCCCAGGGAATGAACTATTCACTGCTATTCACTGTCCACCGACCCCAACGAATGCAGGGAAAAAAAGAAAGATGGCATTGAAACCTAAGCTGAGACTTTTTCAAATTTATTTTGATGTTCAATACTGACTAGTTTTAAAGGTTGTTAAACATGCAAATAGTATTGGTGACTTCAAAAACTCAAGTTTAAATATTCTGCTAGTACACTTCGATTACATACTAATAGTTGGTTGAACATATCTCTACAGTCTGTTGGTCTAGATATTCACTTATGTTTTGTTGATACTGATATTTACTAAGGAAAATTTAGAGTTGAAATTATAGTTTTAAATCCACAAAGGCTATGTTTTTATTATAAGTGTCTATGTTCAAAGAAAAATGGCAGGTCAACAACTACAAAAGAATAAAGTTATTTTTCAACATAAACAAGAGTAACTAAATAAGACAATAGGAAATAAAAATGGCCATATGTAAAAAGAAATATATACAGAGAGAGAAAGAGAGCGAACCACAGAGTATTCATGTGAATGGAAAGTTGATGGAAGGGCCAGCTTCACCTTCTGGAGCAGTTTTTTTTGTTTTGTTTTGTTTTGTTTTGATGTTCAATGCAACTAAAAAAAAAGGGCCTCTGAGGAAATGAAACACAGCCAAACATTAGAAGAGGAGAGTACATCTTACCAAAAAGAAGTGAGAAAATGATCTGATGGCTGGATGAAGCTGTCAGTCCTTAAAACCATTGGTCTACCCAGTCAGTACAATAAAGGAGCATTTCTGCCTCACAAATACACAGCCTGCCAGCACTCTGACAAATAAAATGCCCAAGTGTAACCAAAAGTATGGATATTACCTGTAACTGTTTAAGTACAAAGAATATCTCCTCATTACAAATAGTACCTATAACACCCTATAATTCATCCTGTTCCAAACTTAGATATTCTGAGGGAGCATATTTTATGCTTTTGTGTCAATTAGTTTTCCTTTTTATCCTTATTAAGACGCTGAACTGAATGTCAATTAGCCATTCTTAACAACCGTAAAGCCTTAACATGACTTGCTAAACAAGCACACCTGATATACTAATTGGGCTGTTATTTCCATCTGACTTTCAAAAACTGTTAAGTGTGAATTACTATTCAACTAATAATTCAGGATTATGAAAAAGAGGTAATATTAAAATATATTAAAATATCCTTTATATGACCGTACTTGACCTATTTTCTGTATAAAATCAAGTCCTCTGAGAATGAATGTTTCTAAGTTTTTTAATCTGATTATATCCATCAAATGCAAAGTGACAAAGATGAAAACTATGGCTCAAATGAATATAATAGTATTAATTTCACAGTATATAAGAAGATTGAAAATGTTTTGTATTTCAGATTGTATATTTCAGAATAAATCTGTATCACTGTCCTGCGGAGATGAAAATTCTCCATTTTAATCTTAAATCACAGGAGATCTAAATTTTACAAGTAGTCTTCTGCATAACTAAATTGTAGATTATGATAAATTACCCACCCTTATGGATTTATATTTACTTATAATGTCTTTTTGCATACAAACCTGCATACCTTAGGTAGAGCTGGTTACATTAAGTATCCTTGGCAAGGAACAATGATTTGCTTATCTATTGTTAATATATAAGTGAAATATACACCTTCAAAAAAGTATTATCTTACTGCCTGGAATTCCCTGCATGTAAAATTGTCTACTATAAAATAATGTAAGAAACATGGAATTGTAACCAAGGTGTGAAGGGGCCTCTAGTCCACCCCCCCAACTCAGAACAGGCTGAACGAGGTCAGGTTGCTCAGGACAGCATCCAGTCAAGTCTTGAACACTTGCGTGGATGGGGAATCTGCAATATCTTTGGGCAACATGCTCCACTGTTTGACCACCCTCAATAATATGTATACCTATCCCCACCTATTTACAAACTTTGTTGAACTACATAGAATGATTAGTTATCAAACTTTCTTAAATTGCAGATCCAGTTCTAGCAAACAAGTCAATAGGCAGCTATGGGATATTCTTCTGAGTTGAAGAGAGGCCATTTCTCTATATATTTCACAGAGATTCAAGATGTGGCCTTCCCTAAGGGTGTGGAAATCCATCGTGGAAGCTGTAAGGAGTACAAATGCTCCCTGCTGCAATTTGATGAAACAGAAGAAACCTCAAGTGTAAATAAGGACAAGCTTCCATGCTGCTTTTCCCTGTAGAAACATCACCTGCAGAAGAAGCAAGGACATCCTTTTGCAAGAAGAACTTCGAGAGATTGAAGTTCAAAAATAGTAGCCCAGTGGGCGAGCTCCAGAGGCATAGGAAGAAAACATAGATTAGATGGCAAAAGAAGAGTAACATACTAGCACAAAAGAAAGAAAAAGATTTGTAGGTGGAAAAGGGAAATGCTGCACTGATCTATGAATACATGACGAAAAAAAAAAAAAAAACTACGTATTTTAGTAGCTCAAATGAAGGGGATCCAATGGAGGTACTGAAAGCTTTTTCCTTCTAAGAACATGAGCAACAGTTCTTCAGCTTTCTGTATAGAAATTTCTACTGGCACAAAAATGCATTTGCCTGAATATTGTACGCATTATTCTCAAGATATCCACACAGGGAAATTTATCTCTATTTAATAGATGGGGAAACCAACGTGCGAAAAGATTCCTGTGAGCCAGAGTTCACAGACTTCTAAAATGTACACATTGGTTTTCATTAAAGTTAAGGAAAGAAATAATAATTAAGCTCCATTTTTCTTTTGGTTTTCATTTTCTTACTTATTCTGTTAGTTACAATTTGTTTCCTTAGAAATAAAGAATAAAGAGACAGCACAATCATAGTATCAGGGAGTGGTTTGGGTTGGAAAGGACCTACCATGAGCAGGGACACCTCCCACCAGCCCAGGCTGCCCCCAGCCCCATCCAGCCTGGCCTTGGGCACTGCCAGGGATGGGGCAGCCACAGGTCCTCAGGGCAGTCATAAAGATTGGTCTGGGCAGTTTTACTCTGCTACAGTAACAGTGACTAAAGTGCTGTTTCCTCTATCTTCTCTGTTCTTCATGGAGCCAGATGAGCTTCTTCAGCATTTGGCAGTACTTCAGCTGTGGGAATGATGGTATGAAGAGATTCATTTTCATAACCTTCCTGCTTGATTTCAAAAATAGTGTTTGTTTGTTTTTTAATAAGGAATCTCAGCATGTGAATATTGTGAGAGGTTAAAAGTTCTCTCCAGCCTTTCTCACTCCGGAGTGCCCATATTCTAGCAGCAAGAGCTCTGTCCACCCAAAGTGGAAAGAAGGACACAGTCTAGTAGATCTCCTTAAACAGTCATGTTCAATGGATTCTGTCATTTAAGACAAAACAAGCAAATATAAACAGTAACTGCTATCTTGAATTATTTTGCAGGATTTCATTATTTCACTGTTTGCAAACTACACGATTGTTGTTTTCATAAAGGATATCTACTTTGTCATGTTTTCCCTTTCTGTCTGTCCACGCTTGAAATTGCCACCGTTTTCCTTCTCCTTTTCTTTTTTATGGGTCTTTTTTTCTGAATGCTCAAGAGGCAAACAGGCAACAAGTCAGATGTGTCTCTACACGCACCTTCTTATGTGTGTCTTTATGAAGCAGAATGATACAGTTTTGTACAAAAAGAACTACAGATCTAAAGAAAGGAAACTGAGCTGCAGTTTTAACAATCTACACTTGTAATAGACTACATAAATTCTACTGTACACAGAAATAACAAGACCTTCTTGAACCCTCCCAGTGATTAATTAGAAAGTCTGTCTTACAGATTTTTCTCTCAGGTGTAGTAACCTTGTAGACCTTACCATTAAGAACTAATAAATAAATGCTTGGTTAAGCACAAACTGGTTGATAGGCAGTGAAAAGGAGTGATGATCTTGTTTTTTATGCAAGACAGTTATCTTGTCATGTTACCTTAGAGGAAAAAAATAATACCAAATAAAAAAATAAAAATTTCCAGTACCTAGTATAATGAATTATTTAGAAAAATTCATTATTATTTTTCCAATATTAATGCAACATGTAGGAAGTATACAGCTCAAGTTGCAATCATACACTCTATTCATACTACTACATTAGCTGCACAAATCTAAAACAAAATCAGAGTAAATCTGAAAAAAAATACATTAAATAGTATAAAAGAAAATGTATTTTATGATGTGGTATGTCTGTATATCGAAAGATAATGTTATAGTTTTAAACTTTAAACATCGTATTTTCAGTGTGCTTCTGAGCACAGTGTGATACAATTAACGGAGAACAGGAGATATCCATATAGAGAAAATGTGACACCATAAAAGATGCAGTGAAAAAATTAGCTCTTCTCACAGATTACCAGGCACATTAGATGCTACATATTTACTTCTGTATTGTACATGTTACAATAATAAGCCAGCAAAACACTTTAATTTTTTTAATGTCTCCTCATGCAATGTACAAACAGAAACTTCCAGATTACTGAAAAGACGTAATAATTCTAGTTCTGCTCCCTTTGTTTTGAGTTTTCTTAAATAAGTAATAGTTTAAGATGTTTAGAAGAGAAATAAATACAAATAATAGACATTTAGATAGGGAAATACGCATTTGCTGATTAAATTCTGAGATCTCTTAAACCATATTACAAGATATGAGTCTTAGGCTTACTGCGAGTTAATAAAAAAAATACTGTCTTATTAGATTAAATAGAACAATTTTTTTAATGTGTGACACAGGAAAACCTTAATTCTGCCACTTATATATGCAATCCACACTTATATAAGCACATATTATCTTCCATGTGTTTGGCACAGCTTTAACCTTGAATTTTCAGTGCCTATGTCTGCATACAGGGACACCTGCTTTGATGGACATCAGCAAGTGGGTGACAAAGAGCAGGACCATATTTGTGGTAACAGCTCCTCCTCGTTTTCTGGTTTCTGAAGCGTTTTAGAGGTATTGTCCTTTTGCCCCTCATGCACAAAATGCAGGTTCTTTACTTCTCCAGGTTAACAGTGAGGGGGATGTGGGAGGCAAATGAAGGAGTTACTGTGGGAAATTTTGGTCCAGCACATGCCAGGCAGGAGAGATGTCTACTTTGCAGGTTTTCTGAGGATAAAAGGAAATTTGCCCCTCTGGTTATTTCTCCCCACTTTCTGCCCTCCAGGGTAATGGACAATATGAGAAGAAAATGCAATCCCCCACAACATCTGAAGTGGTTCTTAGCTGGTCAGGTCAGGATGCTTCCATTCAGAGGATTCATGGATCACTGCATAAGAGGATATCTGACTTTAAGTACAGACAGCAGAATCTCTTAGGAAACAAAAATCACATTAAAAAAAAAAAAAGCAAAATGTATGCGAAACCCTTAGAATCAGGTCTCAATATTTCTTTATTATTTTTTTTAATAGAAATAAAATATAAATAGAGTTGATAATATAAATGGGGCAGGCTTTTCGTATCCTGCAAAATAAAATATCTGTCTGTATTTTGAAACAGCATGAGATGTCAGAAGCTAAGCACATCAGTGGGCCTTGGAAAAAAGTAAATTTAAATAAGATATGAACTGTTTTATGCACTGGTAGGAAGCACATAAATTAATTTGACCTGTCAGCTGAAAGTTGAAGGGGGTGTGCCTAAGCTTAAATAAATCCTCATGCGGCTTTTACTAATTAACTCCTGTAAAAATATACCCTCCTGAAAGCACCCTTAATATTTCACTTAACCCGTTAAAAGTTCGCCATTCTTCTCCAAGCTCTTTTCCCTACCTGGAATTGCACGACAGAAATTATATACTTAAATCTCTGATGTTGCTGCATTTTAATCCTCCTTCTGTTTCTTAATTTTGAAATCCGTGTTTTGACAGCTCAACCCCCTTGATTAATGTCTCAAAGGAAGCCCTATATGGTTTTCCTGTAAGTGATCTAATTTTGTGCGGGAATGCCTGTGCTGGTAGGTTGAACCAATTCACCACCCAGGTGGCTACATTTGGACTAAATGAGCTGTGAAGATCTTCATCTAGGCCCATCACAGTCTTTCTTCATGTAGCCCCACAGTATGCAGCCGCTCCTCCAAACATGATTTGCCACAAACCATCAATAGAAAATAAATTATTGCCGTTCTCACTTGTCAATGGGCTTGTCTTCACTTCGGCTGGCCTAATGATTGGAAGCGTAAAGGGAACATTTCCAGCCTTTGTGGAGCATGATTATGACTGAGCACACTACTTCCCTATGCATCCTGGCCAGTAAAAACAAGCAGGGAAAGCAAATTATTTCAATGTTTTGCACCAATGATTAGACCATTAGCCATGAATGCTAGAGAGGCTTGTATTTGACAGTCAAGACTTGTTCAGTTCTAACATTTATTTGTTCATTCTAATACCAGGAGTAAGGTTGCAGCATTCACATATCATAATGTTAAAGTGCAAAAACATGAGTGAGAAAAACAACCCTGGCTAGATTACAGATCTTTAATCTGAAGAGATACACTACATGGAATAGTAAAAAGAGTTTATTTAAATTTGTTTTCACAGCTGTAATGTTCTCAGACACATAAGTATCAAAGGAAGGGACATGACTGCAAAAATGTCGAAGTGGCAGCTTAGCATTTTTCCTCTGAATACAATAAGAAGTTGTAGCTGACCTCTTCGAATGAACAGTGTAACAACACATGAGCTTTTAAAAGTCCCTTCATTTTTCTTAGGCCATAGAAGTGGAATGAAATGGTTCAAACAGATGATATTAATTTGGCTTGTGAAATTCAGACACTGTAGGTCAGAAGATGACTGTTTTAAACATACGGGCAAAAGCACTGCTAGGATGTTCTCCGTGACAGATACCTCTAGATCACAGCAGAAAGACCCCCAGATTATCTGTTCTAATCTGCAGCACATAAATAACATGACGTTATTTTACATTTGCAAATCGTTATTTTATATAGCAAGATGTTATTTTACATTTGAAACAGTTTCTGTAAAAGACTGACCACTATAGTACTAAGAAAAGAGGGAGAAATGTCTCCTGTTCATCTTAGTAGAAAAGGCACTTAATTTCATTCAATAAAGGTGCATTAGACAAAATGAGAGATGTTCTTCAAACTATTAGATGTGTATTTGCAACAAGTCACCTAAACTGTAATAGGTGGATATTGAAGGCTTCCGTTGAAATATCAAGTTGTGCTAATTGAGCATGTGGAATTCTAAAGGGGAAATTGATACACAAATGACATACTTACCCAGTTGCTACCTGAGATATTTCAAAGATTTTTTTTTCCTTCTAAAAATCGCAATTCGGGTGACAGTTATATCTTTGCAATACAGTTACAATATATTTACCATTTTAATTAAAACAGCGGTGTCAGTCTACAACCCATCAGCAGACCCTTATGGATCATACCTCCATCAAACTGCCATCCTCACACTGCTGTAGCACTTTCCCACCTTGTATGCCATGGAAATAGAGTAATGAATGGATGCTAGGTGTGTGAAAGGACCTGATGTCTGATATTTGTACCTGGCCCTACAGACACCTACATGTTAAATGTATAATAGATTAAGGACATGACTCAGGTCCATAACAAACCTCATGAGCTGCCTGAGCAGAAAAAGTGAGCTCCAGAAAAAATTATCACTCCTTGGAGTGAGCTGAACATGTGCAGGGTAAAGATCCAGCCACAAGAATACAAGTACAAAGAAACAAAAATCAATTATTTATTTAAATTTCAATATACTCAGCTGCTGCTTGGGACCATAACCACTTTAAATATAAAAATAAATAAATAAATAAATAAATATAAACCTGTAACACAGGAGGTAATTATTTTGCATATACGTAGGATATATGTACAGATACATAGTCTGTTGCAGAATTGTAGGAATAAAATAAAGAACTAGAGGTCAGGGATGCCAAGAATTCCAACCTAAGCCATTCTATGATTCTGCGATTCTCCAGCCCAAGTAACTTGGTCTGCATACTGCACAAACTCTGTCTATGAGGCCAGACTAGAACAATTCAGTAAGTCATTCTACTGCTAGGATCCTTCTGCTCTCTGTATCAGCCTGCCCATGCACACATTTCAACTCTGGTATTGCAGAAGTTGTTCACGCAGCAACTCTATTCACTGTACAGCCATGATCCAGCAACAGCATGGTCCTTGCTGTTCACAGAATGAAGGTGTCGTTATATGCAAGAAAATGTACTGGATCACATAACTGAGGCTCTCCTCTGTTGTAGGCAGAAATTGCTGGTGTACATTGGTAACACCTTTGGAATAATCTATATGGATGTATACATCTGAAGATAATAAATGTTTGTTAAGGGGTGTATCAGGGATATACCATATATCTAATTACATATTTGGGTGAGCATTTAACTTAGATGGTAATCAGATAAAGCTGAAGTAGAGACTTATAGCTTAATATAGCAGAATTTTGTAAAAAATATCCAATATCAATAGTTATTCTTTCTTGACATAACAAAACACAGTGTTAGATATTACTTTTCCCATTATAATTTCTCAATACCCTGCTATTGTCATCAGAAGCATAATAGAAAAAAAGACTACTGCGCATATATTATTTTCTTTTGATTAAACAGGTGCACTGGAATTTCAATCATTTAAAATCATAATTAAATGTCCCATTTTTCATTGCCTTTTTTTTTGTAAACACATTTTGGCAATTAGATTCTGAAAGGAGTTTTTTTTTTCATTCTTTTTTTAAAGTTACGTTTCTAGAGAAGTAGAACAGACACATTTATTCACTCTGCAAAGGTGGAAGACCTTATACGAGTGATCTGATTATACTGTTCATTAAAAGTCTGAATCTTCCACATCATCCTTAGTTTTACTTTATATCTTCATGATAGCTTTGATTTGCTTAAAGTCAGTCATGATTTTTAGGCATCTAGATCAAGTAAGAATTAAAGCTATTAAATCTTGAGATGAAATGGCAATATATTAATACCTACATTATAAAAAGTGCTTATTTATGACAAGCTGGGTAAAAAACTGGTGAAGCATGGCTAAATACTAATCAGGTAAGATGTTGCTAAAGTAGAATAGAATATATATAAACCAATAAAATCTGAAAAAAACACAACCAAAAACAAACAAAAAAAACCCACAACCCAACAAAAACTCAACAGCCTGTACATTTAGAAAGTACTATTGAATTTAGAAATTCTTAGTGATCTTCTATAAGATGCTCAACACCACTTTCTCAAGATCAAGCCACGTTTTTTAACACCAAAAAACCATGATCAATCTCCATCAAGACATACTTTTGGGCTTTGAGTTGTAGAGGGAGGCCATCAGCTTAGCTTCTCTAATGGCAAAGGTTACTATTTCTGTGTGTTTTACTACACTTGTTGCAATTTTCATTCACCTGTCTGTGGATATAAGCAAGTACTAAGTTTTTCTAAAGCATGCTATTTACGGCAAGAAAGAAAAGGGGTGATTAAACTGATGATTATGAAGAAAATAAATGATGGAAACTTGCATCAAAATATCAGTATAATCTGTAGAAGTAGCATGTTAATTATAATAACGATAAATATTTAAGAAAAATTTTGTTTCTGTTCCTGGACTTCAGCAATGCATAACTGGCAAATATCATAGCCAGTGTACATAAGAAATATCTTACAATGAATATACAGCAGTAAAATTCATCAGAGAGGATGCATTGGTGCTGGCATGGTGGTCTAGAGAAACTTGCTTACGTAGAAACAGATTGGTTAATCTTTCATTGTGTTAAAAAGGTCATCCTTCTTCATAAGATTTTAAGAAATAAAAGAGTTTATTTACAGGCATGCAATAATCACACTGAAAAACAGTATGCAATCTATGTGACTATCCAGTCTGTGTATGTTTTCTTAAGTATGATTTTAAATGAATCTATTAAATTAGTCATCTGTAGGTAATGAAATTTAATGCTGCATGGATGTTGAATACATTACACTTGAAATTGAAGACAACTATGTTGTTGTTGCAAGTGTGTCTATACATGTAATACAAACTATTTTATATAATGGTGCTGTGTAACACTTAATTGTAAAACTGTCTTGGTTTTAAGAAGAAAGATCAATCAAGAGTACCTATAGCATTCCCAGTTCTGAGCAAGAGTTCAGATATAAAGACAAGAGTTAATCACAATTCTTTTAAAGGATAAAAGTTTCTTTAAAGGGTAAAACTACCTTCTTTAATTATTACACTGAGGATTTTGTAATTCAACAATATAGCCCTACTAATAATTCTGTCTAGAAGAAATTTGCATGTTTTAAATTGGAGACATTTTAAAATAACATAGTTAAATCCTGATTCTAAGAAAAAGTTCTTTTTTAGATTTATTTCAGCTTCTATCAGGTGGCATTATTTTTCCAATAGTCACTAACTCCATACATCTCATTTGAAGCAGCTATGTCCAACCTATAATTATTTTCTTCTAATTAGAGTAATTCATGGTTAATTATTCAGAGTGATTCTTTTTCAAAATCAAACCCATTTCTTGCCATGGCACTTCTAAAATGTAAGATGCAAATAAAATATTCCCAAATGCAAATTTTTGCAATAAAAGAATGTCTACTTCACTTTCTTAAAATAGCATTACAATCTTTCTATAGCAATAAGGACTTTCTTAATATCAAAGACATGGACAAAATTATTTGTTGATGTACAGCAGCACATTTCCATGCATATGGTGTCCTGCATAGGATCAGTGTATTTAATTCCTGCTAGTGACCAGGCTAGAATGTTTCTCTGTGCAAAAGAAGGCTCTGACAGCAGCAAGGAATATCCTGAGACCTTAGAAACAGTGCAAGAACCAGGAGTCCCCTCTGTGTAAGGTCTGATCAAATCTTACTCAACTGTAGCTTTGTTTATTCACGGTAGGCATAAACATAATGATGTAATACAGCCACACCTTACATGAAGCTGTGTGTCACTCTGTTTGCATTTTGAAGTGCAACTGGTAAATCAGAACAGTTATTTCATCTCTCCATTGTGATTCTCTGACCGACCACCTCTAAGAATGAACTGGTGAACAGACCAAAATTCCTTCAGTTGGCTGGTCCAGTTGATGACTGCAGCCAGTTCTCAGCTGACGTGCAATACAAATACTCCTGTTTTTCATGACTGAGTTCATCAGATAAATGCTGACTAAAAATAGTCAAAAATTTCAGGAGCTGTCCTGCAGATTTTAGTAATTAAATGATTGGCTGAAATTTTTTACCCTACTACAGTGCACAGTCATCTCTAATTTTGCAAGGGTCTCACCACCCATTTGCCATCCAGACAATTTCACTAGAGAGATTTGTTGCATACCAGGGACCTGCATCTGTGATATCATGAAGGAGCAACCAAGCCTGGCAAAGCCAGAGGACTACCACTTATTCCTACTCTTTCCCGTAGGGCCAAATGAGGCTTCAAGAAGGAGACTACAAAATATCAAAAAGGACTTTACGTCCCATGGAAAGATGCTGAAGGGATCAGGAACACAGGTAGTGTTCTCCTCTATACTCCCAGTTGGAGACTGGGACCCAAGAAGAAGAAGACAAACAGATCAGGTGAACTGGCTGTGTGGCTGGAGGGATTTGGGTTCTGCAATCGCGGACACACTTTCGAGAGACTGGGCATATTGACATCTGACAGGGTGCACCTGACCAGGTGGGGCAAGAGTGTTCTGGGCAGCAAGCTGGCTGGGCTTATTAGCAAGGCTTTAAACTAGATTCAGCAGGGTTCTGTCACTCTACATCTGAGTGACAGAAAAGAACCTGGAAACACCAATATTTCAGGAAGAAATGGGGAAATACCATTGAGCTGTCCCAAAGGAATTGGGGAAACACCCTCTAAAAAGGTGATGCAGCCCATAGCCCTGCTGAAGTGCCTCTACACTAGTGCACACAGCATGGGAAACAAGCAGGAGGAGCTGGAAACCATGGTGCAGTTAGAAAACTATGACCTGATTGCTATCACGGAAGCATGGTGGGACAAATCACACAGCAGTAACATTGGAACAGAGGGCTACAAGCTCTTCAGAAGAGAAAGGCAGGGAGAGATGGGAGGGGGTGTTGCCCTCTATGTTAGGGAAGGGATTGATTGTGACAATGTGGACAATGAATTGGCTTGAAGGCTGCACCCAGCGAGTGGTGGTCAATGGCTCCATGTCCAGGTGGAGGCTGGTGACATGTGGTGTCCCTCAGGGGTCTGTCCTGGGACCATTGCTGTTTAATATCTTTATCAATGACATAGTGGGATCAAGCATACCCTCAGCAAGTTTGCAGATGACACCAAGCTGTGCGGTGCAGTTGATACAACAGAAGGAAGAGATGCCATCCAAAGGGACCTGGACAGGCTGGAGAAGTGGGCCCACATGAAGCTAATGAGGCTCAACAAGTCCAAGTGCAAGGTGCTGCACCTGGTTCAGGGCAGTCCTGTACAGGAGTCCAGACTGGGAGAAGAACTCATGGAGAGCAGCCCTGCAGAGAAGGACTTGGGGGTTCTGGTGGACAAAAAGCTCAACATGAGCCAGCAGTGCGTGCTTGCAGCCCAGAATGTCAACTGTGTCCTGGGCTGCATCAAAAGAGGAGTGGCCAGCAGGTGGAAGAAGGTGATTGTGCTCCTCTGCTCTGCCCTTGTGAGGCCCCACTTGTAGTTCTGCGTCCAGGTCTGGGGCACCCAGCACAAGAAGGATGTGGGGCTGTTAGAGCGGGTCCAGGGGAGGGCAATGAATATGATCAAGGGGCTGGAGCACCTCTCCCATGGAGAAAGGCTGAGAGAGCTGGGGATGTTCAGCCTGGAGAAGAGAAGGCTCTGGGGAGACCTCTTTGTGGCATTTCAGTACTCAAAGTGGACTTATAAAAAAGATGGAGAACGACTCTTTACTCAGGTAAAAAATGATAGGACAAAGGGGAATGGTTTTAAACTAAAAGAGGGTAGACTTAGATTATATGGCAGGAGGTAATTCTTCCTTCAGTGGGTTGTGAGACACTGGTACAGGTTGTCCAGAGAAGCTGTGGCTGCCCCATCCCTAGCAGTGCCCAAGGCCAGGCTGGATGGGGCTGGGGGCAGCCTGGGCTGGTGGGAGGTGTCCCTGCCCATGGCAGGGGGTGGCACTGGGTGGGCTTTAAGGTCCCTTCCGACCCAAACCAATCTGTGATTCTATGATTCTATGACTCACTCGTATCAAGAGGTGGAATTAAGCATAACTAACTTTGCTTTGACAACCAATTGCATGCTACATTCCTGCATGTTATTTCTGGATTTTACATGGCAAAACAGTATAATTTGCATGACCAAGGCTAAATCTGTTGAAAACTGTTTAAAAAAAAAAAAAAAAAAAAAAGTATATATAAAGCAGAAGTTATAAACTACAAAACTGTATCATGTTGCATTTAGTAAAATAACTTTCTAACTGGTTTTTTGACAGATTGAATATTTTATCACATCAGTTCCATAATCCAGAAGTAGCATGCTTTCAGGCACTTCTGATATTGTATTTCTGCTTGTTTTACATTTCATTTAACCTATGTCTCTCAAAGGAGATCAAATTAGTCATGAAGATCCAGATTTTAGTAATATATGGAACAGCATTACTGTACGGATGAACTTCAAGAAGTCTACGGCTTCAATGGAAGTCAAGCTCATTTCTTTTTTTTTTTTTTAACCATTTTTTTCTCTATAAAAATGATGTCATAGAAAAAACACTGCTAGTAACTTGTCAGTACAGTTCCATGACAACAAAATTCAAGGAGCCACAGCTTGGTTTTCTGAAAGTGTTAAGTGGAGTTTATAGTTATAGTATCATTGACCAAGCCTAAATGTGACCACATAAAATTCCACACTCATAAGTACATACAACAAAACAAAGTACTGCTTTAACAAAAGATACGTAAGAAAAACAGCCGATATTATTATCTAGTCAGAAAGCTCCTGAAAGTTCAGTTTATTTATGGCTGCACAATAAAGCACATTGATAAGGCAGTCCTACACATTTTCAAGATAGGTAATATATTATAAAAAACAGTCAGTCTCTTGTTACAAATTTCAAGTAAGCCTGTGCCTGGTTTTATTCTGTGTTGCTCTATGTACCTAGGTTATCTAGTGTATAAAATATTACTTAGACATATAAGAACATGTTACAAAACAGAATTTGCCATATCTTTCTGTTGGAACAAACAGAACTTTTTATTCTTTTTCATTGCAGAAACACGTCATTTGAATTTGAGAGACCAGCCACACTGCAACAAAACTGTTTTAAACTTCACCTTTATTCTACAAAGGCCTAAGAAGTAATTTCTTCATTCATGCAAGAACCTAGCACCCCCCCCCCCCATAACAACAACAACAACAACAACAATAATAATAATAATAATAGGAAAAGATACAAAAAGCTACCTTCAGTAATTACCATGGTAGTAACAGTATAACATTTTCCTCATAATTCTGAATCACAGATAAAAGCTAGTGCTTGCAATCCCCATATTCTTAGAAATATGCTCCCATAATTATACACACAGAAAAGGTACCTATACCTGCCTTCAAATCTCACCCTAAGTTGTCAGAAAAATCTAATATATCTTTAGTACCTTAGTAGAGTAGTTCTTTATGGTACCCAAGTAAGAGGACTTGTTTCACAATTTCATAAACTTCCTTTATTTAATTATCTGCTACTTCTTTCTGTGAGTTGCAGAGCTTCGTATCTTTCCTCCAGCCCCCCAAATGCTTGTTCTAGCTTTTTACAGTGAAAGATTCTTGGTAACTATACATAACTTTCCCACAAGATGCCATATATATGCAGCATATTTTAAACTAAGTTGTTTTGCTTCTTTTGTTAGAGATAACTACTGAAGAACAGGCGAAAAATCACTTTGTGAAGTTTGTTCACTTTAGCTTTATGGCTCATTCTTATCTACACAGCATCTGCAACTCTTCCGTTACTATACCATAGACACCACTGCCTCCTAGTGAGCCTCTCTTTGTAACATCTGTGTCCCCCACGTCTGTGCCCCCACAAAATGCCTGACTGAACCCCTTCAGAAGCTCTGGAATTCACCAAACTGTTTTCTGTGTTCTTTATCAGAATCACTTACTGTGATAAGAAAATGAACAAGAGCGCCTCTGTCACCGATGAATCAAAGAAAAGAAGCAATGCCATATGTCCCCAAGGACAAAGCTCCAAGACGAGATCTTCCTGAACTATTGCTGTCAGCTTATATTGGATCCTTCCTGGAAAGCAAGCTCTACAGCCCACCGCCTGCCCGCAGTCAGTACTGCTGGACGCTAGGCAATGATCTTGACCAGCTGATAAACAAACCCCAGAAATACAAAAGCTGGTGGCTCTATGCTATTCATCTCGGTTGCAGGCTGAGGTGGCATTTCTGTATAATATTGCCTCCTGTGCCATAAACTCCTACTTTCACACCCAAAATTCTTACTCCTGATTGTTCTACTTGATCTTTCTCCAGCACTGAAATCTGCACATCCTGTAGACTGTATGTCCAGGAGTTTTTTGCCTCTGAAAAATATTTCAACCTTATCTTTCTGTTTGCTATACCCTTTGGTTTCTCCAGCTTCCCTGCTCTTGACTCCCGTTTTGCTTAGGCCCTTGAATCAATAGGAATCTTTGGCTTCTTCAGTAGTCACAAGATAAGAAAGCTTTCTCTTGAAATCAGATTAATCTCCCAATGCTGAAAGAAGAAAATTCCTCAAAAATCCCTACGGAACATACCAGAGCTAAGTAAGAAAAACAGAGGAAATGTACCCATTTGTTCTTTTCTACCCCCTCGCAAAAGCTGCCAGCAACTAAAAAAAATCACCAAGCTGATAAAGACACCACACAATTTCCAAAAGAAAACCACAAACACAAAAACTAACCAAAAAACAACCTACCAACCTATAATCAAAGAAAGAGAAGCTTATGGAGGAGGTCTTACATCTTTTAATGGGGAAAATATTTAACATCATGTGCCGTATTATAATGTCTATCAGTAATGTGGATTTGACTTTTAACACTGATAAAGTCCTGTGAGTTTTCTGTGATTCATTTGGTATTTAGGCTTTGGTTTTCTGTTTGGCTGTTTTTTTTTGTTTGTTTGTTTATTTTGTTTTTCTGTTTTTACAAGGAGATTATTAACCCAGGAGTTTCATGAAGAAGTCTGTAATAGCACTGACATGAACTGCACCCACAAAACAGCACAGAAGCACAGATCTGGGGAGGAACAGACCCTCCGAAGTGGTGGTCTCCTTAGTGAAAGATATGTCAGTAGAATCACATGTTCAGACCTGTAACAAATCATTGCATGTGATTAGCAATATCCCTAGTAAATAGACCTCACAAGGGTACTTTTTGCTCTGCTGCTACCTGTTAAAAGAACTGCTGTACAGGTTCAACAGCCAGCAGTGGTCAGGGAGGCAAACCAGACATCTTCTTAACCAGCCCTTCTTTGCTATCAGACAATCATTAATTCTCACACTGTCTTTCATAGCCACAGGTAGAAATGCTATTGCTAATTTTCAGCTACCTGAAAATGTCTCTCCAGAGATGTTTTTTCAGGCTTGAGTACTCATTCAATACCTTGTGGAGAGGCAGATGAATACTGAAACTGAGAGCGAGGTATTGTCCAATGGTAAATGAGTTTGGCAGGGGAGCAGAAAATTAACAGGCAAAGGGTTTGGTTATGACCCAAGAACAAGCAAAGATACTGGAACAGACCAGGTAAAGGTTTGGCCCTTTCAGAGTATAACAAGTAAAACTCTCTACTCAGATGCTATTAACTACAAGGAAGACCACTGTTTCAAAGAGAGTTGGAGTTTAAAACTGAATCTTTTAAAACACGAGGAATTAAAATACTGGAGTTTTATACAAGTAGATACAAATATAAAAAAATATATGTTTTATAAACATAAATATACTCAACATTTTCTAGGATCTCCTTTTAAAGATTATTTTGCTGAACATAAAATTACTTTCCTGCTCAAACCACCACCACTTTGTATTTGCCACAACAATCTTTGATAGCATATCCAAATTTTTCACATGATATAATGAACATCTTTACTTGATTTATATTTAAATCTACCAAATCATAGCTATCAGCTGCTAGCAACCAAGGGAGGTAAATTTCCAGCTAGTAAAGATGACAAGGAAACCTCACACTGAGTTTCTGACACCACAGCTCCTGTGAAAAAACTTCACACACTTTAACAAATCTGTCTTCATTCACCTCGTATTCCATTGGCAATGCTAATTCCACTAGTTCTGAACTATTGTTCTTGCATAGCTGAACAATCCCAGAAGCTGTGGCCCATCAAGTAAATTCACTCCACCTTGTCCCTTCCTCTCAATTAGCGATAAAGGCAAAGGAGACAGGGAGCCAAACCCATCTGACTGTGCATTGTCTCAAGAATATCCATGGCTACTGCATCCATCAATGAGTTCTTCATGTTGGCTAGCAGTTATATGGAAAAGGCATGAGCAAACTAAAAGAATGAGAAGAAAAAAAAAAACAAGAAGGTTTGACACCTCTTCCCTGAACGGCTGTAGATTTTGCTAAGTATCTTGCACTACATGACAGGAAAAATCACAGTTTATTTTTAAGGAAAGGAACATTACAGTACAAGTTACCTGCTCATAACATTAAATGGTAAATAATCCAAGTGTTCACCTGATGGATGCAATTATCAGTTTAGTTAGCATAAAGTGGAACAGAAACAATTCTCTTTGGTACAGTTAAAATGCTGCATTTGAAGTGAAACAAATAGATGAACGATAACATGAAATCAGTTCCATATGGGTGGATGAATGGTGGTCTCTCATGTATTTGAGTCCAGTAATGATCCTAAGACTTTACAGACTTCTGAAAGACCAGTAGGAATCAATGAAAACTGAAAATGAAAAATAAAACAAAATAAAATAAAATAAAATAAAATAAAAATAAATATCAGAATACCATATTCTCACTGGCTGCTGACTTAAATTTATGGACAACTTCCTTATGCAGTATTTGAAATCTGCACTGCAGATTACTGCACTATATTTTCTTTTATTGCAAAGGTAGATGACATATAACCAGTGTGGTTGAAAGCAAAATTCTGGAGTCAATGTCTAGATGCCCTTTAGTTTTCACAGCAAGAGGTAATGCTATATTGTGGTCATTAGAAACAGAGAGGTTGTGCAGCCTCCATCTGTACGGGTTTTCAAGACCAGAAAGTCGTGAGCAACCTCTTCATACCTCGTAGTTGCCAAGAAGAAGGTCCCTTCCAACCTGAATTGCCCTATCAGCCCATCATCACTTGAAGCGCATTACCTGTTATTGGTGGATGACACTCTTTACATGCCGTTTGTCACTTGATATTATTTATTTTTCCATAAGCCTGTTATTTAACTTGTTCTTGCCTTGGTAAGTAATGTGCCAAACAGAAGGCACATCTTTCTGTGTTAGCAACGTTCATTCTCAAGCACTTACAATGATCTGTACTTTTCTTTTATGCTGATTTGCCCACACAAGCCAGATCCTGATTCCAAGTGGTGGGTGTGGAAGAGGAGAGAATCACCACCATTTATCAAAGGTTAAGACTATGCTCTGAGATATTTTGGCTCCTTTTAAAAGAAAGTTACTGCACAACTAGAAATTGTTAATAATTGTACTCTCTAAGTTGAACTTCTAGGCTACCAATAAATTGTTAAAGAAGCTGTATTCAGTAGGGTGCAGTAACTGAAAATATTTTGCTTTTTCATGTCACGAACCATGTTCAACTATTGCTTACTGAAAATAATTTTAGATAATAGCTAATTCTAGATATTCTATGTATTTTTCTCTATTCATATGCTAGGAACCTTTTTAACTTTTCTGTTAAAATGTCTAGCCAGGCAATTTATCCCCTTAGCTTTTCTCATAGAAATAACGTGTGCCACTGAGGTGCCTTGTGGTCTCCACTGTATTTTCAATTTCATATTTTAACAATATTAAATCATCAAAAAGCTGTATTCTTGGACTGTTAAAAAAGCTTGTCATTCTAGAATGTTTCAGCGATACTAGAAGAAGGTTCTCAGGTTTGTAAAGGTGTGCTATTCTCGCTGACATTTTGACCATTATGACCAAAATGAGCATTAATGTATAAAATACAGTTCCAAATGCTGCAAAGTTTAGAAATCTACTGCAATTTCTGTTTCTGACTGAGTCATTTTGTATAAATTAATTTTGTAATATTTGGCATTTTTGTTTGGAGAAAGACAACAAAGGAGGCAGAAAAAAACTCTATTTTTACAAAAGAAATACAATAATATAAAGTGCTACATATTCTATGACTTTTTATTCAATAGAATCAGTGTACCTATTTTTTTTTAAGAATAATATAATAGCTTAAATTGTCCTTTATATTTACAACTAATTAATTACTTTACTTTGCTAGAAATAAAGGTCATTAAAATTATCTTGAAGCTTGACTTAGATTTCAGAACTAACCTCCAAGTTGTAAAACCTTTAACTATGTTCCATTTAATGCATTTAATAGATGTAAAAGCTCACAAGTGATGATATAAAGGATAATTTACGCTTGCAATGCATTTTTGTCCAATTAATAGATTGCCTGTGTGTTGCATATTTTGCATGACAAAAGAGCAGAATATTAAACTGCCATTCATAATGAAAATGCACTTTGCAAATTAAAAGTGCCGAAACAGAAATTTTTCACCCTGTTTAGGAAATAAACAGTCCTTAACCAATTAAACTGCATTGTAATAATTCCATGATTTATTGCAAGTTGTTTAACTTTCAAAACTTGGCTAACCCATATTAAGGTCACAATCCATCATGTCTTGCTTGGAAAGCCAACAAATAATGGCTGTTGTATTAGCTGCTTTTGATGATAGTATGAAAGAAGTATTAGCACTTGTCAACAAAACTGCTTACAACATAACATTAGCATGCATGGGCTGCTGTACCTATTTATTATTCTGGCAGCTTCACACATATTGTTACAAGCTTATAAAACATTTTGTCGGGTGGAAACCGAATGTACACTGTTTGGTTTTCTGATAGACTGGCAGCATAAATGTCTGGGCTGACTTAGTTTAGTTTAAGTGTAAATAGAGACACAAATTCTTCAACCTGTTCTCTTATTGATACTGAAAAGTGCTGAATTATTCAGCATCCAACTCTTCTGTTTGTGTCTATCACAGTTATCAATTACCCATCAGTCTTCTTGTCAAAACAGAATGGATTAATCTGGCTGAAAACAAGACAAATAAGTGGATACTATAACAGGGGTGTGGGGTTGCCAAACTGTCAAAGGGAAATCCAGGCAGTGACATTTGCCATCAAAAGTCAGATATCTGGCTTAAGTGAGCAAATGATTTCCCTTTACGAGCCAAGAATGCACTTAGCTTACCGTAAGTAAATTAATCTGCCTACTTTGCCTACTAATGCACTATCAACAGCAATAGTCACTGCAATTTCGTACTTACTGCTCATATGCCTTTATGGTCCAATGCCTTCTCTCTGGATTGTTTAATATAAATATACCATAATAATGTTTTATTTTATAAATTAAAATAGAATAACTTGAATTCATAGCTTCTACATGTGGTTACTTGTGTTAGTTTCATCTATTATACAGATCAGTTGGTAAGGTACCATGTAATTTGAACAGCTGGTTTGTGGAATACACCCAACTTCTGTTAAATCCAGCCTTTAGTTTTCCTCTCTAGATTAAAACTTTAATATCTTCCTTGGCAAACTCTTCAGGTCCATCTATTGCTCTGATATATGCATGCGATTTTGTCTGAACTTAAAAAAAAAAAAAAAGTCAGTAATACACCACCCAGTTTGGGACCAATATTTGGCACCAGTTGAGTCATGTCTTGGATTCCTATCAGGGGTTTCTGGTTTGTTTGGCCTTTTTTTTTTTCCCTGCGGTAATACTAACAGAAATGACTCTTCTATTCTATTCTAGGTAATCATCACTCATGCCTGGAGCCTTGCAATCACGGCAGCAGACATGAAGAGCTTAGTGTAAGCCAAATTTGTCTATTTTTTAGTGCAGTAAAAAGCTTCTATATTTGCTATAGCTTACACTTATTTTGTAAACTTATCTGCTAGCCATATATCTTTAAGTGTAAAGTTCTGAACTTTAAAATGCAGGTAGAAAGCTGCAAACATTTCCTAGTATCTAAAAATTATATCAAGAAAGAAGGTTATTCATGAAATCCTGGACAAAACTTGCAATGTCTGTTAAACATTTTGACATCACAAAAAATTATACCCACACATTTCTATATCAAATAATACAATTACATGAAAGTAAAAGTATGGCCAGGAGTATTATAAGATTACTAAAACAGTTTATGTTCTTGCTCTTATTAAGTCTCCAATTGGTTAAAGAAATAAAATAAATAAGTAAATAAATAAATAAATAAAAGGCAGAAGGTATTTTAGCAAAGGTATTTTGCAGTCATTGTTCCAACATATTTGACCAAGGGCTGATCTCCAGAATATTCACTAAAAATACAGTAAAGCCAATTATACATAGAATTTCAGTAATGTGGATAAATTTACCTGGTATGTTAATCTTCAGTCTTTTTATTTCTATTATGTATGAGCAGTACACAGCTGGCTCTGTTAACCACTTGATATTAAGCATCAGGATTTATTGACAGACATTTAACAGTCAAGAAAAGATTGCACTGGATCTGCTAGTTATAAAAGTTATTCAGACTGTATAATTCAGCATTGCTAGACATCTGCTCAGTTCTTTGACTTTTAATAACTCTAAGACTGTACTGTCAGAATTGATAAAGAATATATATATTCTAATATTTCTTGATCTTCTTTCAGAGATATGCTCATTGTAATCTGTGAATTTTTTTGTGAAATTACTGTCAGGTCCATGTCTGATTTAGCTCTCTTGATCAGTTCTAAGTGAAACAGTGTAGAGAGATCTCAGAAATTTTTCAGAAAAACCTTACCGGTTCCAACCAGGAAACATAATATAAACCTCCCTGTGACTTAACTCCTGACAAAATCATTCTGTTCTCTAGCAAATTAAGGAATAATTTTTCCTGTGATTGGTGAGAGCAACTATTATTATAATAAAAGATACAAAATAATTTAAACAGAAGAAATTGGTTGCTTCATGTCAAAGGTTTTAAAAACTAGTGTCAGAAATCAATCATTACAATAGAAAGAAAATTGCAGCAGAAACACTGCTTCTCCACTTTGGATATGTCAAAGAATAATTCTCATTCTAGTAAGAGTTTCTCTGGGTTGATTGAAGAGCCAGTGTATTTGTTTGCTTGCTTAAACAGTTATTAATTATGACTAGTTTGAGGTTGTTCAGCCTGGAGAAGAGGAGGCCCTGGGTAGACCTCACAGCGGCCTGCCAGTGCCTAAAGGGGGCTGCAGGAAAGCTGGGGAGGGACTCTGTGTCAGGGGGTGTAGGGATAGGGCAAGGGGTGATGGTTTTAACCTAAAAGAGGGTAGAAAGAGAGTAGATATAAGGAAGAAATATTTCCTTCAGAGGGTGATGAGTCATTGGAACAGATTGCCCAGAGGAGCTGTGGCTGCCGCATCCTTGACAGCACCCAAGGCTAGGCTGGATGGGGCTGGGGGCAGGCTAGGCTGGTGGGAGGTGTCCCTGCCCATGGCAGGGGGTTGGAACTGGGTGGGCTTTAAGGTCCCCTCCAACCCAAACCGTTCTGCGATTCTATGACTACTAGACCTATCTGAATGCTTGAAATGTACCTATTTTTTTCATTTAATGTCCACTGGACTTCCAGTTACCTTCTGTCACATGAGAAAATAAGGAGAACAATAATCCTTAGCATTATCAACCTATTGAAACACCAGGCAAGATTTAGCTTTCTTTTAAGGTGAAAGGTGAAATTGCATTACTCCATGTTACTCAAAACTTCCTAAGATGGATTCCTATGGCAAACGTCTTTCAGATCTAATCTTGCTTTTTATTTTTTTTTTTCTTTTTTTTTCTTTTCCCACCCCCAAAGAAAGGCATATACCTGACTTTGGTAAAAAGGTTATTATTATTATTATTATTGTTATTTTTTTTAAACCTAATCATAGTGAAAACTGCTTGTCATGGAATGTTATCTAGATGTGCATTTGAAGGAAGGAAATGGTTACATCTTCTTTGCTTTTATTCTGCAGTTCAGAAAAATGTGCTGAACTAAAGTTAAGGAAGAAGTATAAATCACTACTGAGCTATTGGTAAGAGGCAGACAAGGCAAAATTGAGGGGTCCGTACAGTGGCAGAAACTCCCAGATGACAATGCTGTTGTCATCTCCTTTACGGCAGCCAATAAGCCTGCTTTAGCATTTGGGCTGGGGATGAGGAGACCAAAAGTGTAGAGTGCTATTATCTGCCCAAGTCTCAAGACATTTATGAAACTATGCAAGAGGTAAACACTTACTAAAGAAGCTGATGGCAGATAAACATGTAATAAAGCACATTTAGCTTGATGGTATATTATAAAGGATATAAAGGGTGGATATATATTATATATATATATATATATATATATATACACTATATTATAAAGGATGGATATTATAAAGGAGCATTTGAGATCACCAAACTTTCCATGCAGATACTGCAAATTTACATTTTAACATTTCGAGTATGTTTATATGAAAATAAAGAAGGGTTATCCATCATAAGGTTTCAATGGACTTTTCTGAGGCTGAAAGATGAAATACAATAGAAAACTGAGGTTTTCCCAAACCTACCTGCAGAGCTAAAGGGCTGGGATGCTGCTAAAGAACACTTTCAAAATTCTTAGACAGGAACTATTATTACCTTTTTTTTTTTTTTTTTTTCAAAAACTAAGCAAAATTAAATAGTGGCAAATTATATCTTACCATAGCTTTAATTTTTAGTTAAGTTTTAGACTCTCCAAGGAATTAAACTAATTATGAATAAAGGAGAAGTGTTAGTGTTAAAAAAAAATTAAAAAATCTAAAATGCTTCCAGTTCCCAAACTGAAAGAGAGTTCTTGTTACTAATCTGTTTGTTTCAGTATGGTAGAATGGTCTTGTTTAAAGTATTACGCCAAGCAGAGTTAGTATCAACAAGCTTGTGTTTGAAAATATTTGTGAAATCACAAGGCCGGAAGACATTAAATTTTTTTAAAATTTCATTTTAAAAGTATCTTATAGTAATGTGTTACTTTTAAGTTAAATCTATGCATTTCCGGGGGTGGGGGTGGTGGGGGGGTGGAAATCTAGGTAACTAATCACGATATATCAAGAAAATCAAGATAACTAATAGATTCAGGAAAAAAAAACTATCATGAATTGGTAAATCTGAGTAGTGCTTTATGATAAAACAGTCACCGCACTCCTGCCAAAACTTTAGACAGACAAGTTCCTTTCTGAGATATTCATACAGAGCACACATGGAAGGACATTCCCTCAATGGTCAGGGTTTACATCCATTTTCATCCTAATCTTTCACTCTTCAAAGCTGGTATGGAAAGCAATTCCCAAGAAAAGTCTAAAGAACCCCTTCTCAGATGTTCCACATGATATAAAAGATAAAAAGGAAATTTTGGCTATGAAATTAACATTCGTGACTGTAGTAACAATGAGAGAAACAAAACAAAAGTTACTTTTTAAAAATCTGGCCAAACAACTATATTTATGGCAAGTCAAAATATGTGTTGGGGAAATGTCAGGAAGCAAAATTTGTCTTTCAGTAAAGAAGAAATTTACTCAAAAATAAGGAAGACAAACATTCTATGCTTCACGTTGGAACTTTTGAGTTCTTTTCATTAAGAGCCAACATGCCTATTAATACTGCAGGTTGCACTGAGTCAGAGTCACAAGTCTCTGGAACCCTATTTTAGTCAACTCAAGGCGAAGGTCTGCATTCCTATACTCATGCTTTTATCACAGAATCACAGAATTGAAGGGGTTGGAAGGGACCTCGAAAGATCATCAGGTCCAACCCCACTGCCAAAGCAGGTTCCTTAGAGCAGGCTGCCCAGGTAGGCATCCAGACAGGCCTTGAATATCTCCAGAGAAGGAGACTCCACAACTTCCCTGGGCAGCCTGTCTCAGTGCCCCGTCACCCTCACTGGGAAGAAGTTCTTTCCCATGTTGGTGCGGAACTTCCTGTGCTCCACCTTGTGGCCATTACCCCTTGTCCTATCCCCACAAACCACCGAAAAGAGGTTGGCCAAATCCCTCTGTCTCCCACACCTCAGGTATTTATACACATTGATGAGATCCCCTCTCAGTCTTCTTTTCTCCAGGTTGAACAGACCCAGGTCCCTCAGCCTTTCTTCATAGGGCAGATGCTCCAGGCCCCATGTCATCTTTATGGCCCTCTGCTGGACTCTCTCCAGGAGATCCCTGTCTTTTTTGTACCGGGGAGCCCAGAACTGGACACAGTACTCCAGGTGAGGCCTGACCAGGGCAGAGTAAAGGGGCAGGATCACCTCCCTTGACCTGCTGGCCATGCTCCTTTTAATGCATGCCAGGATCCCATTGGCCCTCTAGGCCACGAGGGCACACTGCTGGCTCACGGTCAACCTGTTGTCCACCAGGACCCCCAGGTCCTTCTCCTCAGAGCTCCTCCCCAGCCTGTACTGATATTTCCGGTTGTTCCTTCCCAGGAGCAGGACTCTACACTTGCTCTTATTAAACCTCATTTGGTTTCTTCCTGCCCCTCTCTCCAGCTGGTCCAAGTCTCGCTGAATGGCACCACAGCCTTCTGGCATGTCAGCCACTCCTCCCAGCTTTGTGTCATCGGGGTTCTTGCTGAGGGCAGACACTATTCCCTCATCAAGGTCATCGACGAAGATGTTGAACAAGACCAGGACCCAGCACCGACCCCTGGGGAACTCCGCTAGTCACAGTCTCCAGCCAGACTCTGCACCGCTGAACACCACCCTCTGAGCTTGGCCAGTCAGCCACTTCTCAACCCACCTAACTGTCCACTCCTCTATCCCACACTTTCTCAGCTTTGCTGTCAGGGTGTCATGGGAGACAGTATCGAAAGCCTTGCTAAAGTCAAAGTAGATGACATCCACTGCTCTCCCCCCATCTACCCAGCCATCATAGAAGGTGAAGATGATGCCATCATAGAAGGCAACGAAATGTTTTATGTTTTATTTTGACTTTAAATATTTTATTTTGAGCTGTTTTCTTGGCCACGAGGGGAAACAAATACCAGCCTTTCTAATTAGCACCAACTTTTTGAGAATGAAGTGTCTCAGATAACAGCATCTTTATGAGTAACTTGCTTTCAGAACACACCTACGGGTATTCAGTAGTACAAGATCTGTCTACTTTGATAACACTGTTACACTTATAATCATGGATACACTCCAAATTTCTCTCAAAATGTCACAAAGAGCTACTTAGAAAAATATCATTGAAATGAACAGCAAGTTAAAAATTACATTCGTTGATCAAAATGAAAAACACTGATAACATTAACCATCATTACTGAGTAGAGCTGACATGGAACTTCATAGTTTCATTTTGAAAATTATCTTGATGGAAAATGGAGCTTAACTCGCTTAAGACCTTCAGAGTAAAATTATTTTTTCACTGAAACTTCTGACTTCTAAAGTGAAGAACACAACAAAAATAAAACCTGTTTCTTTCCATTATTTTGACTAAATCCAAATGTTTTATCTTAGGTCAGTTTAGCCATACTGTAATCTTATTTGAGCTGCTCCTATACCTTAGATGGACTGTGGTTTGAAATGCCTCTTATCTCTCTTCTCTATGGAGTAGATTTTTATGCTGAATGTGAACATTTGCAGTTGGTACGCATGAGATTGAAATACAATTTTGAAAATATGAAGAAAAAGAAATTTTTAAATTTAAGGCAAAATGCAAAGATCAGCTCAAACAGCGATGCTAGATACTGAACCATGCTTGAATTATTTCTAGATTAAATTCTTCGAAATCTACTTTTTTGGAAAAATGTAGGTATTATTTCTCAGTGTTGACAAAAAATATTTAATTATAGATCATCACAGATCTGAAAGACTAAGTTTTGTAGTACTTTTAAGTATAAGAATACAAATACATTTCATTTCTCAGAACCCCCAGTTATGACAAATCTACTCTTTGGAAACTCTGATTCTGACTGGATCATTCTACTCATTTTCATTAAAAAACTATCCAAAATCTCATACCTAAAAAGTCTGACAATTCAGTGAAATTAAAAAACAGTGCAAGTAAACATTACATAGCTCTGTGTCTCCTTTTAATCCATATTGAGTATTCTAGGTTTTATATATTATGGTACTCATAACTAGAGAAAGGATCAGAATACACCACCGACTTCTACCAGCATTGTATTTTTTCACCATTGCCACCACGTAGTCATTCTTAGTAAGCAGGCACTTAAAAATTATATTAAAATTTTCAAATATATGCAAACAGAGCTTTTTGCCCAATACCTCATATGACATTAAAAAATAGATATATTGAATTTAGCAATATTACATTCACAACTGTTTCTATATTAAAGTTTACTTTTAAAATATGATACAGATAACAGATTATTTGGTATACCTATCTAGCATCGATCATTTTTTTTTCTAATTATTTTAAACTTGTCCTTATCAAGGAGAGGCTAGCAAACAAGAGCAAACCCCCACTTTTCTTCATCCAAAAGTTAGGGTAGTTTTATGCTGAAGACACGAGTTATGACGATACACATAATCTTAGAACTAGGTTTCCAACTGATAGCATTAGTATCAACAAAAACACAGCTATATTGTACTGGACCTTAGCAAGATATAAAAAAAAATTACTGGTGAAACTCCACACGGTACAGCAACCCTAATCTGTGTGCTGCTGTGGCAATGCAACTATTAGTGACAATTAAAGCTAATTTAAAATAGCTTAGAATATGGATGGTATAAAAAATACTATTTTGAGATTAGAAAGATAAAATAACTAAATTATATGTATGAAATATATACAATAATTTGCAGAAATTAAAGGAATTATGATTTACAGTTTTGGAGAGGTGCAGAAAAGGGATAGTAAGGGGTATGGAGAGGACACTGAGCTAGTCAACCAGGGAAGACTGACAGTGTGCAAAGCCTACTCTCTGCATGAACATACTTTAGAAAGTACAAGAAAGTATTTTGCAAATACTTTTCTTTGGAACTGTTTGAAAAGGAAAATCTAGAAGGCAGGTACATAAAACCAAGTGCATCATCATCCCCTTCCACACAATACTTCTTCCAATCATTACTACTTAGAAGACAGCACAAGGCTACTTATCTGTCTGTTTTGTGCCTTGCTTATCACTACCAATAAAAATGCATGGTTCTGAAGTAAAAAGCTTTCTATTCTTGCCAGATTTATCTTTACTAAAATAAATGTATAGCAATTACCTTTACACTAGTTATGTGTTGTAAGAAAATACATTTTATATCAGCTATGAGTTTACCATCTTTCTATTTCCCTTACGTCCTCCTGTAACAGCAAACACTCCAAGTTCATCCTCTGTACAAAAAGCTCCAAGTACATCCTCTGTACATTAGCACATAGGTGTCCTCATCACACCTATTTCAAGTCTGTACTGTTTTCAGGTACAGTGTAAACTTCCTAACCATGCACCACTCTATCTGAGCTTTCTCCAGTCTGCCACGTCCATTGTGAGAAGGGCATCCAGCATGGAAAATAACACTCAAAATGAGAACAAGCTTCAGTAATAATATTACTGCTTTATTTTCTAGCCTATTCTTTTTACATACCCTAATTTATTTTTGACACCAACCTCACTTTTAACATTTATTTAAGAAGTCTTAATTCTCCTTCTAAATTAATATTGCTAATATAGAAAGAACTGAGGAATGTACATGCTTCACAATGCTTCACATTTTTCTCCCCTTTTCTTTGTACTCCATCTGACACTGTCCTTAACATTTATTTCACATGGTCATGATTCTCCTCTAGACTTAACTAACTTGAAAAAGAAACAAAAAGAACAAAAGATTAGATCATCACTAAAAAAAAAAAAAAAAAAAGCCAACCTCATCAACATCAAGGAAGTTTAAAACTTGGCATCCATGAGCTCCACTGCAATTTTATTTGAAACTGTCAGCAAAGCCATTTCATACCCAAAGGATTCCCTATGTCTGGAGACACATTGCATAAAAAATGGCTACTAAAACCTCGTTTAGGTGTAAACTGAAATACTGCATTCCTGTTGTGACCACTGCAATGCTACATAACTCACATATTGGCAGAAGAGGACTAATGCTGCTTGTTTGATAGCATCACTGGAACCAGCCATCAGTTTAAGTCTCAGTAAAGAATCATTAGAATAGCTGACCAAATTTCAAGGTACAACTTAATCAACAACTCATTTTTGTTATCTCCTTCACAGGTCCCTTTCTCAGGAAGTTATATGCTGTATTTAATATGACATTAAAGATTGAAACCTCTTTCTATTGAAATTAAAAACAAGACCTGCAACAGTATTCCTACAGACAGGACACATCAGTATGCATTTTTTTACAGGCAACAGGATCTACTGCCAAGCCCACTTAATCAGCTGGGCACTAGCAGTAGGTATCTTTAAAAACTAATGAAAAAGTATTTAGCAGGATATTTCTTGCCACTATTTCACAAAATATAATTCACGTTATAATCTTCTTTACTGTACTAGAATGAACAACAATGCAGAGACTGATTCATCAGCTATTTCTTTTTGGGAATTATAAAATGTAATTGTTAAAAAAATGCAAGTTTTGTTTGAGACCATACAGCTCTCTTCATAAGTAACAATTTGCTAAAAATGTACTCTAATACATTATGCATGTAAGCTTTAACTAATGAAATAACACAAAATTGCAATAAAAATATGAAGACAGAAAAGGCAAGAGACCTTCTTCCTCACTGCTACTACAAAGAAAATTGTGTTTAATTGTGAATTAACTTATAGCTCATTGCAACACACAAAATCATTCTCAATTAAAAAAATATATATATCAGTTGAAGAAAATGAACATTTTCCTTTCATTTTTTTTTCAGACTGTCATATTCCGACTGTTCCAATACTTAAGTTAAAGTAACTGTATGCCTTTGACTTTCCAGGTCCATTTAATACCTAGAATTAATGAAATAAACATAAACACTAGCTGTCTGAATAAATTTGAGATATCAGATATGATAGTCTGTGTGAACTAAATGGGAATGTATTTGCAATTTAAAATATAATTCATCATAATGAAAATGTAAAGTAGTAGTTCTGCTTTATTCAGTATGGCAGGTTAGGGATCCCTGTGAAGCAACACTGAAGCAAAGAGTAGATTAATAATTTAATTTGGTTCAGAACTGTGCAAGTGAGGCACTGTGAGCTTTTATTCTGTAACCAGCTGCTGACCCTAATATGGATCAACCAATTAGACATCTCTATTTAACTGTTGGGTGACCCATCTAAAACTCACTAGGAATTTTCATTATAAACAAAACTCAGTGGCCTAAAAGAATCCCAGTTATCCCCCTGGTGGAGACAGCTGGTTTGATAGAAGCACACAAAGGAGCTCAGCAAATGAAAAAATTGCAAGATCATTTTAGGCTGTGTTCTGTGAAAGAACACCTTAATATAATGAGCCTTTTTTTGATATCCCTTGGCGAAGCATCAGCCCTCTCAGATAACCCCACACAAAGCAAATACCATTCGTCTGAAGTTACATTTGCTCCTTGTTATCACAACTTATGCCACTTAATTCATTATTCAACGAATTCACTTTCTTGTTTATTAGATGCAAGGTAGCCGCTCATCCCTAAAGGCCATGTATGCAAAAGACTGCTTGTAATCCTGTCACTTCAAACCTCTCTAGGCTTTTACATTGCTTCAGGAATTAGGAAGAAAGAAGCAAACAATTTAGATTTATTCATGCTGATACCAAATCTGTGTATGATAAAAGAAATAAGAGAAATGTTACATAGCTAACTTAAAATCTATTGATACAGATCAACAGAATACGTTATTGCCTGCATTTGTAAAAGCTAGGACATTCATTTCTGTAGGAAAAACAAAACAAAACAAAACAAAACAAAACAAAAAAAAATAGACTGAATCTTATGTCTTTAAAAGATCTGATTAAAAAACAAACAAGTATTTGTTTCTCACATTCATTCCTTCTACTGAAAAGGTATCTCAGTGTCTTTCCTCAAGTGCATTTGATAAATTCAGTCTAACATCACTACCAGAATTACCTGCTCAAGTGCATTCAGCTTGTAGTGAACATATTAAAATCAGCAATCAAATGCTATAGATATCAAATTCCAAAATGTTTTTAAAAGCCTTTGTTATACTATATATACATATATACGTATATATACATATGTATATACATATATACAATGGACCTTGAGATATATTGCAGCAGATTTTGGTAACTTATTGAATACACACATTGATATATTAAATAGATTTAAGAGTGCAAAATAAGAGCTTCAACTCTTTTCACACTACAGTAACAGTCATCGAGATGTTTCAGTTTTACTCTGTAACCTTATGCTGTTAGAATCATTAAAATGCAAATGAATTACCGAATTAAACAGACTTTCAGTACACTCTTAACACAATTAATATTGTATAAAATTATCTGCATAATTATACACACTAACATTTATATAAGGCACTGTAAAAAGCCACAAATCAGAAACTGGACATAAATCTGGTAAGCACTGTAGAACAGACTTCTACATATAAACATGTAATTGATATTTTACTGTTGGTTTTCTACGTGACTGCAAATAGACTTCTACATTTCACATTTTAGATATTAAAATTTAAAAAAAAACACAAATATTTTTCTTAATGCATCAATCTCATGAGACACAGTAATGCACTGGTCATAAAAGTTCATAGCAATTATTTTCTTGATATTAATTTTAATTTTAAAATTATAGTTAGCAACATAGCATGACATAAACATTGAAGGTAGCAACAACAACAAAACATCATTGCAGGTATACATCACAAAAACAAAACAAAACAAAACAAAACAAAACAAAACAAAAAACCAACCACACACACAAAAATCCAACCAAAAAAAAAAAAAAAACCACCACCAGCAACAACTGAGTAACTCAAAAAAAATAGTTCATTCATGGCTGAATTTGATAAAATAAAAACTGCTTTTTAAAAAACTATTTCATAAGTGTGCTGTGCTATGGATTGTTACTTTAAAAATATATGTATGTTTCTTAGTAATCTTGCTTTTATTACAGAATACATGCACTATGATCATGGGAATTCAGCAACTGATTCACCAGGATAATTAACCTTTTACTCTAGCGATATGGAAGTACAAGATGTATGCCTTATACTCAATTTAAAGATAGGCAAGTGTAGAAATCTTCATAAAATATAATGCAAAAAATCAGTTGTTTTCTGTATGTCATGTAATACTGTCACTAGCTAGACTGTGTAGGAATTTGTATTCATGATCACCTGACATTCTGAAACAATTCTGAAAAATTAGAAGTGAATAATAATGAAGGAAACTTTTCTGTTAATATACAGAGTCCTAACTTTATCCTTTATTGTGCAATGTTTGCATTTTTTCACGTGGGAGATTTTAAAAGTCACCCAGTGATTTTTATAGTGCAACCGTATGTTAGATAAAGATATTTAAGCTGTCAGTATAAACTGCTTCTGTTTTCATTTTGCATTTAATTTCAATGCCAGACTCAAGGCATAAATTTTTCATCACCTGCAATGCTATGAATAAAAGATTAAAAAAAGAACTGAGAAGAAATTCTAACACATGCGGTGCATGCAGCACATTGTGCAGACACACTGTGCATAACTAGATGTTTAATTTCCATCACTTTTTCCTACGTCAGGAACATTATTATTTGGGTTCATACATCATGCAGCTAATTTCCAACATTTCAGCTCTGCAGAATTCAAATTTATCTAGCTCTGGACAATAATCCATTCAACACCCTTGAAGTCTAGAGTTGATACACATATTGGTAAATTCACGTAGTATTTTCTTAACATTAAATAGAATATGTCTCTTGCCATCTAGTGTTGGCAAGTTAAGTACTATTAAAATATTTCAACAGAACATATTCTTGCCTTACTTCTTGAACTAGCAAATGAATTAATCTTTTCCTAAGTTCAAAGAAGAATTACTAGAAATTTCCAAGCTAATTTCAATTTCTCATTAAGGATCACTTCATATTTTAAGCCGAAGGATGTGATCAATCCCATGAGGTGAAGTTATGGGCTCACTGACAGAATTTTTTATTTAGCACTTAAGAGTGTTTTTAGTAGCACTATGCATCTTCAGTTTTACGTTATTAACACTCAGAGGGCCTGGGATGAAATTCTGTTTCTCTCTCTGCAACAGCCTCTGCTGCATAAAGAAATGTGCCGTGGAATATACCTTTCTTATTATTAATAGTAGTCTTAATCAAAATGACACCTAATGGATGGTAGCTGAATTGTTTTTTATAGTACTCAGAACTGGTAGGGGGAAACAAAGCAAAGTTGCTTGCTTGACTTGGAGCAAAGCGGGTAAAAGTCATCACAACTGAAGAACCAGGGCTGTGTGTAAGTTGTTGTCAAAAGCCATTGCTAATGCTTCTACCAAGAGTTCAAGCAGATTAAAAAAAAAAAAAAGGTAGAAATAATATGAACTACTGTCACATACATTGAAAAGTTATACTTTTATAATGGGCTGAGGCATACTAGTGGAGCTGCATGATGTGCACTTATGACACTCTCTTGCACTCATTCTGTACCTTTTCTAAACAAACAAAATTAATTTCTGCATTCCAAGCTGGCAATGCACAAAAGTAAAATTGCACATTTATTTTCAATGGGGCAGCAGCAGTGGCAGTGATGTAGTTATTGGCAATTCACTTCTCAGTTTCTGGCATCAGCTCTGCAAGGTGCTAAGTACTTCAGCCTTCATCCAACACAAATGTTTGCTTCCTTAACTCTACTTCTCAGTGGATGAGAGGCCATCACTTTGGGGGATCTGAGCTCTCTTCTAGTCAAATTTACCAAATGATAGTCAAGGTCTGCAGCACCCTTAACACATCAGTCAGCTGGTAACAGCTGAATGTGAAAATGTGGTCTCTTTGGACAGTTCTGTACATTTTGCCTAAATGCCTTTTTAAACTTGATTTGTGAACTTATAGAAGATATTTATATATTTTTATATATCTTTATTTGTGATATTATAGAGGATATGCAATTAAGTTGCAAACTCATTTTTTAACTTTCTGGATGTGTATGAATAACCTGGGTATGGTAACTATGAGCTTGCATGTACAGGAACACAAATACAAAAATACAGAAGTGTTGTACTTCAAACACACAAGGGAGTGTAGGATTCAAGAAATTAAAGTAACAGTGGAAACATGTATAAGAAAACATAAGAATCTGTCCTGTAGAAAAAATCTAAAATTGTCTGTAGTTCTTTACACCAGTGTTTTAAATCAATAGTGCTGTGAAAATTAATTGGTAGTTAGAAGGCAACACGCTTTTTTCCAAGTCTCATGCTGAGAGAAACAACATCAACACATGCTTCTGGATTGAAGATTCTTTCCAAAATTCACAGACACTACTGGAATTCAGAAATGGGAGGGGGAGAGAAGAAGGTATTATAAAATGTTTATGAAGAGACGTGAGCAGTTGAAGGAAACAGGCTAGCAGACTCAAGGCACTTTCTATCTCAAATAATTTATTCCTTTACACATACTTTTTTTTTTCTTTTTTTTCTTTTTTTTTTTTTTCCCAAAAACAAGAATGCGTGGCATGACTTTTATAGCAGTATCTGTGTATGACATCACTTAGGGTAGTACTGCACCTGATATGACCACCCTCAAACTGAATGAGTAGCCGATTGAATATATGCAGATAGCATGCTTCTTCCCTCGATTCAAGTGTCAAGACCACTTTGAGAATGTGAGACCCAACCCACTTCAAAACAAAAGGTAAAGAGCTACTGTTGATTTTCCACCACATGCTATCTTGCAGTTTGAGTTCTCTCGCAAAGGACATTAAGAACATGAGACCTTAGCACATGTTCCCATGTTGAATGTTATCATGCATCTTTCCCAATTTTTTCGTGTTGCTAACACACGTGTACTAATGACAAGCATTTTGACGCTTTTATAAGACAGTATGATGTAAAAGTTTGCCTCTTGTTTGCCCAGGAACGTTATTTTAATCTTGCTTAACTTTCAGTTACAAATTTTCTAAATATGAAGTTGGGGAAGCTTGCAGTTTTAGCCACTTCTGAGTACTTTGTAAGGGTTCATTTTGGGTTAAAATATGACAGATTCATCTGTTTATAACCAGAATGATGTTGAATATTTGTGTGAAAATGATTGCAGATTATTATTTAATTACAGGAGAAGCACTTAGTTCTAGGATTGCACAACATAATAAATGTACAAAACAGTGCTTTACTGCACTCGTGCAGGTTTTACATCAGCTGGGTTCCCATTTTAAAATGGCTGTCAGAGACCTACTTTTAAGTTCCTAGGCTAAGTGGGATGAATTCAGGAGCCAGCCTGTTACCTGGTTATGAAGCAGAGACACAGAACTTCATGGCAGGGGTGGAGCTCTGTTGTTTTGAAATGAATATTTACCGTGCACTCATTTGGTTTACGTTCCTTTTCAGTTTTTCCTTAGCCTTAGCACAAGTTCAGACAACTTCCAGGCTTTGAGTCCAGTAGTATGTTTCAGCACAATAACAACTCCATTTATGAAGCTCCACCTTATGTCACCTCTAAGTTTTACTCAGAAGTGCTATATAAAGATAGATCACAACACATATTAATATATAATTACTGCTAATTTAAATTAATAACGTAAAAGTGGCACATAAGGTGCTAAGAAGTTGATAAAAATCATTTTTTAGTATTCTGAATCTGCTTGCCTACCTACAACTCAAAGATTTTCTTTCTTTCATAATACACTATAATATGGTTACAAGTGCATTGAAATTCATCTTGTTAGAATGGTAGTAATATATCCCACCAGGACTACTGTTCCTAGTAGCAATTTAAAATAATTATTGTGAGACTTGATGCTAGACATCAGGTTTGCAATAGAATTACAATGAGGGAAGTGTATTAGAGACAAAACATTGCTGGAAGAAAACTTCATAATGGCGCAATTTGGAACTAAGCCTCAATTTTACAGTAATAGATTCTCTTTATGATGGCACAAAGGAGTAAATGCACTTAGCAAATTTAAATCTATTATTAATCACACTTTGTGGATTGCAGAGCAGAAAGGAGAAAAGAAATTAGCTTTTTAAGTGTGTTTCTTACATAAAACAAGTTCTACTATGAAGAACATTTTACAAAAATCTCCTTGTTATAGCTCAGAAATACAGCAAGTCTTCATAACTGCAGAGAGTTAGAGAGGTTCTAAAATCTTTCTAAAATAGTTTTGGATATCTTCATTTCAGATTAGAAGTTACTCAAGACTGTGTACTCCAAATCACCAAAACACTTTCACTTCTAGAAACAAAATATCCAAGAAGAAAAGCAAAATAAATTTGATACTCATGCTTGCTTACTCTAATCACTCTTCTGAAATGGAGGGATGCATTTGTAATATCCTTGCTTTCGTTGCGTTAGTTATAGCAAAGCAAAGTTTCCACAGTGGAGTAGATAGATGGATTCACACTTTCACAGACCTTTGGATGTTTTCAAAAAAGTATTTCAGAGAAAGTAACAGAAAGTCACCCGATAAGGATTTTTCGAAGTTGTCATACAGTAGTGGAAAATGGTAACATTTCTTATGCCATCACTATGAAAAACCCTAGTTTCTATAAACCACATTGCACTTTTATTTCTAACTTGAAAATAACACATATTCAGTGCATCTTTTGTCTTATAAATAACATTTTTGACAAAAACTGTTATATCAATGTGTTAGACTCCCAGATTAAGGTTGGTGGGTTTTTTACTATCACAAGTTTGGCAGTTCAGTTGAAAATAAAACTCCTAATCCCAGCAGAAAGTAACATGATACCAACATCTACCAAAACACCAGCATGTGAAAGCAAATAGTCCTTGTAAATGTTTGTAATAACAAACAATGGATTTAGAGCTAATTGGACATTTAATTTTAACGTTAATAAATAAATATTTAGGAAAAAACCTTTTGTTAATAAACTTACATACATTATCTTTGAGAGGAAGGTTAAGTTTATATTCACATACATTTTACATTGACCATTTAAACTGTTTCTAAAATTAGGGTTGGGCAGAGTACCTTGTGACCTTTAACTATTTCAGTTCCATGCGTGCCCCAGTCCCAGCCGGACAATAAACACATGCCCACATGTCAGCCTGCAAAGAACAGCGAGTTTCCAAAGCTATTTTTAAACAAACTAGCTTGAATACCAGACGCACTCTACTCTCCGCAGCACAAGCTTCATGCAGGCTAATTTACTTTGCTTCAGGAAGGGAAATTAGCCTGTGGGGAGCTCCAGACTGCTTAAGCTTCTAGTACCTAAGGTACCACATTTATAATATCTCTACACTATTTTTGCTATCTTGTAGTCTGTAGCATAGACATGCCTGGAGAAAGATTTTCAGCTGGTCCTTGAGACTAAACTCAAGAAATGGTTCTGTGTCAATGCTTTAACATGAATGAACACACATTACCCCATATATCCCCCATCATTTTTTGGGGGGTGACAGAGGATCATCATACAGCCTGCAAAATTACATGTGATAACATTATGAAACAATAGTTCAATTAGTCAAAATGGTTTTCTAAAAAGAAGAGGTGAAGACAAGCAAGCCTTTTCTTGTTTTCACCCCCATCTGCATGACCAGATATCACTTAAAAAAAATAAGGGACAAATGAAAATATTTGATTTTTACCCATCCCCTAGAAGAGGTGGTATAACATTATTTGTTTTTATAATTATTTGTCAAGTCTTGAGATAGTTCATCCTACCAAAATGAAGAAAAATTGTTTCCACTTTTCTTAAAGGAAAATTTTAAAGTAACAGGAAAAACCACACATCTGAAGACTTAAAAATGATCACCCAAACTAAAGAGAAAAAACAACAACAACAACAACAACAAACAACATAAGTTAACATTATCTCTAGATAAATTCATGACTTTGTGGGACCTGACTCAAACTGTGAATACGTGTCATTGTTGTTATGGATTTTGAGAGCCCAACTTCATTTAAACCAAGCTACACAGCCAAAATTTTTTGTGTATGTTAGAAATTCCAAAAGTTATCTCTTTACTACCTCTTCCTTCATAAGACTACATGTCAATGTCAAATGATCATTTTCTTAAAAACAAACAAAAAACACATTCACTTCCTTAAATATCTGGCATTTAGCATTCCTAAAAGAATAAAAAAAATCTTATCACCTTGCAAATGGTCAGAAATACTTACACGAATTTCTCGTGATGTTGAGATAACTTATATCTGACACACCTTGTTCAAAAAGCCTCCTAGTAATGTGTGAGTCAATTAAAACAGTAACATATTTCTACTCTCAGGGATTCCTGTAAGAATACCACTATAAACCTATTGATTGTCTTTGCCCTTACTCAGTCATCAGTACAGTTTACAGCACTTGCAATGATAATGCAGCTGTGTAATTATAAAGCTGTGCCTTATGGCTACTAGATGGAATATAGTCTGCAATCCTGCAACAATCTTTACATCATTAAAAGTCCATCCCCAAAGCACCCTTAAAAAATGCAGAGTTGACCACAGCTGGCACATGATGGTTCAAAGTCAGCCTGTAGTCAAGGATTACACCCATGCTGTGTGTCACACTGACTCCATGAAGCATCTCTTCATCAAAGGCATCAAAGAATGGCATTTCTCACAGACTCTCATTCTCTTCTTCTCTGAAATATTCAGCCTAATGATCAGAGGTCACCAAACTAAAACACTTATTAGACAGAAAACAAAAGCCTGTCAATTTCCCAGGATAATTTATGAATTACATAATGTTGTGGTAAAGAACAAGAAAAAAAATAGAAAAAAGAAAAAAAAAAGAAAGAAAACAACCAGAAAATAAAATATATTGCAGCAACAGTTCTCAAGACTGATGAAAACAATTCTGATAGTACATGACTTTGTACATGACTTTAAAGCCCAACAGCACAATCTGAATAATAGAGGAAAAATGTTCCCATAGCGTTCACCTGACAAAATCTCTTGACACAACTACATCCTTAGAAGCCCATCTTAGAGAAATTCAAGACTACCAGTGCAATTGCGTATTTCAGGAGGCTGCTCTGAAATTCCATATTTTTGTCTTTTGAGAATTTATTGTCTCGAAAACAAACTAATCAGAACTATTTCTGTTTATACAGTAGCTACTATAGAATGGGCGTAGTTGCTCTGACTACATCCTCTAGACTATGCACATGGCCACCCACAATATGTAAAAGGAAAAAGTATAAGTTAAATCTGGTTTAATAATTTATATAGGCTTAGCATATGTTGGTTCCACTTGAAATCTCCAACAATGTTTCAATGACAGCACAAATTTCTTTTCCGTAATTAAATAATCTTGGGGCAAGTCCAAATTATGTGAAGCAGAGAACCCCACAGAGCAATTTCTGCAGCAAATGTCAGAGGTATTAGACTCTATATCACTTAGACAAAGGGATACAATACATGCAAATTATTAATTTCTAATTGGACTAAGAGCAGGACATTTTCTGTCTCCTATTATCACAGTTTCCAATTTTCAGTGTAAGAGTGCATCTGTAGACTTCCTGCAGCAACATGAACCAGGGTAAAGGCAGTACAAGAGGCTCTGTCATGCTGAGTAATGCTCCCATATATATGAAAGCTGTAAACACCAAAAACGGACGGTAAAATAAATTTGGCTTACAGATGAAACAGTATAAAGCTTGTTTAAACACCCATTATATTTGTAAGCTTACAATGAGGAAAGATTAGTTTTGCTCCTAAATGAACGTGACTGAAGAATGAAACCATGGCGAATTACTGGCTACCTGCTCAGTATTAGCAGTTGACTTCAATCCTGAAGTTAAAAAAGATTTAAATATAAATTCAGGGAAAACTTTGCAGACTGTGACACAGTAACAGTTGTAAATACAACTCACTTTGCCCTCCTGTACACGTGAATAAAAAGTCATACAATGACTTCAACTGGCTGTTTATAACTTTAGAAAGAAAATCTGTCAGTGGCTACTATGAAGCTCAAGGTCAGAAGATAACGGAGGCTAATAGAACAGTAAAATTTTAAAATAGATATCACATGAATAAAACAGCTGTAATTGAAATACAAAGTATAAAATATGCTACACAGGACTACTGTGCTTAAGGATTTAAATGAACCCCTGTCTGTATATCCAGAAAGAAGCTTCCCCTAAAATCAGATTGTCCTTCAGTGTCTCTCTTTCTCGAAGCCACATGATAGTGGCTCTGGCTGAATACAGGGTCTTTGTCATGGTGGATCACTAGCCTTCCCCTCTGACAATTCCACTCAAAATCTGAAATATTCCTGTTATGTATTTTTGCATCTATTAAGCTATATAACTTTTTCGTAACATCACCCATAAATATATCCACTATATTCTTCCTACTCTCATTTTCCTGTCTGTGATCTGCTTATTCTTCTCCAGAGTCTCTTCTACCTATGCTGCCACAACTATCTTCTCACATGCCTTTTCTACTACTGAATGGTCTTCTCTGGTATCTTCAGCCTGTATCTGCAAAGTCTTGTCTCTTCACATCTTTCACCTTCTTGTTCTTAAAGTTGCACAACTAATTTAAAAGTTTATTACCCTCAATATCCTTCCTTTGCTCCTCCCCTCATTCCTCACACTCAGTTTAGACCACTGCCTGGAAAAACATCCCCCTTGCCTATCTTCCTTTTTTTTGGGCCTCCTCTCCAATTGCCTGAACTTAGGCTTAAAATCTTACTGTCCCCTACAAGAAATCTTTCCCTGTTCTCAAACCCACCATTCTGTCAACTTGGTGACTACCCAGCTTTGCTATTCCAGCACATTCTAAATAATTCCTGTTATTTCTTTTTTTCTTTTTTTTTTCCATCCAGATCTTATCTAGTCCTGACATATGCCATTTTTACCCTCACCAAATTATTCTTTTCCATGTCCATAACTAACAGAAAGAACAAATTTTAGTACACATCTCACTGTAACAAGACTCTCTCATGCAGTGATGTGCCCAGTAATCATGATGCCAGTTTCTTCAACAGACACAAACTAACCTTTTTTTCAGTCCAAAGTCATCTTCTAAATTACTGGGCTTCTGGTTCTCCTAAACTTGAGGCAACATCTTTTTACTTCTTCATTCTTTCTCTCAGGTACTCCACAAAATAGGACTTTCCTCACTCCAGCTACCTTTCTAGTTTTTAGCTCATATAGTATCAAAATGTGTATCAACAGAATTTTAATAGCATCAGTAGGACATTAAGTCCTTGGCTAACCCCTTTCTTACCATGTGGATAGGAAAGCCACATTTAAGCCTGTCTAATGCTTTTTAAATGCTTTTTATTACCTAATTATATGTGGGACATTTTATGAATTTGGCTGCACATGCCAAAGCTGGGAACAGCCTTTCAGAATCATTGTTTGTTCTAGTCTGCAAAGTGCCATGTTCCTGTTTGTTGCTGTAGAGCTGTAAGAAAGAAATACAAGCAACAAACGAAGTCAAACTGATTACAGCTGAGGACAGGAAAGTGATATTATACAGAATTAAGTTCCAGAATACATCTACTCTTACAGATAGTGCAGTTACACAGCTTCAGAGGGATGCTGAGAATTCAGGTTAGCTGGGATACTGTCTCGGTCTATTTACAGAAACCAAACACACTTGATGTCAACTGTAGCTGCCTGAAGAAAGATAGATCCTCTAAAGATCGAAATTCAAGACATAAATGGCAAAAACATAGCACTGGAACGATGTTAGTGACTGCCCGACCAGAACTGGTGATACTGCCTGTGATATGCTGAGGGAGGGCAGACAGCAAGGATGCAACACTAATGTGAGACTCGGGTTACTCTCTCATGCCGTGGATTGGAAAAATATCACTTTGTGACCTGATGATATGACTAAATTTGTAGACATGCTCAGCAATTGATTGATGAGGCAGTCTGTTTAGTGGCCCATGAGGGAAAAAACAACCTTTGACTTGGTTTTGAGCAGAACAGACTTGATTTGAAATGTTATTGCCAAAAGTCTACTCTCCAAGAGTAGCCATAATGCAGTTAAATTCAACATTCTTAAGCAACCCCCCAAAATACTCTATAACTGTGCCTCAGTTCAAAAGTTGTGCTGAACTTCAGAAACGCTATAGTTTTGCTACATATGAAGAAGGAAAACCTTATATGCCAGAGAGAGACAGTCAAGACAACTAAATCCTTGCAGGCAGTGGAAAGTCAAGGGACACGCTAGTGGATGCAAAAAACAAAAGGTCAGGTCAGAGAACAGATACGGCAAAAAGAATTTAACATAAATCAGACAGGAGGAAAATGGAAGTTACTAAAAACAAGAAGGTTTCATTCTGAAAGTTCAAAAGAGATAATCTCATAAACTGTGGTAGTTTAGTTATAAAAACACAGTGAGACTGCCCAGAGGAGAGTGAGTAACAACTCACACAAGGCATTAAAAGCTTAGACAATATGCTTTCAAACACATCAGGAACAGGATGTCTGCTTAATTGTTCATAGAGTGAGAAGACCATCAGTATGCAAGTGTCAGAGCTTTATTTTTTGTTGTTTGGTGCCTACAACTCAATCTTTCTTTATAAAGGTCTCAGCAGAATATGTATCTCATACTGAATGTCAGTAGAAAACAGTATGGGACAAACAGAAAAATAAAGATAAGTAGGGATTGCCAGGACCGAATGGCATTTGCCCTCTAGTTTTAAAGGAACTCAGGAAAGTAATAGCTGAACCACTAATTGTAGTGTGCAACATACCACTTACAACCACTGTGACAACTAAGGACTGGAATGTGGCAAACGTGCCACCTATTTTTGAATATCTTCAAACTGGTAAGCCTCAAGAATGTATAAGGCAAGTTAGTGGATACTAAAATAAAGAAGAAGATTTGTGTAGAGAGAAATAAATTGCTATTCCAGGAACGAGGTACAAATCAGACCACCCTTGTAAATGGAAGCCATGTATGACAAATGTATCACCAGTCAGGTTTGTAAAGAAGATCTGTTCAATACAGTTTGCTTGTGTTTTCAAAAGCTCCTGACAATTTCTTTCACCAAAACCTTTCAGAGAAACTGAGCAGTCCTGGTAGGAAAAAAAAAAAAAAAAAAAAAAAAAGTCATGACATGGATAAATCTAGTTAAAACATAGGAAATGGGTAAGGATAGATGGTCAGTTTGTATGGTGCAACCCAGAGAAACTCAAAAAGGATCCACAGTGTTTAAACATATTTATAAATGATGAGAAAATGCTGAGTGAGCTGTGAGATGACAAAGTTTGCTAATAATGCAACACAATGCCAAGTGGTAAAATCAAAAACTGATAGTGCAACATCAAGAAAACCCGTATGAAACTGAACTAATGGACATTAAGATGGCTGATAATTACATGCATAATATCTTGAGGCCTTAAATAGTTCTGGGAAAATGGAAGTTCAATGATGAGTAGAAACTAACTTAAAAAAAAAAAAAAAGCAGCCTTGGGATGTAATCATTTGGATTTAACAGGAAAAGAGCACTATACTTTGCAATAGACAGGAATCTGTGGCTTGCTCAGCCATCTTGACTACCATATGCATTTCTGGTTCCTCCACTGCTCCATCCCAACTTAAAAAAATAAAATAAATAAAGATACAGAATAACTGAACAAGGTACAAAAATAAGTGAGATTACTTCTACCTGGAAAACAGATGGCAGGGCAGGTTACAACAGAAGACTACAAAACCTTACACAACATGGAATTAGAGATGAGGAATCCATTGTACACCATCCCTTCCAACACAGGAACTGGTAGACCAAAATGCAGAGAACATCAACAGGTCAAAAATAAGCAACAAGAGGGGGTTCTTCAAGCAACATGCAGTTAAGTCATACAGTGCCGTGGATGTATAAAGTTATGTGGACTCAAGTGGAGAATGCACAGGTTCACGGAAGAGAAATCCTTCACTACCTGTTAGATAAAGATACTTCCCCTGTTTAAAGAAAAACATGAGAACTGAGTGAATATCTCAGGAATATCTCAGGCTACACGGGAAGCCTGGATATCCTGTGTTTCTCACCCAATTGCTCCTTTGCAATATCCACTTTCTTGCTGTGAGATGGGAAATTTGGCCAGATGAATTCTGTCCTGTCCCGGGTTGCCATTACTACGTTCTTATGAGTGTTGTCACATGATTTTTCAAGGCAACTAAGGTCTAGGTCACATCACAAAGGTGCTGGACCAGGTTTTACTGGTCCTGCCTTTAGACAGTACCTCAAAGAGGCTGAGAGCTCTTACTGGCCTTGGAAAGGCATGTTACAGCTGAACGATTTTCATTGTAGTAATGATGGACAATGTTTAAAAACTGCATTTTTTTAGAAAGTCTGTTCATTCAGTAAACTATAAATAAGAGACTTTTGTGTCCTCAATTTTTACAATAGCATTGTGTCACTAAGTTTATTATGTAATACTCAGAATGGCATCTACTAATATCACCTTTATTTTAATGCGTGGAGAGGTATTCACACCATCTACTTTGGCTGCTTTAGGCATCTAATTTAGATTGAGTCAGAATACCTAAAATTAGTAGCTACCTACATATAAAGGAGCAGAAGTAAGTGTTTCCAGATGGACCCAAATTAAATGCATAAAGACAGAATCCATAAATATTCCCTCCAGTGTTACTTCTACTTTACCTAGTATTTGCTACCTATTAATACGGTCTGGGAGGAAAAAAAAAAAAAGAAAAAAAAAAGTGAATGCTTCCCACATATACACCTTCTTAATTATTAGGAAAAAAAATCTTGCAATTGAGTACTGGCATTTTTTAATGCCTTCTGTTGACATTTCCATCGCAAGTCTATCTCAAGGCTAAACTGATTTTGACAGTGGCATTTTATGAAAGAAAAATATATACTTTTGTACATCTTTCACTTCCAGTGTATTTCCTGATACTCTAAATAAATCTTCATGGTACCTAAAACATTAGTTTAAAAAATATCTTTACGTTAACAAAAATACAAACAAAACCCCACCTTTAATATAGTCTTGTCTTTTTCAGTAACTTCACAAATCTAATAATCTGCACTCTTTAGGTTATTTCGAGGCACATCAGTAGCATCATTTACATGACTAGTATCACATGAAATTATAGAAAGGATGCTCCACTTGGCATCTGCCACGATTTTAGCTTAAAACAAAGTGCAGCTTCTCCCACATAGCATCCTGATTAAACAAATTAACTATGGCGCTGACTGCAAATGTACACGCTAGAGTGTAAAAAATGAACAGATACAATGGCCAAGTCTGTATTTAATTTTAATTAAATTTCATTCGGTAGCTCAATTAATCCACAACTCCAAATGTCAGCAGGACTTAGGCAAATGGAATGACATCTGCTGCACTGCACACTGACTATAAAACCTTCACTGCATGCTAGAGCTCTGGAAATGCACCAGAAAAAAATGAAATATTCTTATTAAATACATATCGATGTATAGATAATTTCAACAGAACACAGGAGAGATACTTGAAAGAAAACTTGGACAAGGTTTCTTTATTTCACAGTTCTGCCTACTACCGTATATCTAGAATTGTATATGATCATATAATATCAATTTATTTGGAATGAAAATGTGTTATTTTAAAGTGATCCACTAAATGAGATCTCTGATAATACTGTTTGACTTAAAAAAATATATATATCATATAATAAACATTCAACATTAGCTTTATTTATTGTAACTATTTATTTGCATAGAAATATTATCCAGAAGCTTTTGCTCAAGTTTGAGAGCTGTAGTAAGACACTATTTGTGTCACAGATAACTTGATGCATACTTCTAACAGCATTAAGGTATTTCAATGGTAATCTGACATCTAAATATGTTTACAATGCCAGCCACATGACAGGTGGATTAGAAGAGGAGCTGAGGAATTTGAGTAGGGGAAAAAGAAGACACTAATAGTGAAATTAAGTTCACAGACTTTCTGAGTCACATCATCATATTGGTATCTGTGTTATTCTTTCATTTCATTTTATTGCTCTTTTTTATTCTGAAAGAATAGCCTTCATATTGGCCATCAATTTTGATTGAGTTTTATTACTAATGACAGACAAAGCAGGTGTGAATGAGAGAACTAGAGACAAGGCCCCCATATCTGATATTAGAGAGGGCTTTCTGTAATAGTAGCTGTGAGGTAAACAAGCAATTTTTAATAAAACGTTACTATCCAATTCAATGGAATTTATTTAAAATACATAACCAGTGCAGAAATCTAAAATGAGTAGGAAAAGCCTGTATTTTATGCATAAAAATCAATTAAGACTTCTCCATTTTCCAAATAGTCTGTGGTTTCATTCAAAAAATATAAAATAATGTTGAACTGCATGATAACGGCTGCTCTGTCATAAGATCTTACTTCTGCAAATACTTGAGTCAGTTGGATACCATTCACAGGACAGAGGCTGTCATTTATTTTTCAATTTAATGATCTGTATATTTTTTTCCTCCCCCAATTGATAATCATTGAATATGCTAAAAGTGAAATAGAAGCTTCCATGTTTTTCCTGAAAAAATATCATTGTAAGTCCTTCCAGCAATATTAAACTGTGTTTTTTTGCAACTCTTGCATATTATGGATGGTTGTAAAATTATCAGCTGAACCAAGGAAAATACAGTGTCATGTACTGAAAACAGAACTTTACTCTTCAAATGTTTATTTTTAATTGGGTGGGTAGATTAAATGATTTTAATTTAGATATAATAAGAAAAAAATTATAATAAAAAAATACACGTTGTTTTCAGGACTGAATTCCTTTCAAAGGATGAAATTATTTCTGTTCCCTTTTTATCCCATACATTTTGAGCTTACTTCATAGCAAATGCAACTAAGACATATTTCAATTTTAATCTTTGCACTACTCAAATCTGAACACCATTGTACTGAACAATTTTACAATTCTTTAATCAACTAAAGCACTAAGTTCCTTAATTCTATTTTTTTTTTTTTACTTTTAATATTGCTTTCTCAAAGAAAGCTGTCTCTGTCTCTGTCTCTGTCTCTCCGTTTCTCCTGTTCAAAGAAACCATTTCTCTAACATATGAACCTACTGTAGAGGCAGCCATATCTCTTGATGTTAAACTTCTCAACAAATTTAGGATCTCCACCTAACAGAATAGCTCAAAATGGCCTAACATTTTCAAACAGCTCCACAGTTTTTTATGTATATATTAGCAATAAAAGATTGCATTTTTATGACTGCTTGCAAGGGTAATATCTCTAAATATTACAAAGCAATATTTTACAAATAGATTTTAATATATACTTAAACATAAACTTAATATATACTTAGAACTATAAATCTATGCAAAGCATTCTTTCCTTAAAGTTACATGAGCTCATAAAAATAATTATCAGTTCACAGTTTCTTCTGAGGTACTTAAAGACATGACTCCCAACACCAGTGAAGTCAACAGCAAAACAGCTACTCATATCAATGATGTTAATATTTGATCCCAGATCGAGTAAGTTTAATTTTCAGCATCAGTGTAATTCTTCAGTTCCTAAATCTATTCCTTCATCTACAGTGACTATATGACAGACAATAGGGTTTTAAGTATTGAACTAATCACAGGTGGTTTTTTTTTGTTGTTGTTTGTTTTTTCCTTTTCCAGAGGGAATTACATAAGGAAATTTCACATAACTACCACAAGGCACACTAACATGTGAGCCTGAGAAAAAAAGTACCAGCTTGGAGGTAGGGCATGGCAGAAGGGCCTGAGGAAGGATTACACTGACACTGATTTGGCAAGTGAAGATATGCACTTTGTTGCACGATTGTTTAGTCTGTAATTTTCTTTCCACTGTGGCTTTCCTGTCATGCTCTTATCCTTTTTATCCTTAGTATTTTTTTTTTTTTCTCTACATCCCCTTTTAAATTTTTCAGAATATTGTCTTCCCCTCTTTATCTTTTTAGGGCTTTCTTTTCATCTTTTGACTTCTTACTTGAAACAATATCCACAAGCATCTCTTTTCCAAGTTCTAATTCAAAATTGATTTAGTCTTTTTAGTAGCTTTATGTTAGTGCTCTCAAAAGATTATTCCATTGTCTGGAATTCAAGGAAAATTTCACCTGTATGTTTAAAAGATCTGGGATTTTCTAGAGGTCTTGTTCATAATTCAAAATTAGGAAAGCTTAATGAAAATTAAAGAAGACAAGTGTAATAAAAATAATCATATTTACCTGAAAATAGCTAATGCCATAAAATAATATGAAATCATAGGAATGCAAATGAAACAATTAATGTGAATTTGTGGCTTTGAAACAGTTGTCTGAAGTGAAATATACACACTGAACAGGTGAAAATGTAACATAAATATAGTCTTGTCCAGTTCCACAAAAATATGAAAAAGGGCCAGCTACAGGAACCTGAGATGCCTTAAGCACACATCTCCCACTGTCATCACAACGAAGGCCGGGTGCCCATTACTCTTGTTCCCAAGAATATCCAGAACTTCCCCTGCTTGAGCCCCTTTGTATCATTGCATGATGGCATCCACCCGAGATCCAACTTCCCTCTTCCATATTTATGTGAACATCCATAATCCTTTTGTGTCAAAACACTGACTGATATGATATGATAAGACTGATATGATATGATAAGATATGATGTTCAGGAATACTGATATTATGGAACCAAACATGTTCTCCAAACTGAAAATTAACATTCGTGAACAAAATAAGCATTACTGCAATAGCAGCAAAGACAGTCAACAAAATGCTTTCATTTTTACCTTGTGTCACTACACCGCACTACACATAAACATGCTCAGTTATTTAGCCTCCTCTACCACTGTCAGCAGGACTGATGATTACTAAAGACTACCACGTATACTCTTCAGATGTCTGCTTAGTTCTTCTCCTACCTAGGCACAAAAATCACAAGCTATCAGACTGACAGAAAAACCTGGATGATATCCATCTACATTGCTTCAGCCATCAGCAGTCACGAAGGAAGAACCTATTAAAGGCTACAAGAACTGCAGTGTCTATTCAAGTTAATACTCCCAGAGCTTCTACTTCTGATATCCAAAAAGCTGCTCCACCACATCCCCTGCTGTTGGTGTCACTGTAAAATTTCAGGTAATGAGGTAAGGGGCACACTTGGGTTCTTTATATGCCAAGATGAGGAAAATTAATTTTAATGCTAAAAAGATGGGAGTACCGGTACAGACGGCCACTAAATGCTTCCAGCTGCTCTACGGTACTGGAATCTGGAAGGGGAATCCTGCTATAAACAAAGCAAGTACAGAACAGTCTCTTATATTCCATTAGTGCAAAAGGAGTATGGGCAAAAAAGCAGCTTTGCAAAAGGAATACAGGAAAAATAGAAGTATAAATGAAAAGAAGGTATTTCTGTATGATAGCTGCAACAAATATAATTGCTCAGGAAAAGAAAATGTGTAAAATAAAAATGTTTCTGGAAAGAACTGTGATAGAAGTTGATCATCCTCATGATTGGGTCAATCCCCAAAAGAATTTTCTGTTCTTACTATTTATTTCTGCTTCCTAGTTTGTAGCCAAACAGAGCAGATTCGATTTGAGAACAAATGTTAATGTTTAATTATTCTTTTGTGTTTATTCATTGGCTGATGTGTGTACAACAGTGTCCACTTAAAGAAAATTGGACATTAAAAACAAGAAAAAAATATTACTATATATATATATAGTAATGACAGAAGGGAAAGATATAGATTATGGATCCAGGTGCTATTTGTTCCTTTGAAAATATTTTTCCTTGATGTTTTATATTCAGATTTTACTTTTTCTACAGGAAAAAAAAAAAAAAAGTTCTCTCTGTTTATTTTCAATGCGGCACCTTTTATTACCTAACTTTGTAAAAATTATTTTTGTACTTTGTAAGCAGAGGTACAGCTTGCACTTATTTATATATGTACCACATTGGTAGTTATATTGGTAGTGTGGACACTTTTGCTTCTAGCTCCTAGAATTCTCTTATGATCTTAAAATCATTACATCCCTTAAAAAAATAAAATTAGAAAGAATGTGGTATATACAAGCTTGAACACAAGCTTTAAAAATTTAAACAATGAAAATTCAAGGACCTTTTCACAACTTTGCTGCAATAACCTTTTTTAATGCAGATAAATATTATAAGCAAGGTCTTTCAAAATACTGAACTTCTCTAAGATTTGTTATGCTAAAAGCTACGTATCTGTAAAAATACTAGTAAAACATACACATTTCTCAATTACTAATGCTAAAATTTTGAAGTTGATAAGAGTCACCCACATCTAGAACATAAAATATGCATACTAAAAAGCTTTCACTTGCCTCTTGGCTAATTTCATAATTATTAGTAATATTAATAATACAATCGAAACATCTAAAGTTTACAAATCTTTACGGAGTATGTAAAAAACAGATATAAAGCTCCAGCCATCAAAATAATATACAGAACATTTACAAGCACAGTTCATTTGTACACTATTCTCCAGTAAAAAAATCAGTTTTCTGCATTTCTATTGTTTACATTTTCTCCCCAAATTTTAGGTAGAGAGAAGTGGTTTTTATTTACTCTAAATGTTATGTTCTAAATCAATGAGCTGTGTGTATTTCTAGACAGACAATAGCACTACTGCTAATCTGCCTGCCACTGACTGTCAAACTTCTACCACTCTTCAGTGTGAAACTCACAGGGAATATCACAAACTGATGTGCAGACAGGTAAAATGAACACCTAATTTTCAGCTTAGACTCACCATGTACCCACCATTATGCATTTTCTCAAACATATTTTTATATTAAATGCATGTTTGGAAGAAAAAAAAAAAAAAGATGTGAAATCTGAGTTAATACTTAATAGGTCAAAAATATATACTGCTCATTCTGACTGTGTAACTCATTAACTAGGGTTATTGCCTTATTGCTACAAGGCCAAAAAGGCCAAAAAACAGACGAGAAATATCAGCATTATAATGTTTTACTATATTTTGAAGTTGATATTATCTTCTCTTCATAGCAACTGAACCCAAATAAGCGCTTGTCCAAATCACTCTGAAATGCACAATAGTTTTCACGAAGACGACAGCTTCAGTGTGACAAGCAACAGTTCATAGGCTGCCCCGCAACTCAGACAACTTTGTTTTGCAGTTATCACTTTTGTGAACTCTTTATGGATTTTAAAGCCTAGTCGATCACAATGCCTAGTATTACTACTACTTAGTAATGCCTAGTATTACTACTACTATTACTTACTACTACTACTACTAATAATAATAATAATAATAATTCTAGAAACCTATTGCCTAAGTAAAATTGTCAACTCTGACTGCAGAATGACAATGAATTTGAGAACACACTGACCAGAGTCAGGTCTGGGTGGAGATGACAGGGGCATCAAAAGCACGCACACGAAATTTGCCAGGTAAGAGAGGAAAAAGGAGGGAACCTGGGTGGACACAGTATGTGTCATGTATGTGTCATCCACAGTATGGACATGAGAAAAGCCCAAAGCAGAACATGCAAAGGGAAATGTCAACCAGAAATCATTCATGTAAATAGAAAAAAGGTAGCAAGTTTTACCAGCAGAAATTTTGAATCGACATTTCATTCTGAAATTTCAAAACAAATTTTCATAAATGTGATCAAATTATATTGCTACATTACCCTGAGTTTACTTGTGAACAAGTCTTCTTTCTACTTTAATCATTTTATTGATGTTATTTTCTTCCCTTTCTACTGGTAAACAGTAGTTTTGAAAGATTCCCAACTCTATAGAGACAAAAGTTTATTGCTGTTTTAAATCAAAACTGCATTCTTCATTTGCCAAATCTCCATATATTTTGTACTCTGCTAATGCTACGCTTTTCTCCTCATCAGAAATCATCTTATTTTCTGGTTTGCAAGAGGAGTATCAGATTCAAATGAGTGATCACAGTGGAATCATGTAAGGAGATACAGTTCAAAAGCAACACATTTGGTGTTTGGTAACATAGGTCGTTTTTATGAGTTTTTCTCTTTAAATATGCATGTGTATGCATGTGTGTGTACACACGTTTATTTTAAAGTCAGTAAAAAGCTATTCAAGTCTGCTATACAATATCTTAACATAGTAGTAAAAAGTGCAAAGCTGCACAGTAAAAGAGTCAAAAGGCTGAGCCACACGAAGGAAATTGAGGTACAAGTGCACAGTACACTAGTATACACTAGTACACAAGGCTGAATGAACTGATGAAAAAAAAAAGAAGCTTTAATGTCTGATAGACACATACCAATATTTCTCAGATTTCATTTCTGCTGTTAACTTTAAACTTTCTGGTCTGTTTTCAAGCAAGCTCCTTCTCATTACATCTGCTTAATTTTATAGCCTGGCTCACCTGCACATGCTGGAATCAAGTCACCTGTTTGGACCCAAGCTAGATCAATACGCAGCTTATCCCTATAAGACAATGTGAAGATGTTAAGTCTTCTTGTGCCATATCATTTTATTCACAAGAAATCACTTATTCATAATGAACATTGTGTAATGACGTGGACACAGTATCTACAGACCACAGGAGAAATCAGTTGTACAGAGCTCAGGACATTATGAGGAAAATGATGGGAACTTAATAAAACAATGCAAAAAACAAGAATAAAGAAAATACAGTATGATCACACTGACGTTTTTGGATGATATAACAGACTGCTAAGTAAAATACTTTATCATGTTAAAGCTAGAGTCTGTACTATAATAATAATAATAATAATAATAATAATAATAATAATAATAATAATAATAATAATAATAATTTTATTAAGACCTCCAATCCAAATAGAGGAAAGCATTTTTCTGAGAAGAAGGAAAGGTATAAGAATTTGCACAATAACCCATTTTTTTATGCACAGGTTCTGAGAACAAAGAATTTATTCCAAAACCTCTGTGGTCCTGGTTCCATTGTCACAGCTATGCGGGCAGACCTGTCCCGTCCCACATGGAACTTGTTGGGCAATGAAGGCGGTCTACATGCAGGCACTGGTCACCGTGAATCTGGCTAACAGATGAGAGCACTCTCCAGTATAAAGGTTTATATCCTGGGTTATTATTACTACTTTTTTTCTGTTTCTTCTGACTATCTCTTTTTAACACGAGAGAAGTGTTTAACATTTATTCTAACAGTGAAATCATTGGCTACTTATGCACAGGAAGCAAAAGAAACTGTAAAATGCTTGTTTGAATCCTATATAACTACATTGACCTAACAAGAAAATGTTTTGTATAGGACAAATAGCTTGCATACAGAAGCTATCACTTGTTCTTATCCATAGCAGGAACAATAAACTATTATTCCACCCCCACAGATGAATTGTCTGAGCAACCTTTCTAATGACAGAACCAAGCAAAAGGGGATACAATTAAATTCAAATGAATAGATGTATGTAGTACGCTCCTTGAGTTGCGTTGGACATTCTATGTGGCATTCATGTTATTTTACATCAAAAAGCAAGACCTCTTGGAAGCCTTCTTAATGTCTCATTAGAATTACCACAAATTCGTCCCAAGTAATCACTGTTTATGGACGTGTATGTATCACACGCTACCACTATACCAACTTCTCAAGGAGCAATAACTAAGGAGTAAGAAAATTACCTTTCTTAAAATTACATACTTTTACAACACTGAAAGAAAAATATATATATATATATATACACACAAATACAGACTTCCTGACGGCTTGTTTAGAGATATAGGTATTTCTGACATTACAGACAAGGACATCATAAAATCAAATTCCCCTCAAAATTAACAAATAACCATATCAGCCTATGAAGATGAACCTTGTATTCAAGAACAAAAACACACTATAATCATAAACACGATGTCAGGAAAAATTGATTCTGTTGTAATTGTATGCTTCATGTGAAAAAGGACGTCTCAACTGTAAATCTGTAGATTTTATTAAAACAAAATAAATAAATAAATAAAACCAAATAATTTTTAAAAAATTTTAAAACTTTGTTTATATTATTAATTGTACCATGAAATTAATACTATTAAACATCATATTTCACAAACGCGTTTAAATGTCTGGGGCATAAAGGCTATTACCCATTTATACCTTATTAGATGCTTCCCTTTCTTCCATAACACTGTTCATCTGGCTTACACTTCATGCTCAGGTCATGCAGATTGGAGCTGACTCTCAATTACACAAAGTCTTTCTCCAAAGATGACAGTCCAAATACAGTAGAGATAAAATACATCAAGGTTTAAAATAGGTCCGTTCAGCCCCACTGCCACTTCATCATGAAATGATATAATTCACTGAAGCCTCTGCCTAGCCTAACATATGTTCTATTCACAGCCTGCGTCACTCTTCATTTGTAATTATTTCCCTCTTTTTCCCCCCATCTTGTAATACTTTGCTTGGTTGAAGACAAATACTGAAAGGAAAAAAGAGTATTATCATATGATGACCTGTTCCAGGGTGTTAAGTCCCTGTCAAGGTTTGATTTTAACATGGGGTATTGATGACAGTACATCAATTCAGGCATCATGTCTGGAATTAGACTATATTAATTATCACTTGAGTGCAGTATGCATGAAAGTGCTGTTTCATTGACTAAAAGGATTTGACTGAATAAAAATCCATTTCTCATCTGGTTGCTTATGGATAAAGACATTTCTTCTCTTTGCTGTGGATTGTTCTTTATTAAATATGATATTTATAAGATTGAATAGACTGTCTTATTCAACAACAGATATGAATATTTTTAAACAAAGAATATTAAATCCATTGTTTTGTTGACAATTGCTAAATGATGTATCAAAGTCTACAGTTTAGACACTGCATAGCAAAATACAAGGAGTATATATATGTATACATATATATTTGATTAAAACAGTATTTTAAAACAAAAAGAAATATATAAAAAAAAAATTTATAATGGCACATAGGCGAAAAAATCCCATAATTTAATTTAATTTCCACTTAAAAAGAAAGTGTTTGTTAATGTTGAGAACTATTACTGTTTTTTTCATTTAATAAAAAAGAAAAATGAATTTCAAGATCACTGAAAAAATTGTTAATGCAATATCATTACCCAGAAAATTCCTGCTTTATAGACTTTACCATGTAAATTATGAATTAGCTGCTGAGCAACTGAAAAGAGATAAAAATATGAATTTTCAAGTGTAAGTATCCTCAGAGACAGGTTAACCAGCATATAGTAATACAATTACATTAAAAAACTTAGCTTTCTGATTTACTTTGACTTATTATTTTTTTAACTTTGTCATTTTCAGTGATCATCCAGAAACATGAGTTTCCAGTCTTCACTTCAGGTGACTTCCTTAACTTTAGGTGACTTCCTTAACTTTAGGTGCTTCGCTATTTGTATTGCCGTACTGAAGTGTCATAAAACATCACCACGTTAAGGCCATTGCATAGACTTTCCTCATGGCACCCAAACCTCCTTTAGTGCAACCAAGGTTCTTCCGTTCTTTGTTCCATCCAGCTGTGCTGGGATACGTTGTTGGGAGAAACTGAAACTAAAAGAGTTGGACTTACTGGAAAGCCTTCTACTTAACTGCTGTTGATATACAACACAAGCTGTTGATACATTAATTTGGATTATGAATTTATTTAGCTATGTTTAACTAGATATGAAAACTGTGTTTATCTATCTATATCTTTATTTCGAATTTTCCTTAGAAACTTCATACAGACAAGAACCACTATATGCTGTTAATTTCTAAAAGCCACATTATACAATTAGACCACTAAGGAAGTGGAAGAAACTATTTCATTGATTAATAGGTATCAATAGTTTTGGTAAACCCTTCAATTAATAGTATAATACACATATGGAAATTGAAAAAGATACATTCCCAACATTTTCAATTTTGTTTAATCACAGTACTCAAATATAACAGAGATCAGGTTTAGGTAGTTTTAAAGAATCACAAGGATTAAAAAATATAGCCAACCAGAGAGGAGAACAGGAAATATATACATATATGTATATATTATCCAATGTTTCAATAAGCAATGAGTTTCAATAATGATAAGTTTCAATAAAGGAATAAGGTAGAAAATGATAATGATCATTAAGAAGGCATCAGAAAAGGCATTAGCAAATCACAAAGATCTTCCTATCAGCTAGCAGATGATATATCACCATAGCAGGCGATGCAGAGCTTTTTTGCTTGTAGACTTTAGGAAGGGTATTAAACTTCAACCAATGAACCCTGTGGGATCAACAGTCAGTGATTTTCTCGGTTTGGTAGGGATATTTACATTCTGATCCTTTATATTGTGCTAGGCCTCTTTCCTTTCCAGGCCACAGCATCCAGAAACTCTCGCTTACTCTTCCTGTCACAGGCCGTGATAGGTTCTTGCCTTCCCACAACCCTTTACCAGTGTACCCACACGAGTCTCTCACTTCTCATTTTGAACTTCCTTTGCTGGAGAATTTCTCTCCGTATTTCCCTAAAGGACTTCAAAGTTGTGCCTGAATCCGAGCTGTGCTGAGCACGGCTGTATATGGTAACACCTGTAGTGTTATGTATGACAGTACCTATGATTTCAGAAAATTACCTGAAGTAAAAATTAAATCTTTGTTTCTTCCAGAAGAAATCAAAAAATAAAATATACAAATTGATAGGGCAATGTTTTCTTAACTTTTGAATGCTTGAAATTCAAAAAACATCAAGATTGCTTAACCTTATAGAGGAGCATGACGTGACAGTGACAGGTAAGTATTGATCACGCTGGCTTTGCCTTCTGTTTTGTGCTCCCAGGTGACAAACCCATTACTGCTAGCTGATAGGCCTGTGGTAGCAGAGATGAAACCAGCTAGCCTTCTCCCTTCTTCACTTCCTATCTGGTTTGTGTACATATCACATCCTTTGACTGCAATGCCTTACAATTCTTACAGCCTTTGCACATTAAAAGCCAACTGCTTGTTCCTTGCTTTTGAATGGCGTCTGCAGAAAAGTATGATGTGAATGAATGGCACCATTCATTCAAATCAAAAGAGAGCCAGAGAGTTTACTGTACAAAAATGAGAGTGATTGACAACAGAACGCTGCATAGGTTATGCAAAATCAGGGAGGCTACAACGTGGGAATGAATGAAAGGGAACTGTGTGCTGAATGGGTGACTCACCACACCTACACCCTGCAGAGAGGTGCTTGCAAATATCTTAGGAACAGTCTCAGTAAAACATCATTATGCCAATGGTTAAACTCCTTCAAACCCTAGGAAACTACAGAGATTATTTTAACACTTTAAAATGTTATTAAGGGCATTATTTTAAAATACTTTTCCTGATTAAATACGAACTGCAATCTGCCACCTCAGAAAAACTGCCAATAGAGCTCCATGTTTATTTGGATGACTCAGTGATCAAATTAAATCACATTATCTTTGATCTTTTGGTTACGGTGATGTAATCAAGAAACTTTTGATCTGAGAGTAACATCTTTTAGCTTGCAGCTGTCTTCTATGAATATCTGCTACATATCCATCTTTATATGTATAATATAGTCATTGCTTCCTGTTGAGAAGTAACATGTTTTCATATCTTTCACAAAGTAAAAGGGGCATGACAAGGAAGAAAACAATATGCTTTGGGGTAAGAAACAAACATTTGCCAAGACAGGCTGAGAGAAAACATATTCTGACTGCCTCAAAATGTCTGAGCCTTGCACCACTACAGTCAGAAACATCAGGAAAAAAACGATCAGCTAAAGAAAATCGGACAAGGATTAGACAAGAAAGCTAACAATTCCTTTTTACATGACCTTGCATTTGAAACGAATCTGAACCCAAGATCTAAACATACAAGAAATCTGGTGTCACATTAAGATCATGCATTTGATCATGTTAATATTAAACATATTAATACTGTTACTAGTATCGCTATCAAATATACAACATAAAAACAAAGATCTGCGAACCAGATATATAAAATGGAAGAGAAAATATGCCGCCACTGTCACATCTTCCACACAGACCATAAGCCAGTGCTATTAGCAAGGAAAAGTGGAGCTGAGCCACTGCACATTATTAAACTTTTTTTTTTTTTTCTGACTTGTTCTCATTGATTCTAAAGATATTGCTGCTTACCCTCCAACATTTGCACTATAGATGCACATTTGAAATCAATGAATCTGTAGCCATGTAGGAAAGTTTGTGGGAGGGTCAACACAGATTTTTTTTTTTTTTTTTTAATCCCACTCAAGCAAAAAATGCAGGCAGGTATATGAGACTTTTGTGCACAAAAAAAAAAAAAAAAAATTATTCAGCTAAAGCTGAAAATATTGTTTCCTTTGTATGTATAATCAACCATATTCCACTGTTTCAAAATAGATTTACAGTTTATATTAAGTATAATAGAGAATACTTCTACTAAAGAAGTTGCAACAAAACCTTTTCAGGGATATAGCCATGAATCTTTTGTTGTTTTGAATACAAAAAAAAACCAACTTCAATATTTATGAAAATGAGAACAATCATATAAGAAAAACAAGAACAGAAACTGGGCTAGTTATTTAAGAAATTACTGCATACCTTCACGTGGCTAAGAGGGACTCACAAACTCTGATCTCACACTGAGGTAACTCAGTTAAAATTGCTGCAGTGAGACTGCACTGAGACATCAAATATTTTTATGTAAACTATTGCCATAAAATTAAAAAAAAAAAAAAGAAAAGAAGAAGAAGAAGAAGAAGCACTTCCAACATCTTATACACTATCCAAATACTTTCACATGCTGTCCTTTTTTATTAAAGCAAGCATCCTGTATATTCAAACAGTAAAGCATTGATCAAATACATATATATTTAGCCATGAGAGGTCGATATTACTCAGAACACCAGTGCCAAGTAGCTGCCTAGTTTTGCTGATGAACAGTACCTCTCAAGAATTTTATACAACTGCATTCTTACTGCCTTCTTGGTGTCTTATGACTTTCTGTAATAACTTCTGATTCAAATGAAGCAAACAATCAAACTCTGGATCAAATGCTTACTGAAGAGACCAAGATTCAGGATGTTACAATCAAGCCAATCTTTTAAACCGTTCATTGTCATACTAAACAGTGGCCAAAGATTATCATCCTCCATGACAAGAAAATCAATTAACAATTTTGACTTGACCAAAATTCCCCAGTTCCAACACATTCTTCTGCCTGACAGAGAAAAATAGCATTAAGCCCATAAACTAAAGAGCAAGAATCTACTGAGTAAGTTATTCTTGTACACTGGCCTCAACCATCACTTTATTAACCACCTCGCACATAGCAGGCACTTATATTTTTGATTTACTGATATTCTGCATTGAAGAGAAAATGTGGTAAATTTGTGCACAAATAGCAGAACATAAAAGCTAGCATGCAATCATTTTCTCAAAGGTTATGCTGAAGCTTCATTATAGCCCAAGATTATTTTTTTTATCTGCCTCCATTGCATCTGGCAAGGTCTATCTCAAGGAGTTATTCAGAGAATGTTTTCTATCAATCATGAGAAACTTCAACTTGTGCCAGAGCCAAACATCTACCATTACATGAAACTACTATTCTGTTCTATGTAGAGTAATAGAAATGTATTGAGGAAGACTACTCAAAAAAAAAATTTTTAACTATCTAACTTTTCCACAATTCATTATATTTACTCTTCAAGTAGTATTGTGCAACAAAAGGGCTTCAGTCCAAAATATGTGAATCTCAGTAGTGCCTTTCTGCTTTGCATCTGAGCAATAAATATCAATTGTCAGTACAGACTGGAACAGTGAACATAGTGCTTCAAGAAAAACCTTCCCTTTTTTTTTCAAAAATGAGGGAATGTCAGAATGAAACTTCGGCAAAAATACTCTGAGATTACATTAATTCTTGTTAACTTTTGCTCACCATTAACTTTCTCTTTTTCAAATAAATTCCTTCAAAACTTATTGAAAGGTCAAAACAAGTGTATTTATTAAAAGATGTTAAAGACTTGTTGAAAGTTGTGCAGAATATGGAACTGAGAGTGGCACTGCTGTGTAATTTTCTCTGCCAGTGGATAGTGGTTGACATTCATTCCAATCTTTGGATGTCTCCACAGCATTAATGCTATTGCCATAATTTGTAATACTATTGACTCTAAATAATGGCTAACTCTTCATGAGAGAATTCCCAGTTAACTTGCTCAAATGCAGTGAGTCATTCCTCAGTGTGCCTCACTCTATTTCTAGACAGTATACTAAGTCCTACAACTTTCTTTTCGTTTCTTCAAGCACCCACTAAATGATTGGGAAGAAATATCACACAAGGAAGAATCAGCAGTATATCGATGATACTACACTGCTATGTATCAATCACTACCTACAGCTATATCAATATCACCTACTAGTCAATGGGTAAAATCAGATCAGAAGTAGACAGAGAGAGCTGTGTGATGGGGAATGAAAAGCAAGACAGATAAGCAGAAAGAAAGCATTTCTAACGGTTCCCAACAAAGGTACAGTTTCCTTTGCTTTAAGGGAGAAATACATAATATTGGTCAATTCAATTCATGGATTAGAAGTACTCTTGGATTTTTCCCTGACACTAAGTTTCATCCATTACTAATGCCTTCAATTTCTTGTTGCTAGGAAACTTCTTCCAATCCTGGTGGATGATCAAAAGATCATAGGAAAATTCAGGTTGGAAGGGACTTCAGGAGGTCTTTAGTCCAACCTCCTACTCAAAGGAGGGTCAGCCATGAGGTCAGAACACCGTTATCCAAAAATGGCTGAATGAGTGATGTCCTAGCCTCATTACATGTACTTCTTAGTGAGGCTATCTGTAATAATTGGACACAACATTTCCATTCTAAAAACTTGCTAGTATAGTGCATTTTTTCCTTAACAAAATGTGCATTCTTAGCATTAGAATTCATAGCTAGGGTATTCTTACCTCTGAACATCTCCACTTTCCACTGTGGCTTCCCCTAGAGTTTAAATAATGTTCAAAGTCTGTTCAAATATTAAAAGGATGTCAGCTGCTCACCTAAAAGACTGACTAAAGCTAGACAGTAGTCTTCTGACCTAAAGAAACTCTCACAAAAGGAAAAAAGCCTTCTTGGGGATAGTCTGAGACTACGAAATGCCTTCCCACAGTGGCTACAAATCATCAGAAATCCCATCACTCCAAGAATAATGTTCACTTCTGTGATACTGTATCTTTATGATTAATTTGTATACCTATATACACTTCTGTAGGTAAAAAACTACATTTACTTGTACATATTTCTTGCTCTTGCTAGATGTACAGAGCCTAGTATGTTTTAAAACAAATAAACAAACAAAAAAAAACAACAAAATGACAAGAACATTAAAAATATTTAGGTATTCCAATGCACACGTGTTGAATGAGAGAATGAGAGAAAAAAGAAACTTTCTAGCTTCACAAACTGATAGTGTACAAAAACTTTCTGCTTTGGGCTTCAAATCCATGATCCTCAGCTTATACATACAGAACTTGAATCTCATTAAGTTTCAGATAAAGGCCTACCTTTACTAGGAAATTACGTTTCCACAATTGAAATTTAGAAGAAAAAAAACAAAAAAAAAAAACAAAAAAAACACAACTTGTCAAAAATAAGGAAGGTTTCCAAAGAGAAGCTTCAGATAATCAGGATATTTAGTAATCAGGTATCTGGAACAGAAGGTTTTACTTTACACTAGAGTCACTCACAGTAAGAAAAAACTGCTTCATAAAAGACCGAAAACATATAACTTTATATCCTAAAATGTACTGCCTTAACTTTTTCTTAATTTTACATATTTTTGGTTTGCAGTCAGTCCTGATGTTCTGGATAAAAAGTAAAATATTGTGAAAAATGAAAGAAACCCTCAAGTTCTGATAACACGTGCTCTGTAAAATTTAGAGCCAGATTAACCTAAATGTTACCTGTAATAGACTGCACAATTGGTTTATTTGCATATTGAATAAAATTAGCGGTATAAAATATTAAGCATTTTTGATTCATTTGATGCAATTAGTTGGTTTGAATGACAATAGGATTACATTCTTGCTTAATTTCTTCATATTTTCATGTGTCCACTCTCCTGCCAAATAACATATAGGTCACCACACAGACTGGGTAGTAATTAAATCCACTTCCTTCATTATTAACCATTCTTGCTACCTCTCCCTTACAAGCTTCTTTGTTCAAAAAAAAATTATCCAAAGTATTTCAACACTTGCTACTTATTACTAGAGTTTTTCCCATGATAAATTCATTGACTAGCTCCATTCTGTTATAAGGGAATTAGCATTTTTACTTATAACAATTTAACACTGAGGAATTTATCTGCTATAAAGACTGGAAATAACTCCAATATTGGCTAAGGATTTTTCATCTTCATTAGAAGGAAGAATTCAGACTAACTAAATGTGTGGACTTGATGTCATCCATGGATTTTATATGTGCTATGAATCTTTAAGTGACATGTACCATAAGAAACATGTATCATCCCTTTAAGTTTTAATTTTTTGACACTACCATAAAAACTTAGACCCAATATTGAACTGAACTATGAGTTTTTGAACAACCACATCTGGTGGGAGGTGTCCCTGCTCATGCCAGGGGGGTTGGAATTAGATGGTCTTTAAGGTTCCTTCCAACCATTATAGACATTCCACGATATTTTGATTTTACGATCATTTTTTGCTGTCACTTAAGTCCCGTTTACAAAGGCATGATAAGCATCTCAGAAGCTTTCTTAATATGAGAGATCAACTCATATATCATGGAATACTAAGATTCTGTATTTCGTCTTTCCATTTTTTCTGGAAATCTAAACCAACTAAATTCTAACTTATTTTCCAATACTATGGACATACTACTGGTCCTTTCACTTCTTTAATTTTTTACTAATTATGTATATCTGTTGTCTCTTGGGAGAATACAGCTCGAATGTATGTCTTGAAAACAATGTAATTAGATGGGTTTGTTTCTTTGTTTGTTTGTTGCACAATTCATTTTGTTTTTAGTATGACTTTGTGATCTTAACACATACATGGTTTTAAAGAAATTACAGATTAACATTTTTTCTACTGGTTTATTTAAATTGATCCACTGGGATACCACATTTATACAAATCCCATGCAATCTCACTTTTATAATTCATTAAGTTTTTTGTTTGTTTGTTTGTTTTGTTTTTTTCCTGTAGGTTTAAGAAACAAAATCATTCTCAATGCACTAGCACTCTCCCGAAGAAACTGTGAATAATTTTACTGGGCCACTACTTCATTTTGGCAAGGAAATGGACTGGACTGCTTTAATTGGCAGCTGGAAAGCCTGACTTGCTCATATTGGCTTGCTGCCAGAATATAAAAGAAAGTCCTTGTTTGGGGAACTGCTGGGAAGGAGTGCATTCCTGTTTCTCAGTCAATGACAAATTCTCCTCCCACCTTCCACCTCTTCATTATCTGCTCAGCTGAAGCTACTGGAAAGGCATCTTTTACTAATTGATGATGATAATATTACATAACATTTACAGGCCTCTTTCAGAATTGTGACTTCATTGTTCCATCCCAACAGAATAAATTCATAGTAAGATTTTACCTTGTTACTGCAATCATGTTTACAGTGTTTTACAGTAGCATGTCAGCTACAAATCAGGACCAGTTTTGTCCTGCAAAAGAAATTCGTATTTTACTGAAGAGTAACAGTGATTTATGGTGGGTTAGCCGAATGTAAAAGAAAAAAAAAAAAAAAGAAGAAAAAAGAAAAAAAAATAAAGGAGCAACATGTTCCGTATCTTGCGTGCAGGCAAACAGAGGTTATGGTATTAAAAGTCTTAAAATCATTTTATTGCATGCTTGTGGTTCCTGCTACAGCTACAGGTTTTGTCTACTTTTAGTTCCTGGCTAAATACATTAAGGAGAGCTGGTTGCATGTTTTTCCTGAGTTTATGCTGTTTGTCATTGTCCTGTCTAGCAGTGATGGCCTTCCCACCGGATGCTGGTGGCTGTAGGGTCCCAGGTATGGAGGTGGGACTTGAAGCTCGGTAAGGGTTCAGATTTGCTACTATTACACCAATCATACTCTTTAGTGTTCAGCACTGCTATCCCTAAGTATTGTCAACAACTAACTAGTAAAACACTATCTGAATATGGTAGAGAAAAGCACTTTGATAAGAAAATACAATTGAAACCATCAAATAATCACTTCAGAAACCATAAAAAAATAGGACAGTATGCCAGAAATGTCATTTTTGCAAGTGATATAAAATATAGTTTGAAAGACAAAGAAGAGGCATTGGACATCAGGTAGATCTTTACTGCTATAAGAATTACCCAACATACTAACACTTTAGATTCTGCATTCCTATGTAGATTTTTAAGCAGAGTGGTTTGAAGTAATTGTTTCCTCTATTTCAAATAAAAAGTAAATCAATACTTTGGGTCTATTTGAACCTTTGGCCTCATTTTCTCAGTTTAGGCCTCCCAGTGAAGGTGAATAGTAAGATCCCATCTAGGATTTACCCTGCATTAAGGAAGAGCATAAAACTGGGATATACAGCTCTTACATGTCCCTTCACACAGACTCTATTGAAAAGTGGAAGCATCATGGAGAGCAGCATGAAAAGTCTGGATGACAGGTGTTGAGTGATTAAATATCTCCAGCTGGAAAGTCCACAGGATCCTGAGCTAACATGCTAGGAAAGACAAATGACTGCCTTTATTGTACATTAATTTATAAGACATGTTTTGTTTGCACTAGAAGTTCTTTGAGGGTATGTATTTTTTCAAATTTGGATTACAGTCTAGCGAATGCTGATGGGTGGCACTGGTAGAATCCTAGTTTTCCACTCTTCCTGAACAGCATGAGAAAAGATCTTTCAGGGGTTTGAGAGTAGGAAGGAACCAGGGAGTATTTTGTTCTTGGCTAGTTCTCCCAGGGACTCAGAAAAGTCAAACTATCATCTGCTCTCTCTGACACTTTAAAACCCCCGAGTGGAATGGTGCTACACACTACTCATAGCAGCTATCACATAACAGGCACTGGGGGAGCTGCTAAATCACTTGGACAAGAAAGCACCAGCTACTTCTCAGAGAGTCTCCAGCCTAAGCTGATGTTTAGGGCAAGGCAACAAGCAACGAAGAAACCAACACTTGACTCAGATGGCTCTATTAAACAACCACAAGAGTTTCCAGTAAAATACATTTTCCAATACACAAGCATATATTTCCAATATATCTTTTACCATGATAAATATTTTTCCCTGGCAGAACTAATTTCAGATATCAAAACACAGAACTCATAGAGCCGCAGATGGCTCCCGGAACAAAGACAGTTACTCCTGGTCATGAGGACAGTCCAGCAAGCTTCTGAACCTAGGTTATAATCCCAAACCTCACAATGGTTAAATCACAGTTAATCACAAAATTTATCACAGCTGTCAGCCACTGGAATGTGATTCTGCTAGAGACGAGATATCGGTACTGATGCACATGAATTCCTATGTTTGTATGGCCAGGCAGGTTTTCCCATATTGTACTACACACTTTCAGCTAACAGCTTGCACAGTTGGATTGTGGAGGAATCTAACTTTGTCTTAGCCTGAATGTGTGTGTCTCACTCTCCAAAGTGAGGCAGCACCAAAACATTTCACAAAGTTTTATTGGGCTTTCTCAATTAGTGTTCATTAACTGTTGTATCTCCCATAATGGATGGTAATATACAATGCTGTAGTAGCAAATATTTGTATTGGATTTGTTAGAAATAAGCAAACTGGACACTCCATGAATTTAGTTTTTTCCAGGAGTGATAAACCCATCTCTCATATGAGTGATGAAAATAATATATTAATTTTTTTTCCAACTCATGTAGAATATAGGTTCTCAGCTTAAGACCCTGGCTGCAAACTGGAGAACATTTGCATCCCGATGTATCAGAAAGATTTCTGACATGGAAAAGAATGAAAATGTAAGGATATTGATTTCATTTTAAAAATCTCCTTTGAGACTCCTATGGCTACAGTGGATGGATTTCTCAAGACCTTTCAGCTCTGTTCTTATGCTAATCAAGTGTAAAACTTGCACTTTGCTCATCAACTGAATAAAACATTTAATTATACGTATCTAAGGACATAACAGTTATTTTGATGGTAATTTAATACTTCTATACAGCTATGGGTGGGTCTTCACAGTAATCTAGCCAAGTAATGGCAATTTAGCTAGATATACCACTACTAGATTTAAACTAGCTTTCCTAGGGAGTGATAAAAGCAATTGCCACTAGCAGAGGTTTCAATGCAGATACAGAATCCCCGTGGGACTGAAGATAAATACACACACTGAAAACTTTTTCCAAAGGTCTATACCTATAACGCATACCGCTTAACCAATTAGGGAGTTAACAAAATCTTAAGCATATACTTGTTTTATTGCTTAAAGTTATTTTAAAAAGCTCAGTGTGCACAGTAAAAGATACAAGCTGCATTTTTTTTTTACAAAAACATAAAAAAATTTGGAGTAGCAAGGGTGACCTCCAGTGTGCAATAAGTTTATATCATTGCATCTTATATGTAACAAATTACTTTCTTGCCCTATTATTAATTTTGATCATTCTACAAAACCAAATTTTTACTTAATTCATTCTGCTCAATACAGAAATTCAAAGCACTGATTTCTCTTTGACTTGTTATTTTCAGATAACATTTTAAATGTCTCTTTACAATTGTGAACCCTATAAAAAAACAACATGAGCAGTAAAATTAGAAACTTTGTCTCTTCTTCCTATCCAAATGCAGATTATCATGGTCTGAATTTTTGTTCTGGAATAAGAGTAATGAAAATTAAGATATTATAGAAGCTTTTTTATTTTTAAGAATACAACAGCATTATGGATTCATAGTGCTATGTACAAAATACCTTATCTCATAGTTTCACTTAATATGCATTTCATTGCAAACTTGTCCAAACTTGGAAATGTTCAGGAAGTTAAAGAAGCCCACAGTATCTTAACTAGTTATGTAAAAGCTATGCACATGTATTTCAGTAAGCTAACCATTTGGTACAGCATACAATAAACTCCACAATAATCTATAATGAATATCATCTATTCATGAAAAAAAGTAAAGGCCATGTTCCACAAAGTAAATTCATTATACTGATGAGTTTTGTCAGGTGGATATTTTTGAACAAATTCGTTAGTTAATTGGGTATCTTTAAATAAAATCGTAAAAGATGTTGTCACAATGAATTCAAAAGTAAGAACATTTTTTTTACATTTCTTTTTATTTCCATCATCAGTACACAACTTACCTTTTGATGATTAATTTTGAAATAGTTTTTCTAATAAACTAGGGAGCATTTTTTAGCTAACTGCAAGCGCACAAAAGGTCTAATTATGGGTGCCTAGTGGTGCTACTGTCTGTCAACCTAAGTGTCATTCAGGGTCTGTCAGTGTTCCCATTATACATCCCTACTTTCAGAGGGTTATAATGTGAATGTTAAAATTTGCTTCAGGCTGATTCCAGGCATATTGTGCAAGGTATCAGGCTAGAACCGATTATTTTTTTCCTTTTTATTTTTTAAAATTATCAAGTTAAGACATTTTAACCCATACCTACAGAAAAGGTAAGAGTTAGCAGGAGCATATACTTTTCCAAATGATAGTGATATAAAAGCAGCTTATTGTTTTAGAAAGTTGAATGCTGCATACTGATTATCTGAATGTATAAGAAAGACCACCATTGCAGCATTTAAGTTAAATGATTTCATTTGCCTTCCTTATTCAACTAATCATGCTATAGACAAAGAAACCAATTTCATGATTGAGGGTAGAGGGAGTTGGCCTTATGGTTTCATTGATCAGCAGACTATGTATTTGTAGGTATTCTTGGAAATACTCTATATTCTAATTCTTCCTTTGGACTTCTTGCACACTATCACATAAGGAATCTTTACATGCCACCAGTATGTAAATACTATATACCATTATACTGCAAGTCCTATACTTTACGATGTTTATAATGAAGATTTCCATAAAGTCACAACTCTGACTTTCTCTACACTAGAAAGCAGTGTGTCATAAACTCAGGACGTCAACAGCAGCAGACAAACTATCCCACAATAACATCAAATATGCATATTTTCTCCAGTGCACACTAAGTGCAAGATTGCTAGAGAAAACAAAAACAAAACAAAACAAATAAATCCAAGCAAACTAGAAGAGTTCATGCAAGTAGTCAGTGCAGATTGGCAAGTACTTCGTGAATTCATCTCTGAGTTTACTGAACATGAGAATGTAGAGGGATGTTAGAACTTAGTAACAGCAAAAGGGACATTGATTCTATACACGGTATCAAGGTGAGGACTGATATCAAGGACAGCACATGAACAAAGGTCTTTTTTCTTTCACAGATGGACAGATTTACTAGCACCATCAGTAAGAAATTACAAAACTCTTTTTTTTTTTTAAAGAGATGCTTTTTAAAGCCTAACTAGAGCAAAAAGATATTAAAATAACTATATCTCTAAACAACTGTGGTTCTTTTACACAATCCTTGTCAGAATACCTAATTATAACAGCAACTATGAGTTCTTTGAGGCCAGGAATCTATTCTTTATGTTTCACAAAAATGGGATTTAAACTCACTGGAGTGCTGGTACATCTTTTTAACCAATAAAACAATAAACAAAAATGGAAGTACTTGCTTTTATTTACTTATGCGACACCTGGGTATTATTTATTCGGTAAGGAGGGCAGAGAATGCAAGAAAACACACTCTTCCAGTTCCTTGACAAGATAGATATTGTTGTTTGGCCTACAGTTTTTTGAAGTCTTTGACACCACAAAAATGTTACAAACCAAAATCACTGAAACAGGATATTCCATTTTGAATTTAGATTTAGTTTATTTTCATTCTACTAGCTTATTTTGTTTAATAGACATACATCTATGCTTGTTTACAAGATGAAATAAAAAGCACTGAACTCAGTTTGCCACAGGCTCCAGGTAAAATCAATGCCTGGTTCAAGTCATTATGAATTGTCTTAGAACAACAGTTATAAGACAAGGACATGTGAATTTAATTATATTGTAAACTGTAAATTTCTCATTGCATTATAATTAACACATGTAACAATCAAGGAAAATCCTCAAAAACTTAGCTGGAGTACTAGAAAAAGATGTACTACAAACAAGCTTAAACTATCATATTAAATTTGGTCATATTATGTACTGATGTATACCAGTATATAAATACCTGCAGCAATTTTTGTTCCATCATTTTTCAGGGAAGGAGTGTTTCTTGATATTTTATGTATATATATATACACACACATATATATATATATATTTAAGTAGGTTTATGTCTACACATAGACTTTAATACAAGGTTTCAGCAATCTGCAGTTTTTTTTTAAGGGAAGGCCTTCCCCCCACCCTCCTTCCATGTATCAAGAGACCGTTTTAATTCACTCACCAAGAAATCCTCAAAGGGACTGCTATGTGTGGTAACATAGGAGCCAATATCGTAGCTATCAGTTTTCATACAGCCTGGCTGGACCTTTACATTACTGCTGCCCCACATTTATTGTTCTTTCATTGCAGCTGTCAGCATTCCCTGACAGCGTATTATGGAGTACATGGCTACAAAGTCAGTATCAATCAGGCCATGATCATGCAGATAAAAGTAGCAGACTATTGATAATAGGCTTTAAATCAGATCATCATGGCTTAAGTGTAAGATTCTTAAAAGCTAGCAACCTTGTGGGACTTCCCTCTCACTTCCACCTGCTGCAAAACGCACCAACTTATGTATGTAACACCTAAAACTTTCTACGACTGTATAAATAATAATAAAAATAAGTCATAAATCCCTACCAAATTTTGAAAGTCAAGGCAAAATTAGCAGAAGTTTTCACTGTCTCGTAACTAATGCACGGCAGACCTAATACACAATCCCAGTCATTACACTAATGCTCCTTCTCCCCCCGACTTGCCCCCCCCCCCCCCCCCCCCCCCCCCAATAACAGCAGTTTTGTTGTGCTTTGAAACTCTCTTACTTCAAAAGCACTTCAACCTGATATGGCCATTTAGCAAGAAACACAAGAGAATGTGTATAGTTTAGCAGCATTCTTCACCAAACTGAAAGCACCATGTTAAAAACAAAAAGATCTAATTTGTCCTAGACATAAATAATAAAACAAAACAAGAGTCGCATGCAAATTTAGTAACATAAAATTTTAGGTGATAAACAGAATGGAGCCTGGCTTCTTGTTTAGTATTCCTTAGTTATCACCATAATTGCTGCATGTCTGTCATCACTAGGAAAAGAAAAAAGTGTCTCTCTCAGCTGCTCCCCTGCTTGTTTTGTTCACTGTATTCTTGTAAAGTGGGAGAAAATAAGTGTCATTTAATGAATAGTGCTATTCTTTGTCTGACAGCTTCATATCTGTTAGGTGTAGGAGGCCTAGTACTTTCCTTTTCTGATAATGTTTTTGACAGTGTGCTAAATTCCTCCCCCAAAAGGCCGGCATATATATTCTGCTAAAAGGGGCTTCATCTATCCTGAATGGATGCCCTCTTTTAACCCCCTTCAGCTTCTGTTCTTACATTAATTGAGCTGATCAGATTGAGCATATGAATTTGTCTTTGATGTATTCGTATGTTTAGTTGACGCTGCTCGCGCTCTCATTGGCAGCGGGCAGAGCTCTCAGACAAATAGGGCTGTTGCCATAGTAACAAGCAATAGCTAGGGATCTCTTGAAAAATATTTTTATTTCAAAATTCAAACTGGAAAATTCTCACTGGATATGGTTCTCAGTTCTAAACGTGTCATATCTAATGATGAATGCAATTAGGAATCCCACCAGTGTTTTAAATAATAAATTAGGCTAATTTTCTAGGTCTGGCATGATGACATACAAATACTAAAAAGGAATCTCTCTTTTTTTTATCCATGACAAAAGACTTATTAATGACTTTTGTTCTTAGGATTTCAAAATTAATTGAATGGTAGAATAGCGATATCGTCTTCTATGTGCTGAAGATGAGAAGCCTAGAGGTAAACTTTTTTTTTTTTTTTTAAAGTACTTCAAGCTGCTCCGATATTTGGTTATTCCATATAAAAGCAGGTGAAGAAATCACTCTACAAATGCTATAGCAGTTGGTAAATCTCAAAGGATAAAGAATGCCCATAGCCATTTTTAATTACTGAGCATGAAAAAACGAGAGATGTTGAACATAAGTTTTGTAGGCCCTTACGATCTGAGAATGCCAAGATTTTAGTTCTTACTAAAATCTCATTTGAAATAGATGGAAACAATGAAAATATCTAGCAGTGAAAAAAGAGGAGAGAGAAGGCCTGATGATTAGGCTATGATGATTTGTAATTAAAATACATATTTTGTATTAATCTGTCTACTATTATTTTCCCTGGAAATTAGCTTCCTGACTTTGGCTTTTCAGATACTGCCTGTCAATGTGCAGTAATAGAGTTTCAGAGTTCTGCTTCAACATATAATTATACTACATTGAAATCCATTGATATTATCATCTTTTATGCTACTTCCAATTAGACGTGTTCCATCTTGAAGGGTCAATCCCTTATATCTCAGCATTCAGGAAAAATCAGTTAAATGTTAAAATTTGACAATTCCCTGAGAAATTAGGTTATGTTTTAAGTACTTCACTTGAAATCTACAGCATATCTGCAGTCCTTGTAAGGGGAGGGTAGTTTTAAGAAGTTTCAGGGTCATAATCACACAAAATGAGTAACAATGAGAAGAAAAAATTAAGAATCCTCTTCCACCATATTAAGTCTGAGTCTTATGTATGGATTTATATTCTCAGGATGCTGCTGTAAGAGAAAGTAAGTAAGAGAAAACTGTTCATATTTTTCTTAATTGTCACTCTTTGTTTATGTTACATGCAAAGAATTTCGTACATTTTAAATGTGCACTACAGCATTAAAGAATTTTGCTACCATCCTTCAAATGTAAAAATTTGTCACCCAAGAGTAAATCATGGACTTACTTAAATTTTGTCATTGTTTTCATTAGGTTCATGCTTTCTATCTGGGAATGGCTCCTTTAAATCAAGGGAAAACAATGTCCTAGGCCATTGTGAAAGTCCGTTTAAGAGCAGAGCATTCTGCTTTACCAGTCTGCTGTCTTCTAATGGTGAGATTACAAAACTAGGCTCTGGATTTGCTTATATAATGCATTTTCAGTTCTCAAGACAGATTCCTAATGTAGTTATTTTTTTAGTTTATTGCCTTAAAAAGGGATGGAAATGACACTATAAATTACTTTGTTTCAATTTAATAAAGTGGTGCTTGTTTGAGAAGTTTCTAGCATTATACTTTTTATAATAGTGAATTTTATCTTTTTTACTGCTATACGTAGAAATACATAGTCTGTTGATAGTTTTGAATATAGATTCTGTATTTTTAATAAAATAGAGTTTGCTTTACCTCAGCAGAAAAGTATTTTCCACAACATCAAGCAGCATGAGGCAATAGCTGACATAGCTATCTTTCCATGCATCACTTATAAGAGAGAACCCAATAAGACAACTAATTTCTAGTCAATGTAAACATTAATAATAGTTAACAACATGCGAGAGAAAATGTAATCGATTTTATCTTCATTAGCAGGGTTCATCAAATTGCAGGGCACAGCCATCTGACTGGATAGTGATCAGAGCTATCACGAGGGCTGGAGACAACCAGAGAGGTGTGCGGACAAGTGAGAATTCCCAAGCACAGTACCAGGGAATGACCCATCAGGTAACATAAAGGGGTCCACATCCCCTCAGGCCTTGTTATAAACACCATCATGCCCTTAACAGTCTAATCTTGAAATCAGGTAAATTTATTTTGTCATGGTACAGAATCCAACAGTGATATTATTAACACATCCGAATTGCAACATGAGATCAAAACTTATTTAATGAATACATGGACTGTATAGATATATATATTGTAAAACTGAATCACGTACTCCTCCTTTACAAGAATATGAATCTCTCAGTAGGAGGAAGAAATACTTTATGGTAGCCGAAAGAACTATTCAAAAATACATTATGTTAACTATTTACAACAATAGTTCATTATGCTTGAAAGTTATTTCAAATAGGATGGAAGAGTAGAGACTGATTCTGTATTAACAGAAGTCTTTACGTAACCTATGAGAAATACTGCCGCTTAATTAATTAAGGCTATTTATTGTAAACCAAACATATCTATGTTTTAATTTATCATATACAAAAACATTTCAATCATAGTAAAAGTAAAAATAAAAACAGCATGTATAAAACACAGGATGGCATTTGAAAAATATGTAAGGCAGTGGCTAGATGGAGAAATTCAGATTAATAGCTAGTATAACATTATAGGGCATGTGGTGACAATTCTGTTTTCTGGACTTAATTTGTGTAATTTTATATTGGTGTTTTGTTTTAAATCAGTTCCGTCTTGAGATTTCAAACTGAAGAAATTCCATAACTATTAAAAATAGTAGAAGATTCTTACTGTTATAAGAACTGTGAACTACTCATCGTGAAATACAACTCCATAATTAAGATAAAAGCATGGCAATTTACTTCTTTCCAAAATGATTTTGTGAAGATTAGAATGTGTTTTAAAAGTTGCTATAACTTTAGCCTTAAGCAAGACCTTGTGCTAAGTCTATACAGCCTCTTATTTTCAGAAAAATGATCTAATCCAAACATTAATGGATTTAGTGAGGTAGACTTGGGACAAGAGCTGGGGTGATGATCTTGTTACAATGGAATAAAAGATCCACTCACTATTAAAATGAATCAATATAAAGTAGTAAAAAAAAAAAAAAAAGGAAAGAATTTTACAGAATTTTTTTACAAAAAGTTATCAGTGGAGAACTTAAATTCAAACCTGAATTTGGGCAGTTAGGAAAGAAATTGAATGACACTGAGTGTAGATTGCTGGCAGCACATAAAATTAAAAGTTCACTGGGTAAGATAGAAGATTGTACAAGCCTGAAGTTATTCCAATGAGCCACTGATTTCTACTGATGCATACTGAAAATCAATTAATCAATTAATTATTTAATTCTTTGATGTCATAGTAAAAAGATTCTGGATTGTAATATTTATTAAAAGACCACAGAACTACGGGAGATAATATCCTTAGATTTTCAGCCTGTTAGCTGCTAATCCATGCAGAATAGCAGTGTTGTTTTTTTTTTTTAGAACAGATTCACATTCAGTAATAATGTTTTAAAATAGGCAAGAAAACAAAGAAAACAAAACAAAAGCAAACAAACAAACAAAAACCCATCAGAAGTACATTATAAGCCTGCTAAATCCACATTTGAATCTGAACCTTGCTGACCATTCCTAGAGTAGTTAAAAGTATGCTGAAATGATGAAATACAAGGGATAAGAATCAGAAAAAAATCTTGAAATTAAAAATATATTTCATTGCATGGTATTGTCAGTTCTGTGCAATTATATCTTCATAAATAACCTAAAACTTGCCTTACCTTTTTATGGTAGCCTTTCTAAATGTTTTCAAGGTAAAAAAAATGGCATAAACCAGACAGTAAGCTCTAAACACTTTTCTTAAACCCTGAAATAGGGTTAAGATCCCCAATTCAGCAAAGCATTTATGCATGCGATTAAATGCACTAAAGTCGCATGCTTGAACTTTAATCCAGAAAATATATTAACTTCGTATCAACATAATTAAATACATGCTTTAGGTTAACCATCTGTTTGGCAGCTTTCTGGAACCGTTGTCTTACTCAGCAGAGGGATAACTAAGTTTTTCATTAATATTTCTTAAAATTGTCTCTATGTTGTAATATGAATTCATATAAATTGCAATGTAACATTTCAAAATCTTACTCTATAAATAGCTCAAGAGCCTCACAATTTTAAAAACACACTGTATAACAAATATATGTTCTTATCTTTGTATCAAACATTTACTTCCTTGAAAGTATTTAAAACCAATGGGAATTTTCTTTCTGGTAGACTATGCAACCACCTCTATAGTGCATAGCCACACTTTGCACTCCAGCTGTAGCAGTAAAATTACTGAAACTGTAATTCTCTTAATATTTAAATAATATATTAAAATTTAATTTTCAGCACCTGGAAGAATCAGTTTGTGTGCCAGCAAATGAGGTAGTTGGGCCTGGAGCTCCTATACATATGGGACTCAAAAACAACCTATCACAAATAATTACTAAGCTAGAGCAGCTGTACTCACCACACTAGTCATTTAAAAATCAGGTCAAAGTTGCCTCAATTCTTTTTCCATTTTCAAGGACTTCTACAAATAAATTTTATAGTCTTTTTGCTTTTTTACATGTTAAAATTATTTCTATTATTAATAATTATGATGGAAACATCAGATGTTTTAACTTCCCAGATATTTCAGATATTAAATAGATGTAGTTTTATGGGAGATTGTAAAAATATGCAATTTTTATTTTCCAGTAAATCTTTCATATTTTTAATAAGGCTATGAGCAAATACTATAATATGAAAATGCATTTACTGATATATAACATACATGCCGTGCATGCACATACACATGGTACTACAATTCACCACACACACAGAAACTATACATATATAGGGATTTTTTTAAAAACAAAATATGTCATCTGGCTCATGAACAAAAGATGACTTGTATAGTAGGCATTCATATATTTTTATGTTGGCAGTTTTCAGATGGAAAGTAACTATTTCTTTTAAAAGCATTTTCCAAATTATGTGCTTTCGGATACACTTTGTTTTCAACCACTTTCAAGAAGTTGCTTTCTAGCAACCACTACCAACTTTACGATCAGTTGTGAAGTAAAGGCCTGTATCCCATCATTTTTCACCTTGTATCTTTTCAGAATTTTGTGAAGAATAATATAATCTGAGATCACATTTTTCACCAGTTACATAGAGTTCAAGATGTTTGTATTGAATGCAATTAATTTTTAAAGTTCAAAAAAATTCAGATAGCAGTCTTTCTATTCATAATTTTAAATATTCTAACCTGCATTCCTATACATAAAAATAAAAAGACCCATAATGAAAAACATATATTTTATAATGACATACAGAGAAATAAAACACATTAAACTTCAAGAGGAGAGAACCAACCATTTATACACTATTACCTTCAATCACTTGAATGCAAGTCATTCATACCACCACTATTGCTAACAAGGCATCCAATTTACTAAACAATGAATATTGAAATTACATTTAAAAGGTACAAATGACTGTCCAAAGAATGACACTGAAAAATATTAAGTAACAGCTCTACCTCAAGATAAGCCTCACAATTAAAGAGTTTTAATGAAGAGAGCCTTCAAAGGCTAAATCAGGAGGCATTGATTAGATTGCCTCTAACTTTGTGTTTTGACACCTTCGTCTTTCATGGCATTATATTGTCTCTGTGCATCTTACAAAGGAAGCATTTTACTAAGCCCACACATGAACAGGAGACAGCAGTGCTTATAAAAGAGACTGTCAAGGGTGTGAGCCAAAATGGGTCTCATTTGGATTTCAAGTGAAGAAAACTCCTAATGCATTTCATTACAATGTATGTGAACCTCTGAAAAGAACGATGGATTGGGATTCTCATCCCTATTAATTTATTGAAATGGATTCAGTTTTTTTCTTGTATATCAAGAGAGACCATGTGTTTCAAGCAAGGTAACAATATTATAGTACCAAATAACCAAATATGCTATGATGCAGTATACCCTTCTGTGAGATAAAGAGGATGCAATTTTCTTGATAATTGGGATTTGAGTTCAGGAATAAATCCTACAATAGCTTGGCAACAAATAAATATTCTTTGTTACTATCAGGTTTAAAGATATGATCAGGAAGCTATGCAACATAGGGATAAATTCGGTCTTTGTTACCTCAGCAGGTTTTTACCATTTGAAATCCTGTGCCCCCCACCACACTGTCATTCAAATACTGACTTTTTATTTCATTCAGAAATTGCGTATATGATGTAATTAGGATAACACCTATATAAGTCATATTTTATTAAAAGATAGCAGAACAGGACAGAGAAAAGTAAAAACATTTCAAAAAGATTGTAATACTTTCCAGATTAATTTAGCTCTAGAGAAATGCCATAGCTAGCATATCACCAATTATCTTATTCATAGTAAGAAAGTTTATATAAATACTTATTTGTCTTTTTCTTTCTTCAACTTTGATAATAAAATCCATAATCTGCTATTCAAAACTGTAAATCCCATTTTAACACAAAGGACAGGATACAAATTCCTTATCTGTGCTAAATAATTTTACTAATATAACAGTATTAAAAATAAGACATATGTTCTCATTGTTTTTAACACCATTAACCTTTAGAAATGATTGATTGTGCTACACCAATAACATTCACTGAGTTCAAAGCTCATCTATTTTTTATGGAAATCTTACAACCTGCTAGTTAAATTAAAGGTTAAATATACATAAAGTCTTAGAACAAAACACAAAGTATTCCATATGTGTGTAACTCATAAGCATAGTACACAAACATGTGTATATAAAAACCCATCTCCATTTATAAACCCATGACCAAAAAAAACCCACAACTGTTCTGTGAAGATTTCAAAGATGGAGTTAAAGAATTTAGTCTGTGGAATATAATGCAACTACATCCTGCCTATTAAGTCAAGAACTCTACAGTCATCGCAATTATAGAAACAAATGTCAAGGAAATCATAATTAGAGATGAAGGTGTGCTTGCTTCCACACATCAGTTCTCAACAAGCATTATATTTGAAGCTACAAGAATGTCCGGGGCCTATTTAACCTCCTTAATAACAATTAGGCATGTACGTATATGCATAACTATATCACTTTTTTTTTTTAAATGTGCTACATGGGGAAGCACAAATGCCTGTATGTGCAAATACATACATGCATTCAGTGTAAATTCAATTAACATTTTGAACATCTTCAACATTCGATTAAAAATATTTTTTATATTTTCATGTTGTGTATGTGGCATGTATATAGATATACCTGAGCAACAGAGAAATTATCAGGAATCATACAAAACAAATTCAAATCCAATCATAGCAATAAAGACTGCACATTTCCACGTACAACATTAACCCACATGGACACACATTTATTTTATTTTTTAAGAAGAATCATAATTGTATTAGAATGATGCATGTTCCATATTTTATCTTGACAGCTTCTGTATACTCAAGCAGAGCCCATTAAACGCAAACATACAGCAGGTTACTTGTTGAATAATGTATTTCAAGCACTTAAAATTACTAGGGATTTGACTAAGATCTGCACATGAATACATATTTTGGACTTAATTTTCTGCACTGGCATTTCTTTAGCTGAATATACTTTAAATTCTACAATGAACTCAGTTAATATTAGGCTTTTCCAGGACATAACAAAGGTAATAACACTATCTTTACAATATAAACTTTATGACATTATGAATAAAACTGACAAGTGTAAAATTTGATCCATAAACTAAGTGATATACTTATGTTAATTTACCTTTTAAAAGATATTATGTGTTGCTCAGTTTTTTTGACAGGGCTTCCATTCATACTGACGACATGTTGAAAAACACTATATTTTCTCTCAATAAGGAAAATCACGTTATCCACTATCATTCTCATTCTGTCTCAATAAAAAATCAATCATCAAATGCTTGTTTCCAGTTCTACTTGTTAAACTGCCAATTTATGCATACTGTTCAACTCAGCCCAAATTCTTTCAAGACTACTTCTTATTCTTTTTAATGTTTCCTGTAGTATTCAACTTTTAAAAGAATAGGGAGAAAATAAAAATTTATATACATATTTTAATAATTTTACATTTAGAAGTTGGTGATCTGATGAGGTTCAGAACCTTCATTTTTAAAGAAAAAAAATCTTTTATGTGGTTTTCAAAGTAATAAAGGTCTGATTGATCTCACTCACTAAGGCAATTGCATCGGTTGTCTAAATGGTAGTAACGTCAATGTCAGATATGTGGTTATCTTTTCATCTTGGCCTATTCTCAAACGTAAAAATCAAATGTTTGAAGGACATTTCACTGACCTGTTATGGCCTCTGCAACTCTCAAACACAATACTACTATTCCTCACATAAGTGCCACATTTTGGATAAAAAAACAGTTGATCAATGATGCCTTTGCGACATCTGGCGGTCCTTATTATACATAAACTTCAGGTTTGTTTCCTTGTTGGGTGCTTTCAGTTGTTGTTGGGTTATTTTAGTATATTATTTTTATTTCATTTATTTATTTATTTGCAAACTTACTAGTATGTAAAACTTTAGTCCAAAAGGCTTTGATACCCCCTAGCGGGGGGACAAAAGCAATCTAGTCTGCAAAAACACAACGTGGTCTACCATGAATCCATATGGAGCAAAAGGTCACAAATCTTGAGATGCAGTGACATCATGACAATAAGACACTTTTGAGACAGAAGCTGGCTCATTCTGAATATAAAAAGGATACTGATCAAATGCTCCCACACATTTAAAACTATAGAGAAAAATAAGCATCCAAAGATCTTGATATAAATGCTTAACATAGGAGAGTTGAAGTATACCTTTGGCTTTCACAATTAAAAGATGCCACTGAGAACTTGACAAGTTTGCTGCAGAAGATAAAAAAGCTTCATTTTTATGTTTTTATCTGATGCTGAGAAAATGTCATTAAAGAAAAACATAACCAGTTCACAGGGTGTACACTCTCTATAACTCCCCAGCTCTTTTAAAATTAAGTTAGTTATACCAAAGTTTGCTCTACATGTTTCAGTCTTTTGTTTATCATTGCAATAAACAGTATTTTAAGCAACAGAAGAATGAGCTTCAATTCTTCATCCCTTTTCCCAAGTTTTTTTCAGTGCAGTAAGAAAAAATCATTCTAATTCCTTCCTTACATTAACCACAGGAATATTTGACATCCACTATATGAAACCTCTACTAATTCTTAGTCCACTGGGAAGAACTAATATGCTGTTTAAACTCAAATTTTCATTTGTTCTAATAATTAGCATTCCAGAACAACAGATGATATAGTAACCAAAAGATTAAATGTGTAATATTAAATGTGCTGTGTTTTTTATTTTTAAAAGTCAACAGAACATTTATTTTAATATTTACTCATGGCAAATACCCCCTTTAATACTTTACTGTTCTGGAGCTTGTAACACAGAATCTTGTATGGGCATATGTTAGTCCTCACATGAACAGATATGTAGCATGTGTTGCTGACATTGAAGAATAATGTCTAATAAATTATAACTGAATCAGTTTGAAGAAATCATATCTCAAAACTGTGCATGGGAGTGATTGATTAATGGATAGTCTGATGGTATAATTTGCTATATAACTCACTTCTTTTACAGAACAGAAGAGCACTGAACAATCAAAATATCCACTAGGCCCCCACAGAAGCTATCATTCAATTTTGAATTAAAATTACTGCGGCATCTATTTTTAGGGTACTTATGTGGACAAGATACAGACCAAATACTGTGGCGCAGGCAAACAGTTGTTTGCAGATGACAGAAAGGCAACCACAAGATGAATAGATGGCCAAAAAAACCCTGCTAATTCTAAGTAGTCTCCTCTTCAAGCCCCAGAACTGCAAACACGCAATCTAGATTAACATGTTGAATTCAAGTTATTGTATTGAACTCACAGAGACAACTCATTAGATTAAGGATATGGATAAGCTGTTTCAGGATTATGTTTTAGTATGGAATAAGAAGATTAATCATTCATTAATACCCATGTAGGAAAATTCTGCCTGTGACAGCAAAGACAGATAAAAGTGAAAAAATAAATTTGACAAAGTTAACAAAAGACAGTACAAAACGTCATGAAAAGGCCATTAGAAAAAAGAAAAAATTCTCTCCAAATCACTGTAGATGAGACTGTTGACACAAAAAGAAGAAAAATACATTTAAGGATGGTAGGGACTGTAGAGTCAGCAATGTAAAATTCAGGAGTAATATAAAAATAGAACTGAAAACCAAAGCAGCCAGCTCTCCATGTTCAACAAATATCTACACATACTCAGAGAAGAAAAAAGGAGACTCCACTGATATCAAAAATACTGAAGAATCATAATGGAATCATGCATATTGATGGGAGGTGGAATACTCACATATACATACACTACATGGACTGATTATATTGCAAAGATGAATATAGAGTGATAAAACTAATAAATTCCACAACCAAAACCATTCTTGTTAAAGCTGTATGCACAGACATTCTAGACTTTTAGAATACATGCATACATTCCTAGGGCTATCATGACAAATCCAGACTTACCAAGAAGGATACTGAATGTATAAAAGACTCGGACTGAGGAAGAAACAAAATCTACAAGGATGCTACTTAGAACGATTTTAGGTATTTTCATGTAAAATGGTCCAATAACATTGTGGTAAAAAGTCTGCAAATAAAATATCAACACTTTCAGGAGTTATTCTGTGGAAGAATCAGTTGTACAGAACGAACAGGAAAAGTTGTTGATAGTCTAACTGAATTATATACAAGAAGCTGAAATTAAAATTAAAGGAGATGAGAACTAGCAATGGGTATTGTACTTTCATGCAATTACACACACTGCAAGAGGAAAAAATATATCAATCTTAATATCAGTAGGTGAAAGTGGTTACCATCAAAAGCCTATATTGTCAGAAGACACTAGGATCCACGTGGCTGGCTTCAAACCCATTGTGGGATTGGAGAGGGTCCAGAGGAGGCCCATGAAGTTGAACAGAGGACTGCAGAATCTGTCTGAAGGACTGAAGGAGTTAGGTCTTTTCATACTGGGGAAGAGAAGGCTCAGGGGACACCCCATCACATTATTCGCATACTTACGGGGCACCTACAAAGAGGACAGAGGTTCTCTCTTCACAAGCAGCCACATGGAGAAGACAAGTGGTAAAAGGTTGCACCAGGTGAGGTTTCATCTTCATATACATAAGAAATTTTTAACACAGAGATCAGTCACTGGAACAACCTCACCAGAGATGTGGTCAAATCCCACTAGAGGTTTTCAAGATGCAACTGCACAGGTTGATAGGTAATTTCATCCAGGCTCCCTTTTCCCTTGAAAGGCTGGACTTGACAACATAGTCATTGGTCATAGCCAGCTGGGATTCCTGAGGGGAAAATCCTGCTTAACTAGCTTAATTACCTTTTATGACAAGATTACATATCTAGTTGACCAAGGGAATACAGTAGATGTGATCTCTTTGGACTTCAGCAAAGCTTTCAGTACTCGCCTCACAGTATCCTTCTGGACAAAATGTCCAACATACAGCCAGACAAGTACCCAATAGAATGGGTGAGAAGTTGGCTGATGGGTCAGTCTCAAAGGGTTATAGCAAATGGGGTTACATCAGGCTGGTGGTCAGTCACTAGTGGGGTTCCCCAGGACTCTGTTTTGGGGGCCAGTTAACTGCAACATTTTTCTAAATGACTTGGATGCAGGACTCAAATGCACACTAAGTTTGAAGATCATACTAAGTTAGGATGACCTGTTGACTCCCCTGAGAGTAGAGAGGCCTTGCAGAGAGATTGTTACAAATTAGAGTGCTGGACAGTCACCAACAATATGAAGTTTAATAAGGGCAAGGGCTGGCTTTTTCACCTGGGATGGAGCAATCCCAGATACATGCACAGACTTGGGCATGAGATGCTGGAGAGCAGCCCTGCAGAAAGAGATTTTGCAGTTCTGGTTGACAGCAGTTGAACATGAGTTAACAGTGTGCCCCGCCAAAAGGGTGAACCATATCCTGGGGTTATATCAGGCACAGCACTGCCAGCTGGTTGAGGGAATGAACTGTCCCACTCTGCTCTGCACTAGTATGGCCTTACCTCAAGTACTGTGTGCAGTTTTGGTTGCCACAAGATAAGAAGGACATAAAACTATTTGAGAGAGTCCAAAGAAGGTCAACAAAGATGGTGAAGGTTCTGGAGGGCAAGACGTATGAGGAGTGGCTGAGGTCCCTGGGTTTGTTCAGCCCAGAGCAGAGCAGACTGAGGGGAGGCCTCATGGTGGCCCACAGCTCCCTCACAAGGGGAGAGGAGGGGCAGGCGCTGAGCTCTGCTCTCTGGGGACAGCGACAGGACCCGAGGGAACGGCATGGAGCTGGGACAGGGGAGGGTCAGGCTCCGTGGTAGGGAAAGGTTCTGCACCCAGAGGTGGTTGGGGTATTGGACAGGCTGCCCAGGGACGTGGTCATGGCACCAAGCCTGCCAGAATTTTAGAAAAGTTTGGACAATGCTCTCAGACGTAGGGTTTGATTTTTTGGGTGGTGCTGTGAGAAGCCAGGAGTTGGACTTGAGAACCCTTGTTATCATAAAGTATTACAGAATATCCAGCTCACAGTATTTTATGATTCTATGAGTCTAACATAATTTTTAGAGATAAAGAGACTAATAGATTTTGTTGTTTTTGTTTGGTTTTGTTTTTTAAAGAATAAGATTTTTTTTTTTTTAAATAGGGCTTGGAAACCACTGGCAAAAAGAATTAAACTGATGAAAGACTTAGAAGATCATGGTATAAGGAGAATAGTTTCCACAAAAGTAACTCAGTCATCACTGAAGTAAGAATCAATAAAGTAAACAACAATTTGACAATGTTTATATTTCTAAAAGCATTAGAGCAATTCCTTTACACTGCTGCAAAATAAATTAAGGCATAGTCTTGAGGGAATAAGCACCTCATAATCTGTTAATTTTCTGTTAGAAATGTTTAACAACAGTGAAGACATTAGAACTATGAAAATAGTCACACAAATCTTGTTCTACACCCACTGCTTTTTGTGGTTGGTAAGAAAAAAGGAATAGGTACCCTTTACCAACTGATTGTCATTGATTTTTTCTTGTTCAGAAAGTTATGGCCTGAAGCTGGCTAACTGAGACTGGTTAGTATTAAGTCATTCTGGTTTGGGCACAGTATTGGAGAATGATCTTTAAGCCAAATTTCAAAATGTCTTAATGTCACAGGTCACCTTGATCCATGACAATTTGGGTTTGAAAGTTTACACAGAAATAGGTCAGTGATCTCTTTGTGACACATAGGAACAAATGTCCAGGGGAATTACTGCTGCATCTGTCACCTATATTAAGTAATTGGTATACTGTTAAGCTGTTTGCAGACATTGGCAAAAGTGAACAGAACTTTTCTTTATAAGTCTACTAGTTCCATTTTCAAGAGTGCTTTTAATTTTTTGGTGTCTGACAGCAGTTGTAATTACTCCTTTTCTTAGAGAGGTCTCAAGTTTGGGGTCCCATACAATGTCATTCTGTTATTGATAATCTTCAGTGCATACATGGAATTTTTTGGAGGTGATCAGCAAGAAAGACAGATTTGCTGTTGGCACTGGCTATTTATATTTGAAAGATGTATGATCTTGCATCTTTTGCTTGTCTTTTTTTAATGTAGGTTGATGCTTCAACTAATTTTGTGTGTAGATGGGGCTGGGTCTAAAAATAATGAGCCTGTTCTTAGTCTGAGTCATATTTATGACTTATTCCGTATAGGGAGCTTCTGCTTGTTTCTCTGAAACCTCATTGGTGTTGTGGAAAAAGCGAGCTGATGAACACATTCCAGCTCGTGGCTATAATACAAAACAATTAGAAAATTGACACTTGAGCAAGCATCAGTTCACCTAATGAACTGAGTGTATGCATATCAGACAATCTGTGATTACCACAAAAGCCCCTTGGTCTCCAGATGAGCTTAAGGTGCTGTCTATGACCTCACAAAAGCAGTAAATAAACTGGGTCTGGCCTACTAGAGAACTACTTTCCATCTGTGGATTGCAGTAGGTGCAGCAGAGACATCCCAGAGAAGAATTCCTTTTCTCACAAAGAAATAGGAACTAAAGAACATCTGCAAGATTAGCTTGACCTCTGCATATGGGGCAGTCACATCATCTGAAAACCAGGATCAAGAAAGATCTTGAATATTGTATTTCTATATTAATGAGAAAAAAAAAAATCATCTCACATTAGAAATTGTGGCTTCTTTCTTTTCAAACACAGTATTGCCACATATTTCTTTTCCAAAGTCATATATTTAGCATTCAAATGCTGTTCCTGTTTATTGCTAAAAATCTGAAAATACTGCATCCAATTTTTTTTTACGCAACACCCATTTATCCACCATGAGCTATGCAACAGAACAGCCAATTGGCTTTATGCATCTTATTCTGAGACTAAGTACATTAAATGCTATTTCTATAGAATGATCTGACAGTCATTCCATATGAAACAATAAATAATGTGATGTTGAAAACATGAGGGAAATGAAAGAAAACTTACTTTTAAAGAGGTGCTACTACTTAACATTTTTAAAGATTTCTTTTGTACTTGAAAGACAATAAGAAAGCTTTTGATTTTCTATATACCATTTACTGAGGTTTAACTATATATCATACAAATGCTTTCAGTTTTTATCCAAATGTGCTGTTAAATTACCCACGTAATTATCCCAAGAGAAATCATTATACTTTTTTATTGATAATTTCATTAACACTTTAGTGGGAAGAGTTTGGTTGCATTTAAAATCAGCTGTCACCATCTTTATTAATATAGTTAAAGGAATCATTTCTGTATTATTCTGAAGGGTGTTTTTTGAGGGAGTGTTTAATTACTGAGTTAAAGCAACAACGGGAAGTTAATGGGCACAAATACAGGCAATAATCTTTGGTCAAATTTGGAACAAAATAAAATTTTCCCGGGTCCCAGCAGCAAAATCTGTTTTAAAATATACTACCATTAGAATGAAATTACAACAGTTCTTTCTAAAATGGGTGACGTGACATGACAGTATTACGTAGTTTAACAAGTTCTCCAATAACATAGAGTAGCACTGTGTTGAGTAATCAAATAAGATCTGTTACAGATATATCTTAAAGACAGATACAGTCTAAGATCTGTTTACAGAGCCTTGTAAAGACAAAGCAGATATGATTTTGATATATCACTATTATAATACCTTATTACTTCATCAATATATGCAGCACCATTGTTTTGTCTTTTGTGTGCGTTGTGCTGTTGCTGAACCTGCAAGCATTACACTTTATTCAGTTCCATTGATTTAAATGGAATTAGACCAAAATAACTTTACAACTGGTGATCCAGACATAAGAAGTGGAGAACATGGACTGCAAAGTAAAGTTAATTTCACATATGAAATTCAAGACCAGATTTTTTTTTTTTGCTTTTTTTTAAAGGTGGGACACCTTCTCATCTGCTTCAGATTGTAAAGAAATATTTTTAGTATCCTGAGCATCCATATTTGGAAAAAAAATGAGAATTAGGGAGACCACAGAATTAGCAAGTCCAAGCAAATTCATATTCATTGCTCTTTGACAGAGTAAAATTAATTTTTTATCTACACGGAGTATTTCAATTTAAGGATAATCTGGGGGAGAAAAATTAATGGGGCACTATAAGACCTCTTACTAGACTTTCCTTAATTCCAGGGGATCCACAGAGTTTAAGGAAGAATGATGCGGAAAAAGTGTACAGATATTTCATTCTTTAGCTTCTTATTATGTTTTTCTCCCATGAGTGCAGGTGAAAATCCAGGCCTAGTTGATTAAATAAGAGATTCTAAATCCTATCCTCTAAACATTTTAGGACTTTAGGACTTTCTGTCTACAGTACAGCACTACAGAATAACTAAGTTTTTGTTCCAGATATTTTTTGTACTAGAAGAATGGACTGGAAAATCATGAAGAAAATGGTCTTTCATTTATAAGCATAAAGTCTCTGTATTAATTTTTCCTGTTGAAGCTTTTGTTCCCATTTAAAATGCACAACAACCATATAAACTTATCATTGCAAATCAAAATTGTGTGCTTAACTGAACTTATCATATTAAAATGGGCAACAACTAAAACAGTGCCTGTTTTTCCTTTTGTTTTAAACAAAAAGTGACCCTTGCAAAAGAGACTTATTTATTTTTTTTTTAATTTTTAAAAGTCAATAATTAAAACATTGCAGGGTTGTGTTTTTTCAACTAAAAGGGGAAGAACAAAGTTTAAGAATGTTTATAGATGTGTCTAGTTTAACAGTTTCATGTGTTGGATGTGACTTTCACAGTCTGTTGGCACTTTGCAGGAAAGCCATCACACCTGTGACTTGGTTGTTGATTAATGAGTCTTTCAAGTCATCACTACCATCCGAAGAAGGGCCATGGCCTTTCTAAGCTTCACTGGTTTATTCGCCTTCCACTGTAGTCCTACCAAGGTATCTTCTATAAAGAAAATCACACCTGGTTAAGACTAATGAAAACCTCAATATGTCATTTTCTAGACAAGTCAAAAAGCATGTAAAACTAGACAAAAGATGTATTCAAGCAACATGAATGCAGTTTTGTCATAACCTGTCAATCTAAAGACTAACATAAAAAAGCTTTCTTCAATGACATTTTCCAGTGTCAACTATTAGAATGACAATTCTGAATTCCCTCTTTGCTACATGATGCAGGATGCATAATGGTTTCCCAATCTTTACAAAGACAAATTTTTTTGTTAGATCCCAGAAAGATGTTTATAGTGGAAAAACAAACAAACCACACCACCACCACCAACTGCCACCAGTTTTTCTGTGCCAGATCATCAGTCAGCATGTTAGTTCAGAAAGCCCCAAATCACAGTGCCTATGCAGATTTTAAGGTGACTACATAAGTCACAGTGCCTATTAATAGCACATGTGAAATTGCCCAACTCTTAATATTTAATTGCGTCATGATCAGAAAACTTTCTGGGGAAGATTTACTTTGTCAACTGGTCCTGGAGGAGAGGCAATTAGATCTTTGGGACTTCTCATCCTTTCTTAAGCAGTTAGCTGTTTAACCAGGGTAATCCAGGCAGGATAATGGAAGTGCATCCAGCAAGGCCATGTGAGAAAGCCAAAAAACTGTGGGAAAGCTGTTGCTCTGGGAGAGAGAGTAGAACGTAGAGAAAGAGGAGTTATAACTATGAAAAGTCTGTCATCACAGTAGCACCTACCAGTCCTTGCTAGTTGATTTGTAGTATGGACAGCAAATGTCTCAAGGTCAAGAGAAAGCAACATTTGTTCCCCAACCCCTTCAGCACACTAACCAGCCCACCACTTCCTAAGAAGACTGCAAGGTAATTCAAATTATATTTACAAGAAATTGCTTAGATAAGTAAAGGTGAGACACCTGCCCTTTGTTGCCAACTGGGACTGTTGCTTTTTTAGCTTTTGCATCTTAAAATTTACTTACAAGAGCTAGTTTCTACTCTTGGATTTGCTACGGACTTATTTTACAATGTTGAAGAAAACTTAAAAGGTAACTGCAGAACTAGATTTTCCATCTGTTTAACTTTGATATTACTACTTTCCCCATCTACCTTTCAGGGGATTTACATGTCTCAACTCATTACAGCTTGCAAAGAAATTTAGATTCCCTGTATGGAAACCAAATTATTCTGTATTACTAGCACCTTGCTGAAAATCCCTGATCTAACAGAAGCAGAAGAAAGAAACAATGGGTTGGTGGGCAAAACAGACTTTTAGTTTGTTGGCTTGTGTCTTGTAGCCTCTTCCTTTGTGGGTATAGTGAGAAAGCCTATAGATGAAATGAGTAGTTTAGTACCATGTATAGTTAGGGTAATCAGTACTCAGAGTGCATTAATATGCATTTAGATCTTTTGTAGACACTTACAATTGCTAAGAGTGAAAACTTGGATCAGAAAGACTCAGAAAGAGAAAGAAGAACAGATAAGACGTCAAACATGATTTTCTCCACTTAAGAATCCTTACTTAGCAACAGGATGCAAGACAGAGTTGAAAGGAAGGCAAATTGTTTGCAGATGAAAGGATACATCTATTTTTAAGAAAAGTCAGCCAGGTCATGGGATGCCAGTCACCAGGTTAATTAGATAGTGGCATAAAATGTCAAAGTGTCACACTTCCAAATAATCATTTGTGATTGCAGTATACAAAAATATCTAGTTATAAAGATGTACACTTTAAAAGAAACTGATGAAACATGAATTCTAACACTAAATGAATATATGCATTATTACCATTAACACGTTACATTTACTTATTTTTTCCATCAAAACATATCAAAGAACACACAAACGTGGACAAATACTACCTAATTTTGATGGGGAAAGCAAGATACAGTGGGACAACATTAGCAAAATGCTTTTTCAGTCACAGGCCAAAATAGCCAGAAGGCAATGCTTTCTATACTTTTTAATGCAAACATAGCCAATATCTTTTTTTTTTTTTCTTCTTCTTCTTCTATAGGCAGATTTTGAGCAATTGAAAGCACCAAGTTGGAACAAAACCTTATTGAAGCAATTTTATAGCTGTTACTTCAGGAAGAGCTGCTAAGTACATACTTCCACATCCCATGTAAAGCCTCATCATAAAGAATTTCCAAGTATTAAAAAGGAGCTCACATTAACTGGGATACATCAGTCCTTTCCTTTTTAGCATCAGTTGTTGGAGAATATTATTTTATTCATAGGATTCATCAACATGTCTGCAGGAGAGATAGACTGCTAACAACCAGAAAAGTCTGAAACATACTACATATGGGAAGTCTCACCTTTCACCTCACTTTCCTGTGCAATTTGTGCTAAAGTTGTATCCATAATAATGGCTGAAGTGGCATTCAGATAATATTTACAGAGTATCATCTTTCCTTTTGCTTAGCAATATACATTCTGTCACCAATACTTTAAATCTGCCAGGCAGGAAACTAAGCTGTTTTTGACAGATCCTTTGAGATCAGAGTGTAGTTTCATTAGCCGTATCAGAGGAAGATAAGCAGAAGGAGGATAATTCTTATGTTGATGGATCTGACATACAACTTCTCATTGACCAGCTTATTTATGGAAAAGAGTCCTTGCCTATCCAAAAATCCAAGGAACTCTTTTTTTACTCCTTTTTCGATCCAGCACAAGGATCTAAACCTTACTCTGTGGCCAACCAAGAGATGTGCAGCGATGAATTAACACCTTTCACCTGTTTCTTTTGATTTGGTAACAGTGGGATACCATATTTGCTAGCCTCCCATGTATGTTAGAAAGCCTGTTCACATATACATCATAAGGGCATCCATTATAGTCTCACCAAGCAGGTGGTAATTACTGCAGTATTAATGGCATCACATTTCTCCACCAACACATCATTAATAGTTGACATGTAGCTTTAACAACAATATTGATTTCCAATATCTGGCAGTGTGGATACAAAAGGTCTAGGAGCATCTGCAGTTTAGAAGAAGGCTTGACTAATACATGCAAAAGCACACTAGACATAACACTGGCATGCTCTGCCATGCAGATATGGCCTCTATCTTGGCATCATGCCCGTAACTCCTCTTCCACTATTTGTTTCTACTACAAAGAAAATTGTCAAAGAACTTGCTACCTTTTCATATGTATGGTATCTTCATTTCTCAGACTTGGGCTTGTGTATATTTGCATAAAAATCCTCCACAAGCAACAAAGTGCATGCAGTTTGCTGACATTCTTTTCAATTCCAAAACTACAAAATACATTTTTCCATGTGTTTATAAACTGGATTTTAAAAGAGCATTTTCTGGATATCTAGATAATCAACAACACAATGAATATAAACATTTTCTATAAATAGTTCACCATATGGCTACCATTCTCAACAGATGGTGTCTGTGTATCCACTAGAATATACAAGAGTTATGCAGATTTTGCCCTGCAATCACTCGAAATTCGAAACAAGATTTTTTTTTTACTTAATTTCAGTTTTATTAAGCATAACCAACGGTAAAAAAAAAATAATAATAATAAAAATCACCTAACTAGTGCTTGAATGGAAATGCCATAACTATATTAACAAATTAGTTCATAAAAGGTGAGTAGATGGTTCTTACCAAGTATAGTCAAAAGGATTTAAAATAGAGACACTATGTACAAGATCAACTTCGACAGCATGAAAGGATTTTCTTTATATTAGTATTGCACCCTAGTGCCAAGGATAGTCTTTGCCTTCCTAAACAACAGTTTCACACGTAAACAGTGCCAGCCCAGTAATTTATCAGACAGAATAAGGCCAACAGCATCCTGGCTTGCATAAGAAAGTGTGACCAGCAGGGCTAGGGAAGTGACTGTCCCCCTATACTTGGCTCTGGTGAGGCCGCACCTCGAGTACTGTGTTCAGTTTTGGGCCCCTCGCTACAAGAAGGACATGGAGGTACTCAAGAGAGTCCAGAGGAGGGCAACAAAGCTGGTGAGGGGTCTGGAAAACAAGTCTTACGAGGAGCGGCTGAGGGAGCTGGGATTGTTCAGTCTGGAGAAGAGGAGGCTCAGCCGTGACCTTATCACACCCTACAGGTACCTTAAAGGAGGCTGTAGAGAGGTGGGGGTTGGTGTATTCTCCCATGGGCCTGGTGACAGGACAAGGGGGAATGGGCTCAAGTTGCGCCAGGGGAGGTTTAGGTTGGATATTAGGAAGAACTTCTTTACTGAAAGAGTTGTTAGGCATTGGAATGGGCTGCCCAGGGAAGTGGTTGAGTCACCATCCCTGGAGGTCTTTAAAAGACATTTAGATGTAGAGCTTAGTGATATGGTTTAGTGGAGGACTTGTTAGTGTTAGGTCAGAGGTTGAACTAGATGATCTTGGAGGTCTCTTCCAACCTAGATGATTCTGTGAATCTATGTTAAGAAGAATTCTGAAGTTATAAGAATGTGGGTGTTTATGCATATTTAGCATACATATTTTACCTAATTCTAGTAGAAAACAAATTTATTAGTTTATGATAATTTCCCTAAAGTCAATATATAAACAATTCCAGGTTTTCTACTCTACTTTGAAAAGTTGCTGGGCAGTTAGAATGTTTCTCAAAGAAACACATTTCTGGACATCGTTTGTCTTAGGCTTACCTGGCAAGGTTTTGACCAGAGGGGAAGGAAACTGCAGGGGCAGCCTCTGTGAGCAGAGCCCAGCAGCTGCCCCATGTCAGAGAGGAGCCAGCTCCAGCTGCTCCAAAATGGACCCCCTGCTGCCCAGAGCTGGGCCATGAGTGATGCTGGTTGGGCTCTGGGAGAGCAGAGTTAAGGAAGGGAAAAAAAATCCTCCTAAGCTACAGCAGCTGGGAGAGAGGGGTGAGAAATGAGCAAGATGCAGCCCTGCAGCCCCCCAGGTGAGTGCAGCAGGAGGGCAGGAGGTGCTCCAGGCAGGCAGCAGCAGTTCCCCTGCGGCCTGTGGAGAGGCCCCTGGTGGAGCAGGCTGTCCCCCTGCAGCCCATGGGTCCCACATGGAGCAGATCTCCACGCTGCAGCCCGTGGAGGAGCCCCCGCTGGAGGAGGTGGATGTGGCCTGGAGGAGGCTGCGGCCCATGGAGAGCCCCCACAGCAGCAGGCCTCAGGCCGGAGCTGCAGCCCGTGGAGAGGAGCCCACGCAGGAGCAGGGGGTCTGGGGGGAGCTGCTGCCCGTGGGGGACCCGTGCTGGAGCAGTTTGCTCCTGGGGGATGATGGACCCCGTGGTACAGAGCCGTGTGGGAGCAGTTCCAGAAGAACTGCTGCCTGTGGGCAGCCCCCACAGGCTCAGTTCGGGAAGGACGGCATCCCGTGGGAGGGACCCCACGTGGAGCAAGGGCAGAGAGGGACTGTGAAGGAGCGGCGGAGATGAAGCATTAGGGACTGACCGCAGCCCCCATTCCCTGTTCCCCTGCGCCGCTCGGGTGGAAGAGATGGGAGAGTTTTTCTCATTTTGGCCCCTCTGATTCTTGCCCCATCCTTCTGCAGGGTGTAACCAAGTGGCTGCATGGATGCCTAGTTATTGGCCAAGGCCAACCCAGCACAGTCACTAATGTTCAAATGTTGCATTATCTACAGAGGGATTGTATCAACTATCGTCTTAACTGTCTGACCAACATTCTGCACAGTTTCTAGATAATGACTTAGCCAGGCAATAATATTATTTCCTTTATGAACGGAAGGGTCATTAAAAGTTGTGATAGCCGCCAATTAAACAGTAACTAAAAGCACACAGTCTTCTTGTCTTGATACACGTTAGAGGCAAGGATCTCCCATTTGATCATGAAAATATCTAAGAATGTTCAGCTGAGTGCCAAGAAGATTTGGAAAAGCAACATGTATCTCTGTGAAACTACTTGAGACATTTTTGAAAACTTGAGTAAATCTAGTACTTTAAATTAGCTGACTGTTAATGGGCTAACTTATTAAAAGGTATTATTTTAAGTGTAATTGAAAAGAATGTTTTTTGGTTTTGCAGCTAGAACTCTTTATATATAAAAAGAATAACAAATAAAACCAGGAAGGAAATGAAGTAATCTATATGTCTTTCTGATAGATTTTTAAATAGTTTCTAAAGGTATGAACTGTAAATATGTATGAACATTATTTTTTTCTGTTTCTGCTCATTGCTCAATTCAAATAAGCTATTTTTGACAGCCTGCTATATTCGATAACCTTGAAATAAGATGATATAATTAACAATATACACCTGTCATTTAAGATCTTCTGAACACTTACTTTGAAGGTCATAGGAATGGGTGCAATAGATTCATGCACTCATGTGTAGCCAACAGTGAGCAGTATACAACAATTCATTCTGTTTTAACCAGTCTTTTACTTTCCCCTAACCACCAACCAATTAATTTGCCTACCACTTGCTGGCTCTGGGACAATGCTCCCATAACCCGCCCCCACCTAACTCAGTCATTAACTAGGTTAGAGGAGCATTTCCCTGGTAAATAAGTCCCCTAAGCATTTTAAAACTTTTTTTTTCCCCCTGAAAAGTGAAAGCAGAACATACCTATTTTGCTTCATATACATCAGACAGTATTTTTCTTTAAATATAAAAATAAATAGACCTCAATATAGAGGTAGAATAGAACAAGTAAAATATTCAATAGAACAGGTAAAAATATTTTTATCTGCACAGAAGTAACTGGTAAGAGAAAGCTTTAGCGTGTGTTAAAGAAATGAGTGCTTGTACTCTTAAGTTACTGCCCTTGGTTTTGTTGACCGCATCTTAGGAGGCAAATAGTAAAAACACAATGGAGGAGGGCAACGTAAGCAGGAGGTCAAAATAAGGATCACACTAAGTGAGTACATGATTAATGTAGTCAGAAACATTACACCTAAGCACAAGTAAGGCTGAGATTTATGAAGAAGCATGAAGCATCATGTAAAGATAGGGCTTACTTGAGTCATTGTAAAGCTTGCTAGAGTAACCACCAGACCAGCAAGAATTGGTCTAGCTAGCTGAAAACATGAACAGAAATACTTTATCTAGGCTAAAATTTGAGTCACATAAGGATAAGCTGGGTTGGAGATGCTGGTCACTGTGGAAGATATTAGGATTAGCAATTCTGCTTAACGCTCACAATGGGTTTAGGTGATCTGTTGGTCTGTAAAATAGAGAGGAGAGGTTTGAATAATAAATCCATTAGATAATCATTAATGTCTTGCATAATGTCACTTCAAGATGAGAATTTTCATATCACGTAGAAGGGCAGTGAATGGAGACATTTTCAAATTAGGAAGGATGTCAAAAATTAGGGCAGTTATTGGAGGGAAAAAAGAGAAGCAATAGATGATGTGATAAAAACGTAATACAGAGAAGGACAGAGAAAGTATACACATGACTTCTTTCTAAACTTTGTACAGGGATCAAAAGGAAAATGAAATGTGTTTAAAGACATTGGAGAAGAAGTGACCACAGAAAAATGTTCCCTCTGCAAAACAGTTCTCTCTACTCCATTTGGCTCGTGTTGATGACATCAACACAAAGGGAAGTATCAGAACCATCTTGAGTCTAAGACTATCTATTAAATTCTCTTTTAAAAGGACAAACTAATTCATTTTTAAATGAAGGACAGGAGTTACTAATCAGCAGGAGAACTATCAAATAAAAAAAGTAGTGCTGAATTGTCTCTGCCATTTAACAGAAAAATGGCACTACTGGTACAGACCAAGGTCTCCACATAATCCCATATTCTGCTTGGTTCTGGGTAATAGAGGACATCAAGAGAAGAACTGACTGGAGAAATGGAGAGCACATTTTTGCCAGCATAACCTTCTGTGCAATTGTATTAAAATTTTGGAAAATAACAATTCAAGTAAGAGAAAAATTCATCATAGCAAAATTAAGATGAATGGAAATAAACTGCAAGAGTATTTTATATATAAAATGAGGGCGCAGTTAAGTGTGTAGAACATTAATTTCTAGTGATAAATTAAGAATGTGACAAAAACAAGTATTTTTGACATGCAAGTAATATACTTTTGAAATCATCACCAGTTTCTAAATAGAAAAACAATTCACTTTAAAAGGCAAGTGGTACAACCATAATAGATATTACCCTTATGAGGATTCAGAATTATGAAGGGAGCATTAAACCTTTTGGTTCACAACATATGTTTTCCAGTTCTTACTAGGCTATGTAACAGGTATTCTATAAAATACACCCATTTTTTCCACCTGTAATTTTCTGAACCTTAAAAATTGCTCTTTCTGAATTTAACAAGTATAACCTCAATTTAATATCTCCTTAGATGGTAAACAGATATAAATTTTAGAAGTAAAACACTATTAAAATAAGTTTCATTAGTTAAAACCTATTAAAGAAATACTTCATATTTCTAGCTATACTTTTCATGCCCCCAGATGAATTTAAGACTCATTACAATTTGAACAAACATCCCCAAAGTTCTGTGCTGAAATCTCCGTTGGCTGTATAGCTCTAGCAAAGTTAACAATTACTCATTTCTTTTCAAAGCACAGTTTATGGGCAATATCAACATAGATTCATGTCTAAGCCAGAAATAACTACGTCTTCAAAACAGGAATTCACCTTTGTATGAATCAAATACACAAAGACAGTAAGTAACTCAATTTTAAAACTGCATATTTAAAAATAAATCTATAATTTATTTTATAAAGTTCACCAGAAAATTATATATTCACTGACCATTTTAAAGTAAGGCAGACAAGTGGAAAGTGCAGTTAAATGCCAGAATCCCTTTACCTGTGTGCCAGCAGCACCCTGAAGGTCATCTGCTTCAGTCCCAAATAATTTGGCAGGAAATTTGACCAATCCCAGTTCCATTCAGTAATGGTTGACTGTTGATACATGGCAAGAAGCTATTGTTAGTTATTAATCAGTGTTAATATCATCAGTAAATTAAAGCTCCAGCTGTGATATACTAAGCAAGAAGGAGGGGGGTCTAGAACAAGGACTTAGACAGACAATATCAATCATGTCCACAGGAGAAGGTTTTTATTCCAATACGACAGCAATTAATTTATAAATCCATTTGGGAATGTAACCATTATTTATAAAAAGATAAATCAATTTTTGAACCGTTATTCTTCCAACTGTTAATGGCATTCTGCCCAACCACTTTGTCTGAGAGCTTGACTCTTTGTTTGGAAAACAAAATAATTGCCAACTTCTTATGTAACAAATTTTTATTTTCTGCCATCAGCAAAAAGTTTGTCATGAAAATCTTAGCATAGTTGGAATTCAAGATGTAACCTGTATCTTAATTAGAGTGATGGTTTACTTGTTTATTTTTTTGTAAGGCACTCCAGTCACCAGATGGTTATTATAAACAGCAGTAAGGCTAGACAATATGAAGTAATACAATCCCATGCTGCTTATTTAATAAGTAAAAGCAACATAAAATAAGGGTGGGCAGACAAAAGACCATGCACCACATTCTTATGTTTGTAAAATAGTAACTGCTGCGTAATAGTAATTTTCATTGTCAGTACTGGTCAAGTAGTGATTACAATTCAACATTCTTGGGAAGGAATCATTAAAAATATTATTGTAACACTAAAATACCACTCAGTTAAAAAAAAAAAAAAGATGGAATTAGTCATAACAATGGAAATATAGCTAAGTAGGAAGACTGAAGTGTGTCATGCAGTGTATATTTTTCTTCTTACAGACAGCACTTGGTTGTTCTGGGAGAGCAGAATCAGTGCAATCCCTTCCAGGTAGTCCCTCCCTTTCCTTCCACCTTTAGTTATTCCCTTCCTTCTTTTCATTTTCTTACTAATTGTCATCTCTGGGATGCACTTAACATATAAAAAGAAACATGAAATACAGAGTCAGAAAGGGAGATTAGGAGAAGCTAAAGAAGGAATAACAAAGTAAAAGTGGAAAGTAAAGAAAAAGAATCAGTGAACATCTGATAAACAAGAAATAAGGAAAAGATTCCACTGAAAGAACAGTGGGAGAATACAGAGGAGAAAACAGGCAACTGTTCAATACTCTGCAATGAATTAGAAATTAGTAAATACAGAGGAAATACTTGTAAAATCAAGCAAGACAAAAAGGAGAAGCTGAACTGCCAGTAGTGGCAACTAGGAAAATTTATTAGTCTAACAGATAAAATTCAGTCCACCAGGCTGATCAATTCTGTGGAAAAAAAAAAAGGAAAAAAAAAAGAAAGCAACAACAACAACTACACACACAAAATACCTCCATAATTCAGGAAAGGGAAAATAAATAGTTATATATATATATATTTATATTTATTAAATATTTTTCTTCATTGATACTGTTGAGACATTGTACAGCCTGGACTTAATCTTATTAGACAATAGAGCAGCAGCACTGGCAGAGACTGAGGTGTCAGGACAAATTGATAAAATCAAGAGCAACAAGTTACTAGGACCAGATGGTGATTATTCAAGATTTTTGCAGGAATGTAAGAATGAAATAGCTGAATTGTTAACAGAAGTGACATACTTCATAGAATCATCTACTGAACTGAGGGTTAGAAGGTAAAAAACATTACATATCTTTAACAAAAATCATACAGTTGATCTCAAAATAGCAGTTTGGTGGCCTTTGTTTCAGGAGCAGTAAAACTCATAGAAATTATAATTAGGTAACTTGCCAAAGATGGCACAGTGGGGATGAATTAGCAAAACAGAACAGAAAAATAAACCACCCTAATGTATTGCAAAAACTGATCAAAAAGCAATATATGATATGTTTGCTATAACTTATCTTTCAGAAAGCTTTTGAAATAATTCCATTTAAACAATCCTCTACTGAGGAAGCTAAGAACATGTCTACAGTTATAATATAGCATAGTATAATACAAACATTCTCTGGTCAGCTTGCAGGACTCAATAAGCAGTATTGTCTATTCGTTTAGCCCTTCTTACAGAGAAGTTTTTAAATACAATACAAAATTAACTCATCAGTAAAACAATGTGAAACCAGGATCACAATGGGCTTATTTTGACTTAGAATTTATTAAGAAACAAATGTTAGTTCCTGTATTGAAAACACATCTGGCTACATTAGATTTAAAGAAAAATCAAAAAATTAATCATGGATTATAAACTCTTCAGATTCATGGCAGTTGCCAACTACTAAGAATGAACGTAAGAAAAAGATGTATTCCATAAGAAGAATAATTGTTCCTTGGCAGTGCTCTGGCATCTTCTGACAGTCTTCTAGATTAGCAATGGTCTGCAAAAGACCAGATACTGAACTACACTGACCACTATTTAATAAATAGCACATCCCACACCACTAAATAAAAGTGTAATTTGTATTGAAGGGGAGAAATCTTTAATAATATTATTAAGTTCAGGAAATATGTCTGTCATTATGAACAACAGGGGTGGCACAAGATACTTTTAGCTTTCACAGAATCACAGAATTGTAGGGGCTGGAAGGGACCTTGAAAGATCATCGGGTCCAACCCCCCTTTTGTGATCTACTGTTTTTTTTCTTAATTCTAAGATATTTTTCCACATTCTGATAATAGACTTTATGCCAAAAGTTTACAAAATACAAAGTGATTTAATATGAACTATCCATTGTCATCTGTTGATTAATAGAGCACTACAAACCCATCATATAGCAGAAGAATTCTGCCCTGAGTTGTCACTACTTGAAGGTCTTATTCTACTATACTATTAATGATTTGAGGCATGTGAACTATTTTCTGCATTTCAAATTGAATCTGTACCCCCTTAGGTTCTGTCAAGTGAGGATATACATAAAGAGACCAGTGGAAGGAAAAAAGACACTTTAAAACATGTTTTCTGGAATGAGAAGCCACGTGAAATTGATATTAATCTCCTTTTTCGGGACATTAGCACTTTGATTATAACATGACAATGATTAAGTATTGATTAAACAAGTAGAAAAAAAAAGAAGAAAAACGGGTATATTTTACAGCAATACAACTGGTGAAATAGACCAAAACGTTCACAATTGAGAATGCAGATGATCCAAATTAAAAACAAAGCTGTACTGAAAAATAGTGTCTTTCAATCAAAAGTCTGTAAAGTGAATTTCATGCAACTTTAATGCCATTCCTTTTTAAATGTTTGAAATTGTAGGGGAAGAATCAAAACTGTAGACGATGGGTTAAGAAGTCTTGAGAAACCATGGTGTAAGATCTTTTAAGGTGTCCAAGTCCAATCAAATACAATTCATTTTGTGAAATGAATTAGTCATGTGGGTCCCAGGTATAGGTTTATGCAAGTAGGTATATTCTATATATTTGTTATGATACCAGGAAAGTGACACAGAAATGCATGCTTCACTTCTCCTCGCTCCAGCACTTACTCTCACTTCTCTGTATTTCCAAAGTTTACATTACTATTCAACATTTCTGTGAAAGACTCATCAGGTAAGACTCTAAATATGCACTTGGAGATTTGCCATGATTTTTCAAAGGACTAAGACTAGCCTCATCTACCATTACACAGATGTAATACATGTCATTGGTACTAATAGGTTTTCCTTCACTGTACTGAACTAACACAGAAAGTCTAACTAAATGCAAATTGTTCTTATATGCAATAATTCTGATAAAAGAAAAGGACAATAATGGCTTTTTGAACACCATGATATTGTAGAGAGTGCCCTCATTAAAATCCTGAGTAATAATATTCCTTTGCACTTCATCAAAAGTGAACTCATGTAATTAATTCCTTTTTCATAATTTCAGTCTCTGTCATTATCATGATCATAATAAGATTGACAAGTAAAAATCATACTATAACCAAGGTTTCAGATTTTCACAAACCTGATTGAACACTTTTGCACAAGATTGGCTGTACACCTGGAAAGGATTGAAGACAGCCTGCTCTTCTCTGCCCTTCAGTGTCAAAGGCAGGCATTGATTGGAGGTAACACTCTCTTCAGAGTAATTCTTACAAGACAGCTGCTCTTTCAAATATTCCTTTTAAGGAGAGAAAAAAGAAAAAAAAAAAAAAGAAGAATTACATGCCACCTAGCCTTCTAACTGAAATTTCCCAAATTTCAGGCATAACTTTACTGTGTGTTTCCTTATGCTAAAGGGGAAAATAAGAAATCTCACTCAAAATAGAGACCTTTTCAAGAGTAATATCATCCTACAACAATAAATAACTCCTAGGAATATCAAACTGAAGCAAATCAGAATAATCCAATATTGTAATCAGATACTGTTTTGAATTTATCATCAGTGATGTTTAACAGTTCTTATTTAAGATATTAGATAGGTCTACGTGGTAGTGAAAAACAAATGTTTTCTATGAACTGTTCTAATGTATATCATCTCTTTTATATGATAAAGTATGCAGGCATATTTGTTTTTTAGGCAGCATTACATAGTCACTACATGACTATAAAATCTGTTGTTTAAACACAGGAAATAAATACTCTACCACTCTTCAAAACTATTTTTAATTATTTAAGCGTTTGAAGCCTAGAACTCATTCGTGATTTACATGGCAATTTTAGAAACTATAGTGTAACAGACACATGATTATTTTGGCCACAATCTTTTCTGTTTTCACTTCTTAAACTACTATGTAAATAAATCATCATTGCATGCCAATAAAGTGTTTTGATTAAATAGAACCATTTTACGAAGAGCTAGATAATGAAACACTTACAGATCTATTTGCTGGAAGGACTATTGTGATTAAACTGTTTATTGTTATTAAAATGAAGTCCATAATAATAGGATTGCCATAACATTGAGCTCACTCAAGGTGAGTCTTCATTAAGATGGGTGGATACAAGTGTTCCTCTTACTTTGCAGTAATATTGAGTTAATAAAAAAAAAAATCAGACTCAAGTGAAGGACTGTGTAAACTACATTACATGACACTGTACTTCTAAGTTGGTCTTTCTAAAACAATAATTTCACCATCACTTTAAACTGATCCAACTGTGGTCTGGCCTGAAAGGCATGAATTTCCTCCCAACCCGCATAGATTGTAGTTGTTTCTCCCTTGTGTTGGCACTAGCATATGTTGTGAAATCAGCCAGAAAAAAGAAAGGTTTCAGCCAGATAAGCAAGCCACACGATTTCTAGTACTAGTGCAAAGGAGGCCCTAAGAGTGGGAAAACACAAAGGGAAGAGAAAGAGTAGGACTGACAATCGGCTGCAACCTGTAGACAGGACTGCTTGAACAATCACAAAATCATCCTAGTGTATTTTTTTTTTAAGGATTTTTTTTCTTAAATAGAACTCATTGCTTTTTCAGTTTAAACCAACAGTGTAATACAGCTGTCAAAACATACCATAAGTCTTCTACCTATATTTTCTCAGCCTCCAAAAACATTGTGTTTTTTTTCCCCCCTCCCCTCTCCTTTTTCTCCATTCATTAATTACTCCATGCCATAGCAAAGATTTTAAAGTCATAGCGAGGGGTTTATTTAAGAGATATTTCTACAAATGTACCAATTTTTTTTTAATGTAGTACCTTACATGCACAGATTTTCTCAAAACCTGTAGATAGCCCTAAAGCAACCCAACCATTTGGGCTTCTCAGCTCCAGAAGAAACAGAATCTGTTGGTTTTTCAGAAGATATATTGGAACTCACTGTCCATGCTTGCTAGGGTTTTGAACATTGGAAGTGGTATACAGCTCAATTCCCAATACAGGAGTTTTCCTGTCTTTGGAATACTGTGGATTTATGCTTTGACACAGAGACTTGATCAACAATGATAAATGTATTACTTTGAGGACTCCTTTAGTATGGTACATTTTGTAGAGCCAGAAAGGGTAATGTTTCAGAAATGTGTTAATAAATAGCAGAGAAATCATGACTGTAAACATGTGAGCTATATCTTTACTACCAATGACTGGGCATGAAACAAAGCAGACAGAGGATTTGTGAGCTTGACAGCTCAGGAGAGTTGGTTTCTCTTTGGTAGCAATTAGTGAAAATTACTCTTAAAATAATTATTCTTCCTGATAAATACATGAAGGACTGTTGACTGTTCTGAGTTCTACAGTATCTGTAATTGTCTGTCTTTATCACATTGTAGCTCTGTTTCCAAACACAGCTTCTAAGAATCTATATCCCTTTTCCCCTGACTTTCTTAGGAAAATTATTGAGAACCAAAGTTTTCCATCTCATCATTTTTTTCTCTATTCACATGCAGTTATTAATCACTGTAGCATAAAGATCTCCAAACTAATTTTAAGAATGTGACCCCTTGACAGTCCAAGGAGCCTACAAAGAAAAGCATGGACCTTCGAACAGAAATCGTCTGTTTAATGTGCCTGACTACCAAAAAAAAAAAACCACCTAAATTATGAAAAATAATATTGAAAAATGCATTATCATTATACCACACTAAGCATTAAAATGTTTTGTAATGGTTTCAAAGCCAAGTTGAAGTAATGTTCATAAGTCCTTCTGTGCAGTCAAGCTGGTCATGATTTTATTATTATTATTTTTTTCTTTCTTAAACAAGACAGGTTTTCTCCACTGAGAAATGTTCTATTTTTAATGAAGCTCATACTATCTGCACAAATTCAAGGAGAGACACCTGGGATGTGGAAAGACAGGCTGAAGTCCCTCTTCCACCTAATTCTCTCAGCCTCTTACATCCTATCAGAGCTGCTCCACTTTGTATAAATAACTGAATACTCATAGGAGTGAGATCTTGAATCAGGGTCTCCTGAACCTGATATGGGCATTCTACCCCTTCAGCTAGAATACAACTCTATTTCTGACCCTAGAATTTACAGAATGGATTTTTACAGCAATTTCTACAAAGCGAAACAACTCCATCAAGGGAAAACAGCAAAGTTCCATGCTGGTAGCTAATGGTCTAGCGGTTTGGGCATTTAGTTTGGATACAGATTCAATTCCCTGGTCTAAACCAAGAAGAATAAAGAGTTGAGCCTGCATATACAGTCCCTTAGGTGACTGCCCTAGCTACTGCATTATATGCTATTTTAGGAGGTCTTGCTCATCATCTTTTCTTCAGTTCATTATACTAAGAGTAATCCTGAAAGTGCTCCAGGTGAAAAGGTTTTGTTTGAACTGTATTACAGTAATAATTTTCACTTCACTTCCTGAACCATTTAATTGTTTGAGATGAAACTTGAAAAGATTCTGTATTGTATTAATATTAGGTTGCCATCTCTACATACATGCTTACATTGCTTCTAAAAGTTCCAAATGCAGATGCATAAAGGTTGCTTGTAAGCCTGTACTTAGGAACTAAACAGTTGATCTGATTTTCAGAAGCAAACTGCCTGTATGAAGCTGTTCTTTATTGCCTTCATATTGCTGCCTAATTGTTTTTTGCTATCATTTTTTTTTCTAAGCAAAATCTTGGCCTGTGCCTATATTTGCATTATTTTGCATTTAATTATAAACACTTCAGTATACTTTCAATGATCTTAACAGCACCTGCTTATGCATTCAAGGAATAGCAATTTAGTAATTAAAGCTAATAAACAGAACTTTCTTAATTAAGCTGTGTAGGTCTGTGTTATCATACAATTTAAGCAAACCTGCGTTTACTTCAGTGTATAAAATAAGAATGCTTTGGGTAACTTGCAGCAATTTAGCACAGCCTTAGAAATAATGATATAATTCTTTTACCTTACCAAAATTCCATGTGCAGCAAACAAATGTGAATTTGTTTACTGTAATTTAAAAAGCACTTTAACTAAACAGTTATCTAGATTAAGTAAGATTTGCATTTGGATGCATTTACTTCCTCAGTACAGCGATGGGGTTTGTTTGTTTGTTTTTTACAATCAGAAGAATTGATTTACCACATTTAATTTTACTTCCTGTAACAGTCAATTTTTCAATAGCCTTGCCATTGTGGTGTCTTTTTTTTTTTTTTCCTTTTTTAAACTGTGCTTAAGCTCCTAAAATGTATCTGTGGTCTACAATATAAATCTAAAGGAAGTTTATGTGCCATAATACAGTTTAAGTACATAAATAAAATCTACATTGTTTCCCCATAAAGTAATCTCTTCTGTACAAATGCAGAAAAGCCTGAACTGAATGGATTCTATTACAATACAATATAGGATTTCATATTGACTTTAAGAAGCATTATCACCTCCTTGACTAACCCTTAGCTGCCAGCAGACGCTGCCTCAGGCCAGTACACACCTAATTGCTCGGTAAAAAGGCCGTTTCCCTACCTCATTGAGCTGGATGATGTGATAAATTTGCCTCAGGTACTCGCTGCCACCTGGCTTGTGGCAGATATCCAGGACCATCATGTTTATTTTCTGCTCAGTGAATCCAAGTGCAATGCCTTCTTCCTCTAACGGTGCACCTTCCACTGCAACCGAGCCACTGGAACATGGAAAATTGAAAAATATTCTTAAACTACTAGAAATCAAAATATTAATACAAAGTCAGATAAAAGCAAGTAAAAATCCTTAAACATTTGGCTTGCACAGCACAAATGTATACATTTCTGAAACCTTCACGCTATAAAATGCTAAACAATTAAATGACTATTAAAGATAACATTTTAGTATTACACAAATTTTACCGATTTTACAGGAAGACCGAAAACTTAAAACATTCTTTACTGTAAGGATATACAAGGAGCAAATATTTTTTTATTTTCTTTTCCACTAGAGAAGTATCTTTGCCATTCCCAGTAGCATTTGCATTCGATCTTTTGTACATTTTTCTTTGCCTGTCGCTGCACATATTAAAGCCTAATTAACATGTCAGAAAGGTAGCCATTACTCTAAGTATAGGTTAGAAATTTTAAAATGAAGTCTTTTTCCTTCCACTGGTATGCTGGTAACCATTTCAAAGGTACCTATTTGCCACTTGTTGCACTTTTTGCCCTGTACTTTTCCTTTTTTTCTTTCTTAATAATGTTAGTGTCCAACTGCTAAAAAAGGAGAGGAAAAAAAATGAAGGTGACAGGCTGAAAACCCTCAAAAAAATGGACATTCAGAACTCTGACCATTATTAGACTGCTCTCTGGATAAAAACATAAGTTACCAGCTCTGTAGTTGCCTAATATTGTAGACTGGCAAAGTATTAAGAAAAAAAAAAAAAAAAGTACTAAAGATAATTCTTCCCTCCAATTTTTGAGCTGCAACACAAATGTATGTTGGTATCCAGACATGTCAAGAACTTGAAAGACCAACCGAAAATATTACGCATTCTCCAATCTTTATTTTGATTAAAGTCTACAAAATAAATACTCCGACTAAAACAAACAACATCCCCCCCCGCCTGCCCCCGATATTTTACTTATTAGAAGTGAAAAAATACAGCTGATAATACCAAAGTATTTGTAAGTTGCAGTTTACTGTTGAAAATGTGCCATGATTACCAAGTTAGTTCTGCTGAAAGTTGCTGCTTGACCTGAAGGCTCACTTAAATGCTGCACAGCTGCTGGACATTAAAGCTGATATTGCTTCCACATGCAGTTTCAGAACTTCCTACAGAGCAAATAGTTTCAAAATATAAACTATAATTTTGTTCTTTGCTGAATGGAAGTAAGGGATGCTCTGTTATTATGGTGTATTTTACACACAAACTTCAAAGACATTGATCTTTAAACTTAAAGCACGCTTAAGGCTGATGCTTCAATGTCACATATAGATATAACCTGAATTTCTTGTCAAACTTCTCAGCGATTGACATTGAAAAAGTTGAGGACCTCTGACAAAGGAGTGTATCAGTGTCAGCACCCAAATTGTATCCTTTCCTGTCCGTCAGTATGCAGGTGAAGCAGATGATTGGATTCAGTCAGTGCTATGATTAATGAGTTCCTCCCTGGATTTGGGACTGCCTATCAATCATGTCATTAGGAAGAATGTGCCCTGAAAGAGGCAGACCTCAGCCAAGGAATAACTGCATTCATCTTAATCTGTATATGCACCCAGCCAGCCAAGTCAGGGTCACCATGATGAAAAACAATAATCTTCAACTCGACAAATTACTTTCCAAAGACAGACATTTCTTTTCTTTCTGGGCAGTGTGCTCTTTCAGAACCTAATGTGACTGTTTACAGCTCTGGTGCTACTATAAAGTGAAGGTTATTTTAATGAATAGTAATGTTTTCAGGCAGTACACAAGACAGGCAATGCATACAACAATCTTTCACTGCAATTGTTTTTCCCTAAAAACTAAGTTGAATTTGTATGCCATAATGCAATAACCTATATAATATTCACACTTTTTGTGAAGCCAATTCCTGATAACAATAACGTAACATAAAATCATGCAAGACTTGCTTATAAAAGTCTGGTGCACATCAAAGTTGTTTTCCACAACTGGGTCTGTGAATCACACATATGTTTTTGGATTTTATTGTTTTTATTTTTCTTCCACACACTGTATATATTAAAAGTCTATAAACATGTATGAATATACATAAAAATGCACGTGCATAAATTTGCCCACTAAATGATTGAATTATAAAAGGTTATATAGAATGTATTTTTACACCGAATATAACCATTCTGATTTCAAACAGATCACATAAACAACACAGTAGTGTCCTTGAAAAAATCTGCCTTTAGTTTAGTGGTTATGCCACCATTACCTAGTTTAAACATTTCAATTTCAGCTTTAATATATTAGTTTTACAATTCACATTTATAACGATATTTTATCTCTACACTGCATATCTCAGCTACCTAATAAATACATTTTTCTCCCAGTAATTCACTGTTGATACGTGTATACAAAATAGAAAAATAACATTTATTCTACAATCCTACTGTAGAAATCCCACTGAAGTTAGGAAACAGTTTCCTAGCTGCATCATATATCTACTCACTTGGAGAGTTAAGTAATGCATTCTCTAGTTTCTTAAGCTTACTGTTAGGAACCCTGATCACAAACTGGTTCTCAATTTGGAAGACACTACAGACATACAGAAAACATTTTTCCACAGTCTGATACCTGTTATGGATAATATATTTTGCATTTTTCTGATATGTTAGAAAATTGATAGTACTTCAAAATTCTCACCTTCAGCAGACTTGCAAATACTAAAGCTTTAGCTCTTAGAGAGTATCGCAATATTTGTCTTACACTGCATTTATATTATTTTTAAAAACACCTGTTCTATTGGTAAATTAGAAATTCTATTATGACACTATCCTATTAAGTATCTATACATTTTGTGCATCATAGTTTTTTGGTTCTGTTGTTCCATGATTGTTTCAGTGGCTGGCATCTGGATTCAATCCTTTAATCACTTGATTAGAGCTTGTGAATTAGTATTAAATGGAAATGTAAAAGATCACAAAGGTCAATGTCAACGAGCATTTGTGTGACACTATTGCCATTTAACACTACTCTTGTTGCCTGACTACTTGTAGGAACAAGATCCTGTGCCTTAAAGCATGAAAGCCTCTTCATTAATAGCAGTGATTCCTATCTACAATCACTACATTATTTATTTATGCTGATAATTACTGTAAGGATGGTAATGACTGGAACGTCCAAGAATATTCATGGAAATAAAATCACACAAACACATGAAAAAAATAATAATAATAAAAAAAAACACCCTTACTTTCAGTGTAGCCAACTGTTTAATTCACTGAGTCCTGTCACTCCAATAAATCTAATATTGGGAAGTTGACAAATAGTGTTTTTACAGAGTGGAACACAACTTCAACATTAAAACAGGACTATGAACATGTTGACATGTACAGAACTTTTGAAATATCATTATAAGGATTTAAAAACTTGCACCTAAATGTCAAATCTGCAGGGAAAGTTGGTATTTCCTCAGAAAGGCACAGCAGGTACTTTTTTGTCCTGCTTTGATATATCCTACTTGCCCCCAGGGTTAGTTATGTTTTAAAAGTTACTTACTTTTTAATCTCAGATGGACATGGAAAGCCTTTTATAGTCCCTCTTAATTTAATCACTATAGCAAAACTCATTTATAAATGCACTCCGGTGCCCTGTTCATGTACCCGTTCATGTTCTGAAAGATATACTGACTAAATTATCCACCTTTTTGGATCATCATGAATATATGCAAAAATATGAAACAAAATATGAAACATTCTAAGCACCATAAAAAGACTTTTGAAACAATGAAACAACTGTTTCAGACATGCAATTCACTTGCAAAAACATACTAGGACACCATCAATATTAAGAACAAGTCTATTTCATATAACATAATATCATTGATTATCTAAACATTTTTTTAGTTGAACAACAGCCATAAACATATAATTAATTCAGTAAAATAAAGAATAAACAATCGCATTTGAAAAGTACTACATTCTTACCAGCCTGTGCTCAATTTTCTTGCCTTCAGCAACTGGCTTTCGATCCAGTTTGGTCTTTGCTGTTCAATGCTCTGTATAACCTTCTGGGTCACTTGTTTAGGACCACTTTTCTGTTTTCCCATAATACTTTCTAAGCACACACGAATTAAACTGAGTTTTTCTTTGCTCCATCTGTCAAGTGTTGCACCTGTTAAAAGTTCTGCAGTATTTCCATCCTCAAATATCCGACATATAATTACAATCAAGTTCCAGACAAGCAGACCAGCTTTCTTCAATTCAGCAAAGTTTCTTGACATTTTTCTCTCAGCCAGAAAAAAGAAGTACTTAATTGGGGGAGGCAAACATGCAATCACTGTAGGTAACTTGCTGATTACAATAGATACTGCCTGAGCTGCAAGCCTTGTGAAGCCTTAAAAAAAGAAAGAAAAGAAGATATGATTAACATTAACATTCTAGTTCTATCACAGCAAGCTTCTGAATGTTGTATGATAATTTCTAACTTTCTTTTGTACTGAAAATGCGTAAAGAGCATAAGTACTCAACACTGTAGCTTGACTTGTATTATGCTTCCTCTGTATAAATCCCCCAAAATCTAAACAATAACACGAATTAGAGAACCTACAAAATATAGAATTTACACTGTGACTCTGTTAACAATTAAACTTGCTGTGCACAGTTATTACAGAACAAATTAAGAACGCCCAGGTATTCTGAATGGTAAAAAAGTTGCCTTCAAAACTGTAGTGCAATATTTTTTCAAGAGATAAGCATTGTACTGAATGGCTCAGGATATTGCATACATTCATAATCTTGTTTTCTATCATTCCTTTTTTATATTCAAGCCTACAAAATTTCAGTTTATCAGCTTTCATAAAAGAAGCACACAATACATAGCACACCATTTTAAGGACTACAGATATTAACAATAAGCATAAAAGCAACTACAGAAAATATGCTGTTGAAAAACCAAAGGCATATCTAAAATGAAACAAATGAAGCAAAAGGTAAGCTAGAATGCAGATTCAAGCGTGGACTAAAAACAACAACAACAAACAAAAACGAAAAGAAAAAGAAAACAAAAAGCAAACAAACCAAGAAAACCTTTCATCCCTTCCACTTTTCGTCTCAACTGATTAAAAAAAAAAAAAAAAAGGCAGACTTGCTTACAAATCTAAGCCTTACTTCTCATCTAGTCATATCAGACCAGGCTTTTCAGACCAGCCTGAAATAGTCATAGAAGTTCTGGAGTAAAGTTCATTTGTTGCAGTTAGAATGCCATGAGACTCAGTGAGAACACTGCTGCAAAAATGTGCATCAAGATGTTGAAGAAAAGATATATGGAAAGAATAGACTGATGGCCCAGCACTCTGAAGCAGGCTTTCCCACAATCTACATTTCCAAAACTTTATGGAAAAATATACTACAGTGATTTGTATTGTATTGAAAATAATCAGGTGGCAATAAATTTTTGGTGAAATTCCACAAGTTAGCCTTTTGAAATGATGGAGGGCTTAGGCACTTATGAAAGTACCTTTACATCCTACCACCTTCAAAATATATCCTGTTATATACATTATTTTTCTTTCTTTAGTCAATTTTTCAATAGTCAAGCACCACGGAATTCAACACCAGTTTTAGTGCTATGCAAGAATAAATTGTTGTGCTGTGAAGTTGAGATGAAAAAATTGGTATAATTTCAGTCAACACTATATAACTAAATTTAAACTGTCCAGATTGAAAAGTTGATAACTACAAGAAGTTATAGCCATTAAGGCAAGAGCAGAGATATTATGCTTTACACTACCTTGAATCCCTCCTTACAACTGCCAGATGCTAAAATAAATAAATAAATAAATAATTTAAATGGTACCACTATTATCAGTACTACCATACTGATTATTTTAAAAAGCTTGTTGGTGTATGCAAGGGTATAAGCCTTAAGTAAAAAATAAACAAACAAGCTGAATTTTAGTGCTAAACACTTAAAAAACAAACAAACCATCAAACAACAAAGCAAACAGCCTCCCCCCCAAAAAACAAACCAAACCAAAATAAAACAACAACAATAAAACAACAACAAAACAATCAAACAAAAAACAATCAACAGGATGTTTGGAATCTGTTTTCCTTAAGGTTAAATGGCAACACTCATGAAGTCTAACTATTTAATTTTAATATGTACACATTAAAGGGTTAACAAGCCCATAGACAAATTTATGTGAGAGTATAAATGTCACCCACATTTCCCAGACTCCTTTCTCTTCATTTCCCGAGGTGTATAATTCCATTCCTTTGGAACTGTTTTCAGTAAACTTTCAGGAACTATTTGCTTGTGCTGATATGTTCCATAGTTTTCTGTTGCCTCCCATGAATTCATCAAAGAAATTATCTGCTTCACTATACCCTTGACTGAATTAATCAAAGTCAGCTTCAAGCATTTGATAACCTCTGGCTCCAACTCGCCACAACTGGAAACTTCAGAAGAAAGAATTATTAAATATTCAGTGAGTATACAGTCATTTGTTCAAATCTGTTTCAGAAAGAAGTGTTTCAGAGTTCTTATGGAAAGAAAAGTAACAACATTATGATTCAAAATACCTTACATCTATCAGCCTGTTACAAATTAAAGAAATAGTATAAAGCAAAACAATGTAGCATCTTGTACCATCTTAATACAGTACTGACAGAAAATACAATTTCATTTTTTTCCTCTTCTTCATCGCTTCTCCATCAGGATTTTTTCTCAGAATTTAATCTAATTAATATTTTCCTTTTTATTTGGAGTACACTTAATTACTTGCTAGACATTAATGAGTCAAGCAGATATACCTATTTTTTATTACTTCCTTGTCTTGCAAGTATTAATACAGTGGCATTTCTTAGCTAACCAAACTGTTTTATTAGAGAACAGTGAAGGAGAAAGGATACTTTGGCAACAAAAATGCATAAAAATAATAGTCATCAACAGAGACATAGCATGTTATCAGAGATTGCGTGTTGAAAATGGAACATCTTAAATACAGTTATTGACATTACAACAAGTATCAATCTTCTCCACATTCTTAACACCACAGAGAACTGCAGTTTCTCCATTGCAATGGAGCAGCAGTTGTCAGGCAGAGTGCTGCAGGACATATCAGAGATATTTTTTGACATGCTTCCCACTAAGGTCCTTTGCCCTAACTTTTGCTTGTCTATGCTTTTTCTGGTCTAAGTTTTTTTCTTCTCTGCAGGGTCTTTCTCAAAGCTTCCTCACAATATTTCTATTTTTTTCTTCCTCTTAAGGCTCAGATTTCCACTTTTTGTAATCCCATTTTTCTCAGAGGAATACCTGAGCTCTTTCACCACCATTATTTTTTGTTTTGTGATATTGTTATTTCTGTTACCTTCCTTCTCCTGTTTTCTTACTTCCTTTTCTTTTCAGTCATCATTTGCAATATCATCCTTCTAAACTTCATCTCTCTTTTCTAGTTGAATATGGCTTTTCCTTGGGGGCACCATGAGTTGCAAATCTCCCTCTTCATGGAAAATTAGGAGTCTGTCTGCCTTTTGGCAGCAGAGTCTAAATGCCCATCAGACTAGGCATGCCTCAACAGTAGTCCTTCCTTTTCTTCTTCCACTCCCCTTCAGTTGATTCTCACTTTTAAATGGAGTTATTAAATGCACAGGGACAAAGATCTTGTGTTGGTAAGGACCTACAGACAATATCTGCTGCCAACCTGCTGGTAAGACAGACACTTAAGGAGATCCTGGTCCACCATACTGTTCTGTAACCTCCCTTTTCTCCAAAATTTCCACCGTTCCTACAGTGACCTGATCACTGAGAATAATTTATAGTATAATTTTGAAGAAACATACAATCATTCAATCAGATTTATTAGAGCAAAAATAATATGCACTACATGTCTGAAAACTGGCAAGGTTTAACATCAGATTTAAAACACTTTCTAATAAACTAAATACCTGTCATGCTGTATAAGTAATCCCACAAGTGCTCTTTTTCCATGTAGGTCTCAAAAGCAATTCCTAGTGATTTAGGTGACAAAATGCAGTGAGATAATACTGTGAAGATTGTTTCAATCATAGTAGGCTCTTTTTTATTTATCTGTTCTGAGAGGGAACTTCGTTCATCGCAATTCAATACTTCACTTCCTTCAAAATAAATAAATCCATTGTTAACAATTTCCAAGTAATTCAAGTCATAGAAACAGATAGTATAAACAAAGAAACAACAACAACAAAACGAAAGCAAGAAAACTTTATCTGAAAAATATTTTAAACAATACTAATACTTATAGATACTGAAATCTTATCTCCCCTGCATAATGGCATTTGACTGTCCTTCTGAATTATATGTAGCCATTAAGAAAAAAAAAAAAAAAACACACTATGGAATATGCCTATTTAATTAAAAAACAAACAAACAAAACAACAACAACAAAAAAACACAACACTTAGTATATAACTGGAATTCAATTATTCACTAAATATTAATCAGAATTAAGTTGGACTATTTCCATAGAGTCACAGTCAAAAATTATTACTGCTTAGCTCGTCTCAACAGTATATTAGCCTTGAAATTATAGAAATTGATTTGGTTATATAAAATAAAATGAAGTAGCTGCTGCATACTCCCCAAACTGACTTAGATTTGGTTTTCAGCATAAGATGAAACTGAGAAGAAATCAGTTCTCTGAAACAAAATCTGAGCCATCCTAAGATATAAACTCATATGTTTTTAAAGTTAACTAGTGATTTTCATAGATTGGAGTGGTAACAGGTTATATAACATATATTTCTAAATGCTTTTCACAATTTAAAAACATTCTTCCAGCTGAAGGATAAAGATGTGTTTAAACATTTCTATGGCTTTGACTCGTGCTGATGTTAGAGATGATTCTTAACATATGTCTGGGATATCCAGATGTTAATGACCCTAATGTTTGATGTTTGATGTTAATGATCCTAATAAATGACCATAACGAGAACCAATTAAACACTTTTCATTCAAATGTATAGTTTGCAAAACTGAAAGTTTCTGTAAGACTGATTTAGATAAATTTATGTTTGAAAATGTCATTGTTTTATGCCAGTTTGGCTGGCCCTATCTTTAGCAACCTGTGCAGGAGAAAGATAAAAAAGACACAGTTTCTAGGCTTATTCTTCATAGTGGTTCAACCAGCCTTCAAAATCTACCACAGAGGACAACTACAGTTTTCCAACCAGCTCTGTGAATGAGTTGAGAACGTTGTAAACTTCAAGAATCTCATTGTAATCTCCTCCGAATTCCTGCAATCTAATTCACATATTATTGTAAACCATACAGATTTTGTAGTGAAACCTAATAGTAACAGCCCATAGGATGAAGAAATCTGAAGAATAGGACCAATCATTTCATAACCAACAAGCTCTCTTTCTCCCCTCTACCCTACAAGGCCAGAGACAGATTGTCCATTAGATTTTTAGTTTAGTCAGCTTTTTTACCTATGAGTTGAGTGAGCTGGCATACTGCGCTAAGACATCTTTCAATGCCAGATGCTCCTAAGTCACATGGATTCCTCTAATTCGCACAAACCAGTGATATGTTGTCTAATATAGATATGACAAGGAAAGAACTGAGAAAACAGAAAAAGCAGTTCAAAAAGAAAAATCCAGAAGTACTCAAAACATAGGACAAAAATTTGAATTGAACTTTCATTATATTTACTCAAAGTAGTTTTTTAATTAATTTAATCAAATTCTAAGGTTTTCTGAGAAAAATCTAGATTTTTCTAAATCTAATTTCTAATTAAATTTCTAATTAATTCTAAAATTAATTCTGACTAATTCTAAAATTAAATTTCTAATTAATTCTAAATCTAATTACTAAGTTTTCTAAGTTTTAAAAAAAATAGATACTACTTAAACTGTCTTTGCAGAACATGATGAGAAATTGCTTTGTTTAAAGGAGCTTGTGACTTGAAATTAAAGCTATATTTGCTCTATGGTAGTGCCACATGGAAAGTTCAAGATACAGCTTCTTAACTTTTCTAATTAATTTGGTGATATCAATAAATTCAGGTAAATGGAAAGAAGTATAAAAGAATTTGGCGGGAGGGGGAAGTTATACATGTATCTTCTTACAACTGGTTAATAATATCATGTTTTTAAGTAAAAATCTGGGAATCCACTGGGAAACCATTCCAAGGCTAAGCATTAGAAGATATGCATGCTTTCATCTGTTTTTTCTTGTTTTACCCTGAAGTAAATGTTGCCCTTATTGTAAGAAAATCTGACCCTTCAAAGCTCAAGATGAAATGTGGCATCCTTGAGTTTTCTGACTTAGAAATTGACAGAATAATGTCAGCTGGTTTAAAGGTTTATCTAATTGATCGGTACAGCTGGTTAAATATTATGAAGTAGAGTCTACAGAAAGATATGTAGATTTCTCTTACCTTAGATTTTTTTTTTTAAACGTTTATTAGCTCACCTGTCATAACATTAAATATTCATCTTACTGTGAACTCCAGTGCAGTCTTCTTGTTAACCATCACATAAGAACAGCATTTATATGATAGGCGTAATATTTACTGCCCACTGATGCTTTCCTCTCTCTCTCTCTATTTTTTTTTTCACTCACCACATTTGTATATCAAAAGCTAATCTGTGAAGGCAATCTAAAGCTCCCATTGGTAGCTCAGAGGAGATGGTTCTTTTTCCCTTTTAGCGGTACTTATATCCATACATAAATATGGTTATACACTTATCTTATGTACCTGTTAAATACAATCTTCTATTGGTTATTCCCATATAGTAAAATATTCCAAATGCACAGAGGATGCCAAAATAAATAAAATTTAATATAGTATTATTAATAAATACCTTTACAAGAATGTCATGTACTTAGTGAATAACACCTATGTTTTAACCGGTCACAAGGAATCATTCTTCTTATGACAAAATAATGCACTTAACCTCCAAGGATAGTACAATGTATTTTAAGGACATATCTTCCAAGAGGCAGACATACAAGTATAATTTATCCATATATCTTTCTTACTGATAGAAATACCTCCCAGTAACTTGCTGACATTATCACACTTATCAAGATCTTTTCTGCTACTGGTTTAGCTATGAAATGAATCTTACTGAATTTAGAAAATCTGCAGTTTTTGACTGTAGACTTCTCTTTCCCTATTGAATCCTTAGCAAATAGACAAGCTAGGAACAGTTACGCTGTATTTTTTGATGAAAAGAGGTAGTCAAAATTCAAATTTCTTCATGCTCTTTCAGTCAAGAAGAGAAACTGATGATAGAATAAGTTATTCCTGATACGGCTCTTTTATTTGCCAAGATAATACTTCTCTTTTCTTTATAGTTTAAATAACAGCAGCTGAAGAAAATACAAAGAATGCAAAAATATTTTATTTGTTTATAGAACAAATACAGAAATATCGTTCAACAAGCATTCTGTACTGCTTGTTTCTTTGCACTATACTCTCAGTGCCTCCTCTGTGAATGACTTTTTTTTTTTTCTGCTCTGGCAGATGACTTTACTTGTCTCTCATAGACTTGCACTCTTCCAATGCAGTCATTCTCCAGTCAGCCTTGACTGTTAGAATCTCTTGTACATTTATATATAACTTCATTTCAGCAGAAAGTCTATTATTTTAGGTTTTTATTCCAAAAATAAATTTTAAATCATATTACTTCTATTCTGAATGAAATGCAGATCTTAATCCTACCCGTTTGAGTTTGGTAAAATAAAAATCATAACATCCTCCATATTAGCTGCTACCTAAGAATCCAATGAATCCTAAGCTTGTGACAAGTAAAACGCAAAACACAAGACCAAAAAAGACTGTAACAAACTTTTTATTATTTGTTTGTAAATTATTATCACAGTAGCAAACTACTTCTGTGGCTGCATATTCATACCTCACCAATCTCATAGTATTTTACACTTGTTCAGCTTCTTTTACAGCATTTTCTCCCTGAACATAGCTTCACAGAAGGAAACAATAGTTTCTTTCCAACTATCTGGGAAGAAGTTTCCACTTAGGATTGTCCGAATTAATAGCTTGTGTGAAATCTTGTGTGTGTCAAATGGAAAAATCATCACTATCATAACATCTCAAACCTTGATTGTAGAGAGGACGGAATGCTGAAATTGTTGCTAAAGTATGATGAGGTATTATTGAATTTAGTCCTACGGCCATGTTACATTCTTTGTATTACTGTTTTGGGGATTGATACTGTACAGGTCACCCTCTTAAGTATTTTGCCTGGAGCTCTAATGTACCCAGAGATTCCTACAGGAACTGATCAGGTCTCTACTTTGAAAAATTAACCATATGACCATATCTCAAAGGCACAGAGGCATGCATAGATATATCACAGAGAGTATCTTCACATTTTATCAAGAGAAGGTGTGTGACTTTTGACAGGGCTTTATTACAGTCCAAATGGAAACTCTTATTTAATACTTTCAGAAACTCCCATAAAATCTCTTTGCCGTTTTCTTTAGCTTATCACTGGAAAGTCAACAAAAGAAAAAGGCTATCTGATTAAGATCCCTTTTCCATTGATCTTCCAGCTAGGACTACTTCATCCCAGTATACCCTACTACTGTTTAGTCTCATTGTTTTTTCAAGTACAGTATCCACAAAAAATTACTGGTCAGACAGGTATTTGTAGCAGACATACCTTTAAAATAATTTTCTAATCTTTTGATGTTAGGCTGCCATGATACAGTTTGCAATTATGAATAAGCTAAGAAAACTTTCAGGAGTTCTGGACTCTATTCTCACAAGCCTCTATTTATCCTCATACTGGATAGTCCAAAAGTATTTGGAGGAGAGAGATATCTCTGCACAAGCATATCAGCTCCTCTAAAAAACATTCTGGTGCTCTCCTAATGAGGACAGTGTAATGCAGACTAATCCACAAGTTTTGTCAAAAAATTAGTGTGATTACATTTCGCCAGATCTATTTGTGGTGGAACCACGGGACTAGTATTTTTTCCAGTTGCTCATTAGGTTTTGTCTGAGAACTATTAAATCCAAGCAGTTATTGCAAGGATGTACAACTACATTCAAGTACTCGAAACAGAAGTTTTCAGTTGTTATACAGATTAAGCCAATGCAAGAAGTTCCTTTAGGGAACATACATTTTCTTTTGTAGCAACTCGTTGCTCTTACTAAAAGTTGCCTGATTCCTAAGTGAGGTCAGCTGGTAAAATTACTACCTTTTACTCTTCACCTAGAACAACTTACAATAAATCAGTGTCATTTACATGAAAATGCTGCAAAATGCATTGTAGCAGTTAAAGAGCTGCTTCACAAAGGGCAATGAATTGGAGTGGGCAAAAAAAATATATAATATCTTTCCATTCCACATATATATTATCAAGTCATTTGTCTTCAAAGAAATTGGTTTATAAAAGCACAGTCTGAGAAAAATCTTCATATCTATTAGTGTCTAGGGAGTTGGCTGCACCACATAATTTTACTTTCTCAGTGGAAATCCTCCCCTCCCTGCCCCACTTGTGTGTGCAAAGTAAATTATCTCATTTTGAAGCAGTTCACATTTCTTTGGGTCCATTTTCAGATTTGTAGCCTTCACTTACCACAGAGTATTAGCAAATGTCACTATCAGTTAATATTTCAGTTTTAGTGAAGACCAGGATATCATCTAGGTTTTAACTGTACAGGTTATACAATACCCATTTCCATTAGTCTCTCAAACAATATATTGTGCAAACCAAAAGCATTAGGTTAAACTGCCAATGGCCCTGTCCTGCTGTGAAAGCAGTTTTCTTCCAGTTTATCCCCACATGCCAGTATTCACTTTTAGAGTTGTATGTATAAAATGAAATTAAATCTGTGTATCAACTGGAGTCTCACATATTCATTATAAGAAATAAGAATTTTTAACAGGATTTCATTTCATTTTCATGAATTTGCTGGTACTATCTCTTCTTAAACAAAAGTATGTGTGAGGCCTGAGGACTGCTTGAAGCCCTTGGATGTACCATGTTGATGATTTCTCAGTGACTTTCTTATCTGCTATTGGTAAACGGTAAGGTTGACTGAGTGGTTGCCTGTCGGTATTAATCCTGTGCTGGGAAGGTGTAGTTCAATACAGCTACTGCATTTTGCTTTACTATGTGAAGGATAACTCATGGTTCCTGGAAATAAAGGCTCTCAAACAAGAACTCACAGATTGTTCTGCTGGCATGCTATGCATTTAGAGAAAGTGTAGCAGAATTCTCAGAGTTCTCTTTCACCTTTCCCTTTTTTATATCAGCATCTGCTAGATTCGATAACTCATATCACACAAGCACCATTTTCTTTATTCCTCTATTATTTGTTACTTGTCAAAATAATCCATTTCTGTTTCATATCCATGGGTGACAAAGCAATTCTCGTTAAAAAAAATCCCCCAAGAAAATTGCAAAACCAAATATTTTGTCAGAAAATTAAAACAGTATCAGATATTCATTATTTCTCCCTGCAAAGGCACAGCAAAGGCACATAGACCCTTACCTGACTCAAAAATATGTCCTAAAAAAATTCAGAATGCTGTACATTGAAAACCAGTTCTGGGCATACATCACACTGTAATTAAGAGTATTTCAACATACCTAGTTTATTTAAACTTGTAGTTAAACTTGTAGTTTTAACTTTAAGTAAACTTTAACTTATAGAGGTCCAATATCTAAATCCAATTTTCCAGTTATTTTTGGAAAAAAAAATAGTTGGAAAAATAGGTCCATTTTCTCCAATGGCAATGTTCACTGGAGACACATAAGTGGTTCAGTTTTGAGTATCCTGATTTATTGCTTTCCATATGTTTGGTGTGTCAATTTTAGATTTGAGGAGCTTTCTGTTTCTATGTACATTTCATATATCATGTTACACATAAAGTATCAAAAGTACAAAACTTTTCACCTGTTCATAGAGCTTATATGTGCATAACATGGGGTTTCAGTAGCTTCATCAAATATGATAATCTTCTTACAATATTTAGCAACACTAAATCACGCATACACACATCCTCTAAAATACTCTGAGACAACTCTGTAAATCCCAACAGTACTTCCTATTATAATGAGGAAAATGTGTTAATTCTGACCCTTACCATGGTACAACTATATGAGAACAATAGGAATAAAATTAAATGTGTTTGTATGATGCCTACTAAGAATATCCTGAAGTATACCTATAGTACACAAAAAAAAAAAAAAAGTAATCATATTGGTACAGTTTATAGAAGGAGAAAGAAACCCTGTGTGTAAAATCAAGAAAAATGTGAAAAGGCCCTTCCTATTCAAAGAATTCTTATAATCTAGTTAAAGGTTACTGATATATATATACATATATATATTTTTTTTTTGGCAGGGCAAATCACTCAAAAACTACTGTTTTTATCTCTTTTTATGCATAAAATTGCAGATTGCTAAAGTTTACTCTTGATGAGTACATAATTCTGGAAGTTTTTTATCATACTAAACAAAAGAAACCTGAACTGTCATTACTAAGGTATAACTTATTAGTCCATCCTTTCTTGTACTGTCTTGTACTATATAACAGCTCACACTATCAAAAATTTTAGCTTATCTAACACCAGTAAAGTGGATGTATAGGAGAAGGAATAAAGATTACAATCACTTTACCATTATATAATTAAAACCTCATTGAAATTTAGAAGATATGCATCATTATGGGTTCCAACTTTATGTAAACTGAAAGTTCATTCATAGCAATACTGTAACTACATTAATAAATTCTGTGTAAATAGCACATTTTCTAACTCATAGTAGCATATATTTCCCTTAAGCTCGAGAGGTTGGTCAGTCAATAGATGAAAACATATTCTGTCAGTTCATCCTTGTGATAATTTAAGCACCTACTAAAATTCAGTACTGGATAGTGCTAGAGTAAGAATATGATCCTGATCAAGCATTTGTCAATCTTTGTAAATGATGACACATATTTGAGTAGGTAAGTGAATGCAGTGCAGTTCTCAATAAGATGCATGACAGAAGTAGAAACAATGTTGTATCCCCGACTAATGTTAGACCCCTTTAAAATGACAAAATTAAATTAACTGAATTAACTAAATAATTAATTACGTTATATTTAATACTATGTGATCTAATATCATGTTTGATAAGTAGAGAGAATGTTTTTGCTAAACAAAGGTAAAAACTGATAGACACTCATTCAATATTGCTGCAAAATTATGGCAAACGCGTGATTATTCCACCAACTTTTCAACAATCTGATCATTCGATGCAAAAACTGTTAAAAGGAAAGATGTGAGAGAATTTGTTGCTTCAAATACAATGTTAGCAGAATTAAAAGAAAACCTCATAAAACCATTCTTTTATTTGCCCCACTTTCATAATGACATTAATGACAGTATTAAGAAGAGGGAGAACATAAATGTACTTCCAGAATACCTACAGTGATAAACATGTAATAACATAAACAAAACCTCTAAGAAGCTTTTCAGTGAAGAAACATAATTTTGAAAGTAATCTTTCAGTTCCACACCTTTAAAAATCTATGTAAAGCAGTTGTGGTATCAATGCACTGTTAAGTTCAGAGTCATTTAGACTCCTTTGCATTTAAGATATCAGCCTACTTTATCAAATTGTAGCCTGCTTTGAAGCTATGAATACTCAGACTGACTGAAAAAAAAAATCATTAAAAAAACAATGAACCTTTCTTTTTCTTTACTCACTCAAGAACTGTCCTACTGACAACTGATATCCCAAAGTATTTAAGTAGTTAAAAATGAATTTGTGTTTCTCACTGATATTCTTAAAAGGATCAACAGCGTAAGTACTTACTTGAACTTCTCAGTAAAATTCTCACTAAGAGACAATCATGATGTAGCAAGGTTTCCAAAAGCAAGTGCAAATTACAATGTGGCTGGGATAAGAGCAGTTTCAGTTGACCCTGGGCTGCCATTTCTCCTGCTGATGGACTCCTTTCAAAATGCAAGATAAAGACAGAATAATGCAGTTAATTTATCTATGAAATTAATATCCTTAAAGTGTGGATGTAATGCTAACTCCCTTAAATGTCAATTCCTCCCAGATTACTCTGAAAATTCTTTCATGCTTGCTTACTTTAAGGCAGCTCAGGGAAGGAATTACATTTAATCTCAACTAGCTAAAAGCAAATTAACATTTGGTAGTCTGCCAAAGTTATAACTGATACAAATCAACTTCACTTATCTTTTTCACGGAACCATGTATAGCCTTGTTCTACCAGGCAAAAAGGAGTATTCTTGTGCTTGAATAAATTTCAGGCTATTATTCTTTAATTTACTATCATGTTAATTGTTTAGTAAGAGCTCTGAACTGTCCTAAATGAAGGATATGAAACTGTTACTTTAAATAAATAAATAAATAAATAGATAAATAACAAGAGGGAATACTCAAAGGGTCTGCAGGATTCTGCATTAGGCTGAACAATTCTTACACATAATGAAAAATTCACCTAAGTATTAGACTGGTTGGACTGCATTGCCAGCACAGAGATGTGAGAAAGCTTTCAAGGAGATTGTAGTTTTCTGTTTGCTGTTCCATGTTCTCCAGAAGTTTAGGTTTCCAAACAGAAATATTCTAGGGCTCCCTCTGAGCTCAGCCAATGTCCTAACACCAACCATTAGACTCATACTGGAGCAATTAAAATGACCGTGGATTTTTATTTCACCTTCACCAAATGTTTTATGAGTTCAGCAAGCAGCCTCCTCGGGACTGAAGTTCTCATCCTTTCCCCTCCTGGCTGGTCTGCTGCCTCTGAGAGAGCAGCGCATCTGGAATGCTTCACAGCCACCCTCGTAACATCTTTTTCTTTTCAAACACCCTTTTGATGTTTCCTGGACAAATCCTGGGACCAGAAAGCATGCATTGTTCTGCAAGTTCTGCAGGAACTACAGGGTAACTACACAGGTTAAGTCTGTTGCTGGTGGCAAAGTGGGGAATCACTTCCTGTGCTCCTCAGATTTTTTTAATCTATTATTTTCTTATTTCAGACATTTTAAAAATGAAGTTTTCAAAGTTGGTTTGGCAGTAAAATTTTCCTTGAAAGCCTAATTTTCCCTTATTAACTGGCATATACATTAATTTTACATTTAGACAAGATTTTGAGGGTTTTTGAAATTAAATTCTGACATGTTTAGCTATTTATTTATTCATTTTGGTTGCAAGTTTATACAACAATAGTTGCTAACTTTGAAAGTTTATGCACTGCATATGCAAACTCTTATGCACATAAATTTTACACCTACCAGTTATAAAAACTACATATGCCTGGATGCATAAACTATGCAAGCACAAACATTTTCTGCTAGTACACAAACACTGTCAGCATCAGTTAAAGCCTTCTTCATTAGGATCTATGTTCTTCTGCCATACTAGAAAAGAATTAATAGGCACCTGCACATTTACTTTATGTGCCATTTATGTGCAGCTATTGGGACAAAACTGAAATGTTTTCATTCTATGTTGCACATTTCTGTGACCATCTGAGCAGTCCAAGTGTGCCACCACCCAACTCAGCTTGTATGTATGCATGAAAAGAGATGACTGCACAAAATCTTCACTGTTCATTCAAGGTTACTACATAGATAGTGTATAAAACTAAAACCTGGAAATGAAAATGCCGGTTGACGTGCTTCTCTGGTTTAGTCTCTCATCTGTATGCTTCCATTACCAGAAATTACCAGGATGCCACAGATCTTGCAGGGCAACCTTGAGGCAACCTAAGAAAACCAAACTTCCACAACACCACTTTCCTGCAGGACCTTTCTAGCACACTATTATGCCAAAACTTTGCAGTTAATACTGCAATAGCCAAGGGGGCTATTTAATAGCCAATAGTAAAGGGGGATTTTACACACTTTGGCCTTTGGGATTTTAACAGTAAAGCCAATACCTCTGAGTAGCTAAGCAACATACTTGCCATGAAAACTCATGTACATCTTTTTTGATTTTTATCTCGTACATCATTTATAATCCTTGACAATGTAGCACTGTCTCGACAATGATGTTTTTGCACATAAGTACATATTGGATTCTAATAATATTTGTCAGAAATATATATACATATGCATTTAAATCTTGATAGAACTTGCAGCCAAAATAATTTTTCTATATTTAAACACACATTATAAGCATACTTTAGGGTTTGCATTCTTAGCAGTATTACTGTCTACACTTTCAAGATTCATACGTACATGAACTCCAATGTGTTTTAAGAACTAATTAGTTGTTTGTAATACATGTTTAAATTCATACAATTACTATATTCACACCAGACTTGGTACTCTGGCTGTGACTAAACTCAATATTTCACAAATTTAGTTAAATTATATGGGCCAGTTTCACGTTATTTATCTTCTTCCTTGAATGCCACATGTTATGAAGTCTAATAAGGTTAGTCACTGCCTTCAAAATACGAGGAAAGGGACAAGTTTGGTCAATTAGATTAATGAAGGATAATATTTTAAATGAATTCAGAAATAAATGCCATTTTTAGAATATTTGAGTTGAAATAAAACTTGTCTGTCATTGACCAGATGGGAAGTTATCATGTTGTAATATACACCCGTTCTTGGCTCCTCGAGGCTCTTGCAAATTGAAATGTACAATGGTGTGACTCACTTAGAGGAAAAATAAAATATAGCAGACATTCCCTACAGCCATGAAACTAGCACCAATAAATGCACTGAGAAGTTTTGTAATGTGCATATGGAGAGGCATATGTTCTCCCATCCTCGTAGCTCAGTACTAGTGAAAATAAGACTAGCCTCATAAAAAGTGACAAAAGGTGAAGTACATATAAATATCACACATATAAATGTTCAGTTTTGTACAGTAGAAGAAAAAAAAAAAAGAACTCATTTGCAAAGGGTATGATTACGAACCCCAAATGAAGCAAAGAATGAATCACAGTTACCACTAAAGGAACTGTAATATAAATTATAATCAGTAATTATTTATTTTGATAACCAACTATACAAAGTGGGGAAAAAAAAGAAAACCTCAAATGATAAATTCAACATTTTATAAGGAAAGTTGAAGTCAGATAGATAAAACACACTGTAACCATATAAATATGAGAACTAATGTAGAAAACCTGGTTAAGTAGTGAATCTGTAAAAAAAAAATAACAATTGTAAACAAAATTATTTCTAGGAGAACTTTCTCCTGAAATATCAAGGTTAGAAAGAGCAAATACTTAATATTTATATTTATGACAGACTAAAGTCTTCAAAATCCTCTTAAAAACTAGGTGCCCACAGCTGGGAGCTGTACAATGGCCTCTGCTTTCAATTTTGGTACAGACAATTAATATTTATATTTATTAGCTATGGAAAGAAAAAGCATAAAACAATCAAGGAAAAAGTAGGATCCTCTAATTAACAGTTTTCTGCAATACGCAAACATAATGTGTCTTGTTATTATTCTAAATGCAGTATTTCAAGAAAGAAAAACTTCTATATCAAAAATATACAGTGTAAAACCAATTACAAACTTATAACACCTCAGGACATGTTCCTCAAAATTACTTAACATAATTTTTTTCTTTTTTCTTTTTTCCTTTTTTATCTGAGCACCTGAAACGTGTGCTGTTAAAAGAAGACATTAAGTATTTTACCAACATAGTTCACTCATTATCACAAAGACAGTACATATGCATAGACTATTATTACACAGGCACACTAACAATATGTTTTCAGAATTGTCCTTCCTTTTGGACTTCTCATTTTCCCAGAAAAACAAAACAAAACAAAAACAAAAACAAAAAAGCAGAGAAGACACTTCATTGGCTGGGGAGATGTATGCTTTCTCACCTTTCATCCAGAGAAAATAGGTCTGGAAAAGTTTTTTACTATTTATTCAAAATAAATCTGCCCCAAACAGCATCTACAAAATCATAATTCCACCTCAGAAAAGAGAACTCTTTAAGACTGAAATAGTATCAACATTTCCTTTAGATACTTTTATGCTGCAAAGTGTACTCACTTAGGAAGTCATCTTCCAAAATTCAGAGTTCACACCATAATTTAAATTCTGAATACTAGCCTTGGACTAGGGGATCAGAAAAATGGCTTTTTTTCTCCTGTGAGTCCTTAATGAAGGATAATTTTTCTCAGAAATAGAATACATGCATTTTCAAGTGATCATGTAGTCATTCCCTCTCCTATACCCTCCCTGTCGTCTCCTTTCTTTCCATCCATGTGCAACTTACAAAACCATTGACGAATTTCAATGAAATTTGATTCAGAGGTAGAGATCCCACATACATATTATCCTTCAAGCTTTAGAAAAACTTAAATGACTACTTTGAGCAGAGAAAAGCACAAAATCTGAATTCAATAGGTAATTCATTCTGTGGCATTTCAGTAGGCCAATCACACAACTTTGACTCTGTCACAGCATCTATTGTGTTATTAGAGGCACCAGGAAAGGACCTAACTACTGCTGACATGAAATTAGGGGTGAGGGGTGGAAAGAATACAGAATGTTCTGCACAGTTTGGGGTAAAATCATAGGGAAGATACTGTGATTAGGAAGATACAGGGTAGGAGGTCAAAAACTGACAGCATGTTGGACTTCAACAGGTCACCTCTTAAGTGATAACATACTTCCCTAAAAAATAAAAATACTTTCTCAGAAAATATAAAAACAACTCACAAAAACAGCTTTTCATAAAAATGGAAAGTGAAAATCTCTTGGGAAATAACTTTTGAAGAGGAGGAGGAGGTGAAGGGGTTAGGAGAGGATCTACGCTGGTGTGGGAGTGCTTCAGGTTCAAAATTAGAAAGGGAATGACAGCACAGCTGGTAGCATATGTCTCATATGTAACTTGTCATTATATGCAGTGACACAGAAAAAGAAATTAAGCTTTTGCCTCTAATCATGCAGTAATCTCCCCAAAATCAACTACGATCAAGCAGCATATATTTGATGTGTTATTTATATATCAGACCCTTTTTTAACCAGCAATCAGAAACAGAAAGACATACATTCTTTATCTCCCCTTTAATTATAAGTCTTTGAGAACTGCACCTGTGCTGAACTACATTATTGTCAAGAGCTATATACTCTAATTAAAGCAAGAAAACCTTAAATACAATTCAAATATCAAACATAATGAATATACGGGCAAAAAACTACACAGTACACTGCTTTCAATGTGACCTTTCTTATAAATTCTTAACTTTGAAGACTAGGGGAATCTGTAACGAATATTCAAAAATGCTTCTATATTGTTTCATCAGAATATTAATTAGACATGTATCCAGATATAATCTTTTCCAAACTATTTGATTAATGTTGACTATCTGGTAGTTTTATTAAAATCGACTTTTGTTACTCACTTCAGTAAGGAAGGAAAGGATGATGGTATGCAAAATAACCAGTGTAATGGGTGATAAAAGTCTTTGGAAATAACTTGAGGAAGATGTTCTCCAGAATTGTTCAGAAATGTCCTGAAAAGAGAAGAGAAAAGAGAAGAGAGAAGAGAGAAGAAGAGAGAAGAGAGAAGAGAGAAGAAAGGAGAAAAACTTCTGAATCACATGGGACACTGAAAATCCTTTTGAATCAATAATACAAATATATATATCAATAGAAGATGGAGAATCCCTTATGATATCTAGCACTACATATGTGTGCATATATGTAACTGCAAATTTATTGATCTTATTTGATGCTACAAATGTCATTCTCATTTTATTTGCTTTCACTATTTGTAGCTCAGTATCTAGCACTTTCAGTACAGTTAAAGCAATTGTCTTCATATATTTAGTCTCATATAGCAGGTTTTCAAACTATATTTTAAAATACATTGAATAAGCAAATTGCTCTTCAGCCATTTATTTCTATTGCTCTTTTGTTTTTGCACAATACATGCATCATATTATCAATATATCAGTATCATAAACATAAGTAAAATATATTTTGAAATTATAACGGTTATCTTTTGCATTAACATCCAAAGAGACATAGACTTTGGATGGAACTGGAAAAAAATGAATCAGAAGACTTAGATCTCCCTCACTGGCTTGTAAGATATAGATAGAATAGTGGTGGAAATATCTGCTGTTTTTTTTTAAAAAATAAGAACTGCTGAAGAATCAGATAAGCTAGTTTTATGTCACTCCTCCTCCGTTACTTCTCTTACCTAAAGGCTGTGAGAGGCAAAAATCATGTTCAGTGAACTGATAACAAAAATTAACTATTCTTATTTGTTACTGATGTTATTTGATTATAAAAACACATATGTAATTGTAAAGACAGAATTAATACTTGACTTAAATTATTATTTAAGAATTATTAAATACAAGAATAAAAATTAATAAATATACTAGTATTTGTACAACTCTGTAGCAACTACAATGAAATAACTGTGATAGAAATGGATGTCCCTTGGTCTCATCTTTTTTTACTCTCATTTACAATAAGTGCAATTTCTGCAGAAGGGATGTCATCCCTTACATCCATCCTCCATTAATCATTATCAATTATCACTCTTCTTGCAACTCACTTTTTGACTTACTTGGCTGTGAATGGTTCATTTTACTAACTTGCCTTCTCTAAAGCTTGTTTCTTTATATATCATGGCTGGAATTTTCCAAGTCACGTTGTGGAACGATTGGTGGAGGTGACTTATTGAAACTAAAGGTATGTCCACATCTTAAGAGAAGGTTCAACATTGAGGATATTTTCAGGGTGAGAAGTGGTAGATACGCAAGGAGTCTGTTCCACAACAGTCCCCCTGGCAACATAACCTGCAGCCTTAAACATTGGGAACATCAGGGGAGCTTGGTGTGTGGAGTCTAAGAGAAATAGCATAGAGAGTGGAGCGGAGTGAAGACACCACAACCAAGCTCTGTGCTATCACTGCAGGGATGGGGAGCCTGATGGTACTATGGGACTGACAGACTGCATAGACAACCCTGAGCCAAACTGATCACAAAATTATGTCCTCTGGTGAACTTTATTCATCATAAGTTCATTACAATGACAAAATACACCTCCATCCCAAAGGCTGCGTGCCTCCAAGGTGCTACCACACCTCAATGAGCATGTGCTCTGAATTTCTCTGAGCCTGTAACTTTAAAGCAAAAGCAAGACAATTTTATACCAATCATAACAAAGAGCAACTCAAGCTCCACCTAAAAGCAGGAACATAGTGAAAAAAAAGGCTCAAGAGAGGAAAAATGTTAGATGGTTTTTAAAGTTGTTTAATGTTGTAAGGCAACATCGCAGACAAGTCAGGAGGACATCACTGACTTTTGGGGTGGACTCACGGGCTGTACCTCTCTTCCCCCCCACAGGGATGCCTACTTGGTCAGACTTGAACCCTTGGTAAACCCAACTTGAACCCTTGAACCCTAGTGCTTCCCCAAGAAACCTAACATTCTCTATAGAGTTGTTTCATAAGCTAACTTGTATGTAGCTGGTTGTGTTAGTTATATTCTTGGTATTTGCACATGCTTTGCAGACAGCATCTTTGTCACCAGCAATCCAAAAGAACCTGTCCTCCTGTAGCTTCAGTAAAGTACACCAGTTGTTAATCTGCTAAACTGAAGGTGTATTGTATTATTTGTGTGTTCGTGATTGTGGTAACTTGGTATATTGGATGTGACTGGACTTTAGTGCTGAATTGGGCACACTCAGAATCCAAGCGCAGCCACCCCCAGCCCCTCTGATATCTGAGGACAAGTTGAGATGCAAGTGGGTTTAGGTCTTGCCAAACTTCTTTACTCTTTAACACAGCATATGCAAGAAATGTAATTACCTTTAAAAATGCCAGTTCTGGGCTCTAGAACTGGCATTTTAGTATATTTGCTTTACTTTCTGGAGAGATTCAGTTTTATTCCCAATTTTCAGTAAGAATTCTTTCTGTTGCAGTAAGAGGTGAAGGATATTTAAAATATCTAAGGAAGAAAGATGAGGTTTTTCTCAGGACAGGAGAATCTTTTTATATGGCATAAAAAAGTCACTGTCACAACATAGAAACAGTGAGAGTAGATTTAAACACTTAAAACTGGAGATAGAATGAAAACCAATTGGAATACAGTCTCGAAGATTTCCTTACCTAAAATATAAAATTTCCTTTTTCTTATAGGGTGCTGTATCACAGTGGCATTGACAGTATTTGTGTTTTGTCATTTTATTATTTAAAATTACTTTTAAACTTTTTTTCACAGTTGTATATCTGTAATTTAGAAGTACAGCTACAATGTGCATAAGGTCACTGTTTGCGTATATGACTGCAGATGAAAGAAAATTACATTCTGCTTAAGGAAGACAGGTGTAGAGCTTCTGAACTCCTCCAAAAGACAGGGAGATTTATTTGGAAATTACTGATCAAACAAAGCTGGTAGAAACAATGTATTACAGACTTTTAGAATGATCTTAAGTAAGCAATATCTGAGCAGAATGGTAAGCATATTGTAAATTTGTACTCTTTGTGAATTCATGAAAAATTAAAGCTGAGATCATAATGTAAATAAAGGGAGTACTTAAACAGAAAAATAATTATTTTAAAAACAGTAACTTCAACAGTCTGAGAAAATTCAAGAAAAAAAATGTTATTGTCTCTCATCCCCTGAAATATTTCTCTTAATATAGCAAAGGACCAACTTCCTACAAGAAAGAATGATAGATACAGATCGGGTGGCTATCAAAGAAAAAAAAAAAGAAAGAAAGAAAAAAAAAAAGACCACATCTTGTCTATGGATAGTGTATGAACTCTTTTAGAGATTTCAGGCTAATGCAGGTTGTTAAATATGGTCTCTTAGCTGTCTCCTGATGACAAGCACAGGGCATACATTTGGCCTCTAAGGCTTAGAGCAAAACCTCTTTGCAAATTTTGAAACTGACATGGAGAAAATGTGATGGTTTAAAAAATTATTTAAATTTTACTACCTTCAAATACTATAAAAAGTGAAGTGTGTAATGATAATAAAATGGTGCCAGCAGTACTCAGTGTCCACTGCTCGTTATGTAATTCTTACCAGAACATAAGGCAAAACCAACCCTCTGCCAGACTGTTTAAATCAACTACTCTTCTGACAGAAGTGTAATAATAGGTAGTAGAAAATTTGTTTTGTCTACAAGATATGTTAAAGCAGCTGCTTATAGTCTCAAAGCAGTGGATAGCATCTGTGAAAGTATTTAATACCACAGCAAGATTCCAAGTTACAGGAGTTTTATTCTTCTGTACAGTATGACAAGGTGAGAATTGATCTGGTAAACATCAGTGCAGGTGTGAAATAATGAAATGCCAACAAGACGTATCCTAATGGTATTTCCTTGTAGACTTTGAAGAATTTAGCTCTTTATAGGGAAGAAACAGGACTAACAAGTGACTCATAAGGTTAAGGGAAATATTTTCAGTTTTTTAAATTTTTACCCAATAGACAGCAATTTTACCAACAGAATCTCTAAATTCTTTTCTCAGAATTCAAGTCATTGGCCTGATTTCTGATTTTGAAAAAACAAGACATAATAATTTGTATTACAAAATCATGAAAAGCTGCATCCACCTTACTCTTTATGATCTTCACTAAAAGAAAGATTGTGATCTCCTACTCAGCACAGAAGACTAAGGAATATAATATATGTAATAATATATAACACATTCTACAAGCAGCTGGCAGAAGTGTCGCAATCACCAGCACTTGTTCTCATGGGGGACTTTAACTTTCCAGACGTATGCTGGAAATACAACACAGCCCTGAGGAAGCAGTCCAGGAGGTTCCTGGAGTGCATGGAAGACATCTTCCTGACTCAGCTGTTAATAAGCCTACCAGAGGGGGTGCCCTGCTAGACCTGTTGTTCATGAACAGAGAAGGACTGGTGGGAGACGGGGTGGTAGGGAGCTGTCATGGGTGACCATGACATGGTGGAGTTCTCTATTCTTGGTGAAGTCAGGAGGGGGGTCAGTAACACTGCTACCTTGGACCTCCAGACGGCAGACTTTGAATTGTTCAGGACACTGGTAGGGAGGGTCCCTTGGTAGTCAGTCCTCAAGGGCAGAAGGGTCCAGGAAGGCTGGATACTCCTCAAGAAGGAGGGGCTCCTTCAAGGCGCTCCTTCAAGGCGTAGGAGCAGGCTGTCCCTGTGTGCTGTAAGATGAGCCGTCAGGGAAGAAGACCAGTGTGGCTGAACAGGCAACATTTTCTGAGTGTTCAGGAGAAAAAGAGGGTTTATGTCTGGTGGAAGAAGGGGCAGGAACTCGGGGGGAGTAGAAGGAGGTTCCCAGCATATGCAGAGAAAAACTCAGGAAGGCTAAAGCCCAGCACGAGCTCAACCTGGCCATTATGGTTAAGGATAACAAAAAAAATGTTTTTACAAATATATTAACAGTAAGAGGAGGGCCAAGGAGAATCTCCATCCTTTACTGGACATTGGGGGGGAACATGACTACTGAGGATAAGGAAAAGGCAGAGGTTCTTAAAGCCTTCTTTGCATCTGTCTTTACTAGTCAGGCCACTTATCCTCAGGGTACTCAGTCTCCCGACCTGGAAGTCTGGGATGAGGAGCAGAAGAAAATCGCCACAGTTCAGGTGGAAACAGTTAGAGACCTGCTGCTCCACTTGGACTGTCACAAGTCCATGGGGCCAGATGGGATCCACCCGATGGTGCTGACGGAGTTGGTGGATGTGATTGCTGGGCCGCTTTCCGTCATCTATCAGCAGTCATGGTCATCCGGCGAGGTCTCAGATGACTGGAGACTTGCTGATGTGACTCCCATCTATAAGAAGGGCTGCAAGGAGGACCCAGAGAACTACAGGCCCGTCAGCCTGACCTCGGTGCCAGGAAAGATGATGGAACAGGTCATCTTGAATGCAATCACACAGCATATGTGGGACAACCAGGGGATCAGGCCCAGACAGCATGGGTTCACGAAAGGCTAGTCCTGCCTGACCAACCTCATCTCCTTCTATGACCGGGTGACCTGCCTGGTGGATGAGGGAAAGGCTGGTGATATAGTCTACATCAAAAAGGACAAAAAAAAATTAAAAAAATGTACAGTCAAAATGCACCTTTGTGGATGACACTAAACTGGATGGAGTAGGTATGGGAGTTAACAAACGGCAGAGTGATGAATCAAAGATGAGAGGGCCATCAGAAAACTCACAGAGTTCACATAGGTAAAGTGCATCTTTACTAATGTAATGATGAGGTAAAGTGCTCCAGCAACAGAACAATAATAACCTAGGCTCGGAACTGATTACCAGCCTTACAGAAGAACCTGGGTTTTATGGCCTGTACAGTGTTGAATATGAGGCCACTGTGTAGTCTTATTAAAAATAGCACAAACCGTACACTGGGCTGCATTAGGAGGAGTACGGCAAGCAAACTAAAGACCGTAATTCTCTTCATCTACTTGACACCAGTTAAGCCAGATGAAAGAAGTGGATGATGTCATTGTGAGACCTCTCTTAATTATTTTTTAAGGATCTTGGGAATATGGAGAGGTCCCACTTGACTAGAAGATGGCAAATATTGCCCCAGTTTTCAAGAAGGGCAAGAATGAAGACCCTGGAAATTACAGGCCTGGCAGTCTCACTTCAATGCCTGATAAAATTAAAGATCATTCTGGGAGTTACTGAAAAAACATTTGAAAGACAATGCATATTGCTGATAGCCAACACCAGTTCACAAGTGGTACCATTGTGCTCAACTAACTTAATTTCCTTTAACGACAAAGTTACCCATCTACTCGACCAAGGGAAGCCAATAGATGTTATCTTTTGGATTTCAGCACAGCTTTCAATACCATCTCTCACATGTATTCTTCTGGACAAATGTTCAGCACACAGCTAGACAAATACATAATTGAACAATTGACTGGCAGGTTGGGCTCAAGTTCTCTTCGCAAGGCCTCTCTACTCCCATGGAAGTCAATGGGTCCTCCCAATTTAGGTCTTGATCTTTACTTACTAGAAGTGCTCAAGGCCAGGGTGGATGGAGCTTTGATTAACATGACTTAGCTTAAGGTGTCCCACCCCGTAGCATGGTAGGACCCTTCCATCCCAAGCATTCTGTGATTCTGTGACTATACTGAAGTCACTTCAGAAAAGCCAGACAAGGGTGGAGAAAAATGAAACATAAAAAAGAGTGAGGGCTAAAAACTGATGATGGCCCAAGATTCACAGGTGAATCTTGCACACTTTTCATACAGAAAAGACACTAAGTGACAGCAGGAAGCACAAGGTCTGATCTGAGAATTAGGAAAGAGAAACCATCTGCCAGAATCAGTTCATTTAAATTAAGTATATTATTAATTTTTCAGCACCCCTATTATTTTTGCTGCATTTGAACTACATAATAAAGATTCTTGAATAATTCTAATTCCCTTGAAGTAACAGCCAATGCCACATCTCTAGTAAGCTGGAAATCAGCCAGTACTATTATTAGTGAACTCCTGAAACACAATGGTCTGTCATCAACACTTTTATGATTACACAGGACTTTCTTAAGCAGTCTAAAGTTTAATTTAAAACTATCCCCTGCAGGGAAATCTTGTGGTACAAATAGAGAGCATGATAGATTTAATAGCAAAATCTTTACTTCACTTCTAGTTAATTTTACCGAAGTTTTCCAAGGTATAGAATGAACATAACAGATGGAAATTTTGATTATACAGCTGTAATTCTAAAGAGAACTGATGAAGGATTAATATTCCTTTAAAATCATGCATAACCTCTAAATTTGTTATTGATAGATTGTTAATGTGATGAACTACATATAGCTCAGTAACTAACGAACCTAGAAATTCAACATAAAATTTGGTATATGAAAGCACTACCAATTGGATATAGTCATTTGAGAAACTAATCTGGTAAACCTGTCTTTTCTTTGTAATCTGAAATATAATTAGTGGGTTAGGTTACCTGACAAATATTGGTTGTAATGAAACATGCAATATAAAAGAACTATTTTGATATAGAGTCTCATAGGGTTTTGAAAACAAAAGTGCTGAATACACAGTTCATAAAATGTATTCCTTTGAACTCAGAGAAAAACCATGCATCATCTCTCTAACAATGATTTTCAGTTTTAATGTTATGTTTATAAATATATAACAAAATATGACATTTTTTATATTCTTCTTAAGCAAAATTTGTCAGTTTTGTTTGCAATTTGCAGAGGACTTTGTAAAAATGCTACATACTGTACATGGCAAGTTTTTGATATTTAGAAAACCAAATTAGTATCCTGAAACTTAAATGCATAAGTATGAAATCTATATGACCAAGTAGTAAATCTGTAGCATTCTCAGACATACATATAGTCTGATTTTGGGGTGGTCCTGTTCGGACCCAGGATTTGGACTTTATGATCCTTGTGGAACCCTTCCAATTCAGGATATTCTATGATTCTATGATTTTACATAAAATACAAAATACTTTCACCCTCTCCATTGGTACTTTACACTGGAATTCAGTGAGTTCTGAGGTTAGCACACATTTTTTTATCATTCCAGGTATACATAAATCTGTAAACAACATTGATTAGTGGAGGAGACTGGAATAGCTAAAAGGGACAGAATACTTATTTTAGTCCATAGATCTAAGTGCTTTCACAAAGGAAAGGTGACATGCTAAAACTGACAGTAGAAGCAGTTATAGCTACCACAATGTCCATTGCTGCCCACCTTAGTTTTGCCACAGCAGAATTACTTAGTTTGTTCATGAGGCACCCTCTTAATTGGTATCTACATAAGCTTGAGTTATATAAGCTCACATACCCAGTTACAATCCACTTTTGCATGTTCCACTAATCCCATAAATATTGAAATGAGACCACATATGGCAATAAATATGTAGTTAAAGAAACTTACACGAAGGACTCCATCTTCCTCTTTGTAGCACTAGTATTACTAAGAATATTCTTATTTGGAATAATAAAATAAAAAACAGTTGAATAGGTTTTGACTTTTTTCATTTTCTAATATACAAATTTGAGATTTCTCTTTGTATTTTCTCTTACAAAAGAATTTACTTCTGAATTTTTAGCACCAAAAACAATTGAAGACTCAGATCTAACTTCAGTGCAAGTAATGTCTCTTTTAGTTTGCATTAGTGACTTCTGAAGACATAATTTTTATAAAGATGGGAGTTTTGTTCTCTTTCTCTTAAAAAAAAAATTAAAAATTGCTAACACTTGCTGGTCGCGTAACCAGATAATAATTTCAGTAAATTATCTTTAAATTCTAGTACTCATAGAATTATTATGGGTTGACAGCAGAACATTCTATTGAACATTGAAGAGGTTAATCCAAAGCTAATAAAGTCCCAGTAGACGTTATTGGTCTTTAAGCAAGATCATAAAGATGAGTTCAAGACCAAATCAAGAAACTTTCAAAGGTTATCAAATTGTTTCAACAATGTGCATTGCATTTGTATTTCAGCACAACTATTCATCTTGAGAATACATCAGTGTAAGTTCAATACCCTATTTTATATCAAATTGAATGTTTATTTCATACTCACTCATACAAATTCTTCAGTGGTGAAGTTAAAATAGCTAGCACAGAGAGCAGATTATTGCAGTGGGTATGTATTTTATAGATCTTGAGATCTCTGTCTTCATGTGGATTCAGAAATTCCTGTACTGAACTGCAAACTGACCACAGCATGTTTTCAGTGGACATCAAAATTGCTACAATATCTATTCTGTAGGAAAGAAAATGGGAAAATAGTATTACATAGGACATTAGGATAGTGGTAAATTTCAATTAAAGAGTTCTCCTCTGACAACAAAAAATACCTAAATTATAGCATTGACTTGAAATTTCATCTTTCATCAGTCCCTACTGTAGAAATTCTGAAGCTATTATGGTGCAAATGTGCAGCTCTGTCACATAAAAGCTGTTACTGACACTAGTCAACAGAAGACTAGCAAAATATGGAAATGTCCTCTTTAAAAGGACCATGCCACTAGATGGGAACAACTTACCTTCCACACTACATCCAAATAAACTTAATTTAGTTTTCCTTATGATAACATAATATTAGATTGTATATACTATTTTCAAATTCTACTAGAGGAAAAAATTAATGACAAGTGAACTAAATCTTCAGTTTGCAGAACTTCAACTGACAGGCAACACATTATGATGCGGAACATTTCTGAGTCAGTAATCAGTTACTTTGATATTGAATAGCAGAGTATCATGGGTAATTGGCCTAAACTATAGCAAAAACCCAAACTACAACAACAAAATTTCACAAGAGGATGCTGACATACAAGAGATAGTAAATAGACGGATAACACAAAATATATGGCAGGCATGAAGAAGGACTTCAAGAAGCACCTAAGTGCCTAAAAGCTGATGGGTAAATATATGATCATCTGCATTTTAAAGATTCCTCTTATTTTTGGAAAACCTATGCAACCAGATGTGAACAGGGATTTGGCAATATTATAGATTTCTAACATCTCAAGAACCATTGAGAGAAAAGAAGCCTCCAAAGCACAGTAGTATATGTGTGTGTGTATATATATATATATATATATATATATAAATATATAAAGAAAACCAGTGATAAAATGTATTAAATAATACTCATTATAAATTGCTTTTTCATTTGCATATGACTGGATAACTCAATTCATTTAGTGATAAATTCATGAATTACCTTATGCAAAACAACTTAGCTTCAAAAAAGGCAATGCAAAAAGTTCAGTTTTGTTCACTAGTTTGACTCTAACGATTATTTCTACATTTAAGGAATACTGTGTCAATACATATTCTTATATATCTGAGATATTTTTTTTTTCCAGCAAATTTTCCCCCAAATTTGCATGAAACTATCTTCTCTATACCTGAAAATAAAGAAAGACCTAGAACTGAAATTAAGGCAGAAATAAAGCATGTAGACATTGGAATACCCTGAATAACAGGTTGTGTTTTCTTCCCCAGCTATATCAAGAACGTGAGCTTGTACAAATTACTTAAACCTTCCATGACACTGTCTTCCTCTTCACAATAAAACTTATGAAGGCAGCACATAATGCTTAGCTCACTAATCACATAGAACATCTCTGCTGAGTGTCTTCCATCTCCTACAAATGACAACCTCTTTAGTTTTTCACTCACATGGCTACCATGGAGTATATCACTTTCAACATTTAAACACAGACACATATATTCATGTAGTAAAGAAGAGTAGCAAAGAGCAGGATGACAAATACACTGATTTATTCAATCAAACAAAACACTGGATAAAAAGTGAAAGGACAGAGATAGGATGAACTTCCACCTTGAAACACCTGTTTTAATATTTATTAAAAAGAGCCTCTGGGAAAAAAGAATCCCAACAAGGAGAACTTCCAACTTTCTCTTTCCTAAAATGACAGGAGAAGGAACAGCCTTCTGCACTGCTATCTTCATTCTGGTAAATATTTTGATGTGACCCAGTAGGTCTTTCACTTGAAAAGGTGTATGAAAAAAATAGAATGCATGGAGTTTTCTTCATGGATAAATGGTTTGATTTTTAGGATGCCAATTCTTTCCACATTTTTTGGTTGCAGCACCACTCCTCGATCCACTCTTCATCATGAAACTTTCAAAATGTCAAGCAGTTTATATCACAATTTCATAAATACTTATTTGATTCTGCCTTCTTCAGTATACAACTACCAAATATACCTAAATATAAAAAATATATCGAATTAAAATGATCCTGAAAATATGTTTTGTTTATACCCCCCCGTGTATATTAACATTTAACTTGAACTAGAGCAATGTATAGCAGAAAACTAAGATTTATGTATTTTACCCATAAAAAGTATACGTCAAATATTAAAACTGTTACCTGATTTGTGGGGTTCTCTTGTAACTGGGACAGGCCTGCATATATCTGGAGGACAGCACGGCTAAAGATTGCTCTAGAACATCGGTAAGAATCTCCTGGGCTAACTTGGGAGGTAGAATGGTCCATAGGTCATGATGAAGAGCACAGCAGAAGTAATGCCACATCTGGACAGAGAATGAGCATCTTTCCCCCTAGCAAAACCACCACACAGTAAATAATAGAAAAACACCTTCCAAAATGTCAATTCAGTTTCTGCGAGTCTAATTAATTCAACCTGAAAGGAAATAGCTGAAGAATTTCAGGCACATGATGATCAAAAAATGGTCCTTGACAAGATGTGAAACATCTTTATTAGCAAAGAAACACTTGCTCCATTTCAGTTACAAAACTAGAATTCTGCCACCAAACTAAACCACATGCATTTGCCCTTCTATATCCTTAACTAACCTACTCTCAACACCTATAGTGTTGTAAGTCCAGTTAAAAAACATATTCTATAGGCACTAGAATAGTCGTATGAATTTGATACACCAGTTTCTTTATCCTCAATAGAAAATAGTTACTTAAATTACTTAAGTTTGTGTATTTCCCCACATTCATAATTATGACATAATATAACCATGATTACAAACCTTTGGTTATGCATAGTGAGGGTACAGTAAGAATACTATAGGGGGAATACTATACTAAGAATACTATAGGGGAAACAAACAAACAAACAAACAAACATTGAGCAATTAAACTATTAATAAGAGGTCCAGAATTTATATATATATATTTTCATCTGATAATGGCAACGGATTTTAAAAAAATATTTTCTGGAACGGAAAATTGCTATTAATATTTCATTATCTATACAAAACCACTCCAAAACCAGAGAAAAATATAAAACAGTCAAAATCATAGTAGTCAATTCATAATATATTTAAGAAGAACAAATTTTAATTCAAATTCAAATATTTCAACTCAGACCTATTCAGAAAACAGCACTAGAATGAAGCTGAATCAAAAAAAAAAAAGTCCTGAACCTTCACCTCCCACATTCCAATGCAGTTGAGAAATATTTTAAGATTTTTTAAATATTTCTGCATTATCAGATATAGAAAAACCCATGATTTTTAAAACACTGTAAGAGTTTGATAGACATTCGTCCCTAAAGAAAATAATCTGGCTTCTTTTTAAGCAGAAAGCATGTAAGCAGATTGTTGGAAGTTGTCATTATTCCATGTTTCTCTGCCATTATATTTGAAGTGTAATTTATATTAAAAAGCAGCAAATTATGACAAAGTACTGAAGTACCTAACTTGTGACCACTGCCCTACTCATTAAATTTATGATTGACATAGGCATCTCTAACATCTCATTAAGGGGGAGAAAAAAGAAGAAGAAAAAGAAAAAGAAAGAAAAATCATCAAAACTACCAATTTTCCCATTTTCACTAATACAGAAAAGAAAAATGTAATACAGGCAAGTTTCAAAGGTAAATTATATGCCTAGTTTTCTTCACATGCAGAGCCAGTGGCATTTTAGAACAGGTTCAAGCATGATCCAACAAAACCAGTCTTTCTGATACTTGGCACAGTTAAGCCTTAGACATGTCTTTTCACACAGGTGAAACAGGATCTTATATTGATCAAAAATGGATCAGAACATACAGAAGTCAGATTAAAATAATTTCCCGTTTTTCTTATGTGAAACCATCTTTAAAAATTATCACAGGATATAATGAAACATCATTATAAGAAAGTACTAGTTTAATTCATAACTCTACTCATAACTTCATAAGTTTGCATAACTCAAAACTTAATAATACGTTTACGTAAGTGTGGATTTCTTAGATATAATGACTACTCTTGAGATATATTTCGGTAGAATTTATCCAGAAAAAAAAAAAAAGCCCTAACCTCATCTTACAGACATTTTACTAACACTTCCCATACTTTGCAAAAACTTTTCTACTTGTATAGAATAAACATAGCAGCTATAAAATAATTAGTCTGAATCCCTAATGGAAACTAATTCATTTTCATCATACCTTTGACATACAAAAGTAAATCTAAAAAAATTGCAAAAAAACATGAACACGTAACAATCAGATTTATAATTCTAACTGAACTTAATGATGTAGGGTATTTATTTTTAATAAGTAATTGAATGTCAGCTAGTTTTATTTTTTAACTATAAACATGAATTACTTAATTTTCTTTGCTTTATTTAATTTAAGGTGGTAAATTGAATAAAACTTTTTTATAACATTGTACCACCACTGCAGAAGCAACAGAGTTTCACTGAAGATTTAAATGGGCTTCATTCCCCTTTTCTGACCTGTTTGTTGTCATTTCTAGACAATTCCACTGGTAAACATCTGCTATTTTTGCAGACTTTGTATAACACACAGATGTGAGCTTTTATTTGGCTTATATATCAGGAAACAAGCAGCTGTGCTTTATTACATAAGCCATGTTCAAATATTATCTTTGAACAGACAATTCTTTATTCTTTGTCTATTAGAAAACATACGTTCCTAAAGCTACAGCAGATGTCTGTTACACTAAAAGCTTCGTTCCAAAATATAATCTGGAGAGCTGGCCCAGTGGCACAGCGGGTGTTCAGTGCACTCCATCAAAGAGATACTGAACCCAGAGAGTTTCCCTGGCAGCTTAGACTAAGTGCTGTATGCTCAGTTCAGATCTCACATTACCACAAAATCACTATATATATCTTTCAAAATCACTTCTTAACTTTTTAAAAAATATACGATAAAATCACTGTCACCTCACAGTGATTAGAATCTACATGTTTAGTCTCTAATTATAATGGTTCTTTTGGCTTTGCTTTTAATTCCAGTTACTGCTTAATGCACTAGGTGCATGTCAGAATGAGGACAAATGATCTGGTACTGAAATGGTTATAAGAGTGCAAATATATTTAAAAAGACATTATTCTTATTTTAAAAATGTAGAAAAGTAGTAATGCTTTGTTTTATAGATTGTAATAACCATTCGCTACCAATGTTCTTCTCCTCAGATGTTACTGTTGTACAAATAAATACAGACTTGGATATGGAAACTGCAGCTCTGTATAATCAAACACAGACACTGCCTCCCCTTCCTCCTTTCCCTTTGTCTTTCTCTCAGTGGTTTTCTCTTCTTTCAGGATGATTTACAAATCAGGTAAGTCAAGCAGTTTTATTAGCCATTGTAGCATTAATGACTAGTTGGGAACGGGAAGGAAGGCCATCACATTCTTTAATATCATTTGAATGCCCTGTATTATCAGGGAAAAGGAAGAATAAGCCCATGTGATTGCTGAAATGTAGGGTAGCCATTTAGCTTGTTTATAAGCATGCTATACAAGACTGAGGGAAGAATGGTTTCTTCCTCTTTCCTTCTCCCCTACTTATGCAGTGAGAAGGAGAAATGTTAGTAGGAGAACATAGAAATGTGGTTTTTTTTTCCTTTATGAAATTGCATTCAGGCTTTACAAATGATTACTGAATTTTTTTATAGTCATAATGTAATATTGAAAACTGGGGGACAGAAAAGAAAGGGTAATGAGGGGCCTGAGGTAAACTGTATTCAAGAGCTAGGCTACTCATGAGATGAGCAGAAGTACAGAGCCAAGTGCAGCTTCCCCTTAAAGTAACAAGATCATGATGCTGTTTACAGCAAAGGATACACTGAGAAGGCAACAAGGCCCATGAGCCGCTGCCTTGGACAACGGCACAAGCGTGTCTCCAGTCTGACTTAAGAGGAAGAACCTCACGCTTGCTGCTGAGTTTATACATTGGAAGGAGCAATCTTTCACAGCTAGAAGCTTATATAAAAAACAATAGGTCTTAAGCTATCCTGTTCTGCTCAGGATGCCTACAAGACCAACACAGAAGTCAACAGTTGCTCAGCATCATTCTTCCTGGTGGCATTCTTAGGAGATCTTTCTCCTTAGGAAAAAGAGCAGGGTGATGATATAAAGTTACATGTTTCTGACCTCAAGCCCTGCAAGTACACAGAGCCAAAACACCAGCTTTCCTCCTCTCTTCCTACATGTCAGTTTTGATTGGTACTGATAAAATTATTTAGCTAATTAATACTCTTTTTTTTGTTGAGATTGCTATTTGTGACAATTAGGTTTTCTCCATTGTTAATAACTGTCCTGTGGGGTTTATTGGGTCAGCAATAAACAGACACAGCACCATAGGAACTACAACCAATTAAGACCAGATCTACATCAGTTGCCAAAAGCCACTCAATTTATTACTTTCTTATCAAACCAGTATATCTGGGCTCACATTCAAAGAAAAGGAAAGTGTTTATTTCCTTATCTTTAAGGAATGCCATTTTGATGCCATTACCTATATTAAGCTTATATTAAGGCCTGTTTAATCACTAGTACAGACTTTTGTCACTGACTCAGCAGCTTTACGTGTTACATTTGTAGAATACATATATCACAGAGTTTTTTCTCTCATGTAAGAACTACAGAAAACATTTAACAAAACTCCCCCAATTCTCTCATACAGTAAATGAAATAAGGAAGGGCAAGACTTTGTCTTCAGGAGATCACAGTTATTATACTTCCACTTCATCCTTAAATTATGTGAAAAAATTTCAAGTAGTATACGTCTATAATATCTTCTACTTGGAAGAGGAAAAGCAATCAGTAAATTATAATAATATATTCACTTGACCTTAGTGTTTTTTTCTTAGAATCATTAGGACTGTAGTTTAAGAGCACACCCAGAACTACAAAATGCAGGTGAAATGCCACCAATTTCAAAAATATATAGCTGAATGCTGAAGATAACTATATTGACCATCTTTCCTTGTTACATACCTCACTCACAAAAGGTTAAAAAAAAAAAATTGAAAATAAACATCAAAGAATATTTAATCAGATTTAAGATTTTAAAAATATCTGTCTTTCAATTTTATATGTCACACTTTCTGCAAGAAGAAGAGTTAAAATGACAGTGACCTTTTTACTGAGTTCCATAAGGCATCTTGAACCTGGCACACAGTATTTTATTAGGCAAACAAGATAAAATCTCTATTTTAATTACTTATATCACCTATAAATTACTACTTTTTCTTATATCATTTCCACAGACATTTGCCTGCAAAACCAGATATTTCAAAACAATTAATTCCAACAATCTTTATGTAAAATTAGGCTGATCTTATGCTTCTAATTAGTCAGAGAGCTGGCAACCAGTAAAACACATTCTGTAAGAAGTAGGAATAGTAAACTTAACTTCACACCTCATAAAAAGCTTTGTAGTCATCCCAATGGTGGCTCTCAGCATCCTGTAAAATGCTTGTAGCACAAACTCTGACGCAGTAGTTCGTAACTTGAAACTGGAGAACGTTGATGAATTCCTGATATTGTTGGACAGGCACTAGGAACAGGGGTCTGTTCAGAGAGAATGATCAAAGAAGTAAAGATTGAAAGGCCATGCAGTAGGAGGTAACAATCCCCAGTACTGCAAATGCTTTTGATTATTAGGAATCAATCATTCATTTCCTTTCAGTCCTGGAGTCTGAACGCAACATTCACTTTTGAAAAAATCTGGTCTTTGTTTCACAAGTTCTTTAAGTATATCTACTCTTCTATAAATTCTCATTTAACCAAGTCGCTTGAAAATATATTACTTTAAGCTATTTTCTGAGATAAGAGTGCATTTGTCATTCAGTTACTGGGAGATTCTGTGTTGAAGCACAAATACACCAACATTAAATGTGATAAAGAAAACAAACACAGAGTCTGGAGATTGTTTCTGTTAGGTAGGTATTCTGGGGAAACATTTCAGAATACGTGTAAGTAGAATGATTGAGCCATATTTTGACTCAGGATTCCCCTTCGTAAAGGCACACTTCATGTAGCAAAGGGTTAAAATCATCAGAGGGAAAGTAGCTGCACAGTGTATATAACCCTTTAGGAATAATACATTCCTTCAAAATTGTTGTAGTTCAGGTGCTCCCCTCAAAAGGCCTAGTTTCTAATTTTAAGTCACATATGGCCAAAACACATGGACCAATAAAGATATTCCTAGTATCCTAAGCCAAAAAAAAAATAAATCCTAAAAGCACAGCTAATGTAATTATATTACCTTCCAGGTCAAATACTGTCTTAGACTTTACTGCTTCTCATCTTTCCTAATTTTCAATGAAAATTGAAGTGAAAATGCAATTTTCATTGAAATGAAAATGCATGAACGAAAAATAAATTCTAAACGTAGATTGGATATATTTGTTCACATTTTTGAACAAAGATGGTATAAGGAAAAACTGCAGAAGTGTATGTTAATAAAGTTCTCTTGGATTGTTATGTGCCAAATTTGATTTTAAGCAAATTCAGCTATTGCAAACGCCAGAAAGGAAAATTAAGGCTGTAGCCTTCTATTGATATGATAACAGAGTACTTTCAGCTCTCTGGACAATGCCAGTGATTCAAGCTTCATAAAAAAAAAGAAAAAAAAATTGATCTGCAAATCAAATGCAAATCTTACACATAAATAATTTGTTTTGTAATGGCTGTTTTAGATTATCAACAGCTTTGAGTCAGGTCTTTCCATAAATAGTACATGTAGTGCTTGTGCTAAAAAATACGATGCAATTTGGAAAACTATCATCATGCTGCATCACTAAAATGAAGTCCTATATTATTTACATTTAAATTAAATTATTACATGTAAAAGGGACTCACTTTTTGCTGTTTTCTCTCATTAAATTGCTATACATCGTAAAATGCTGAAAGACATAGATCGCTGTGGAAAGAGCAGCATACAAGTTTTGTAGAGGAGCCTTGGAGGGAACGTCTTTGCTTTTCTCCTCTAGTCTTGCCAGGACAGCTGTTGCTACTTTGCTGCAGGCCTCTATAAAGTTTGCTCTAATTTCCTGAAGAGAATCATCTCTGCATGCCAGAGCCAATGGAAGCAATGTGTCAAGTTCTTCCATGATGTCAGAACAAAACTGGGAGAAATAAACATGGCATCAAGTTATTTGTATTCTGACAGCATTGTTTAATTTATACACACTGGGGTCAGATTCTTGAATAATGAAATTGGCATAGAACATAAATATATTGAATAAGCTTTACAAACATTTCATTCTGTTGTACAGGGCAGTAACATTTATCTACAGTAAATGAATTATTACTTCATTCCTTCTTGCTTTAAAGCTGCAAAATATATATTGAGAAAATTAAAAAAAAAATAAAACCATAAATAAGATTATTTTCTAAACTAATTTATTCTGAAAAATATCCATTTCTGAATACTGAATATGAAAGAAAACTTGTCATCTGTTAGTAAGTTCATATACTGAGCTCCCTAAAAATATTTCCCCAAAGTTTGTGTTACTTTAAGCAAATATTAACAGCATTCCAAATTTTCTGGAACAGTTGCAAATCTCACTAAATTCAAAAACTTGCAAACAAATATTCCCTTAGACAAACTATGTAATTAATTGCAATAAACGACCTTTATGTCAATTCAAAGAACTCTAATGTGGCCACATTATTGGTTATGCTGATTAGTTAAATGGCATGTCTAAGGATTTAAATACAGGAAATCCCTTCATAGTTATGCTTCAAAGCTTTCAGCATGTTCCCATCGAACAACTTGGTAACAGAGCAGACACTAATCAGAATGTTTTAGAACTTTTTGGATGAAAACAATAATGCCAGCAAAATTTAAAAGTTAATTCTTTCAAGTATAGACTACGGGCTATTGTATAAAGCTCTGCTCAGCCTCATGTTGTAATGCTTCTCACTTTCTTCTTAATTCCATTTATATAAGATATAGAATATTAATGGTACTGTAAGTACTTCAAAGTGTAGATGGCAAACAGCCTTGGCATTCTGTGTCTCCTCAAACTTCAGATCTTTTGATACCTGCCTTAGCAATTCGTTTTGGTTGCTCCTCCGGTTGGACTGCTCTGCAGGACTCCCTCATTTGCTGGTTGTTTACAAGACTCATTGCATAGCCTGCAGCTGAAGACTGTTCTTTCTGCTCATGTTGAAGAATTTTAGTTGAAAAATCCTCAATTGCTATTGTTATATAGTGAGCCACAGAAGAAGACAGGTCCTTAAACGCATTTCTCCAACCAAAATTCAGTAAAGTAGGCTGAAATACATAGTTTTATTAAATCAACACAAATTCAGTATTGAATGTTACTATTGTTACTGTCTGAAATTTACTTAAATGTCCATAACTAAATGACATTAAAGGACACTATAATCTTTTGAAATTAATTTGAATACCTTAAAATATAGCACACAAACCTTGAAATCATATTAAAAGCAATATATGCACTCAACAAAAATGAACAAGTGAATAACAATATTAAATTTGTCATCAAGGTTTTAAGAAAATGAATATATAAAACCCCTTGATTAAACACAACTGTTTTTTATAACCCATGCATCTCTAAATTATATATCATCTTTCATACACATTTAACAAAGCCAAATACAGTTATAACCTTTATCAATAGTTTAACAAGTAATCCAGCAATGGATACTATGTGGTAATTCTGTATTATTTTTTTTTTTTTGGCAAGGTAATAATCAGAAACTACTAACCATGAATATTAATAATAAAGAAGTTAGAGAAGGTGGTTTTAACACAGCCACACTGGATTTCACTCTTTAGAGGTGGATGTAGCAGAGATCAAAATGTTTAAATGGACATCTCTAGTTTTTAGCCAAAGCTGGATTTTACTTTGGTTTATATTCATTCCCTGTCTTCTCTAGACAGAGACTTCTGAAGTTATCTGAAGTGTTACAGTTGCACAGAAGACACAGTGGGATGTAGTTACTTTTCCACTATTCTTGGTTTGCATGGTTCATGTAACTTACAGCAGACGTCATGCTTACCAGAAGTGACCAACTGAGAATTGCACCACTGTAAGAGAAATATTTCAGTGGTGTAAGATGTAGTGTAAAGATCCCCACTATGAGGACATTGTAGGAGAAAAGAGAAGTGTTCCTAACAAGCTGTAGTTACAAAATTAAACTGAAAGACAATGAAAGGCTACAAAACAAAGAGGCTTGCACTTCCAGCTTTACTCCAATTTAGAAGCTGCCTTCTTCCATGCCCCTTCCCGAGCCCCAATACTCAACTCCAGAGAGCACAGAGACAGCCTACCCAGATACCCATTTCTGTAATTCCCCTGTTTGTAATGTCTCTTTTTCATTTTTATTTATTTATTTATTTTCCCTGTGATCTTGGGTCAAGTACAGCTCAATCTTCAGAAAATGTTCTTTGTAATCTGTAAGATACAGGAACATCTGCCCCACAAACGGATTAAAAGCACATTTCAAAAAGCCATTTCAGCATTAAAACTCAGCCATTAGGAAATTAAATTCCACCACTGCACAGTATCAGACTTGTTAGAGCATTTAGGTCCCATAAAATCAACAGTAAAAATTTGTTTAGTAGTAAACGACTATTAAAATTTAATCTTGTATGTACCTTCTACAAAGAACACTGCTTACTACACAGTACTTTGTTGACATCAAAGAAACTGATCATCATGTGTGTAGGTATCCCTACAGGAAGCATGATGATCAAGTGCTTAGAACTTGATAGATTTTTTTAAGATTCTTCTTCATTTTACAGTGTATTTAATATTGAATAAAAGCTAACATATTTTAGCATGTTTTTACTGTTTGGTTATGAAGTATCTTATATTTCTAATGCTAAATCCATTCTTCTATTATTGCTCAACCTTAACAAAACCAACCAATTCTATATGAGTGCCCTAAGATTTTACTCCATCTTAGTTGAGAGTTTGCACCTCAAATTAATTACAGTAGCTAAATAATGAAACTCTGGCAATAGGTGTTTATAATGAATATGGTGTCAGGCAGCATTGGAGACACAGACAAAAGAAAATCCCCCACAAAGTGCTGCAAGACTTTTCATACTCACCTCTTTTACATGAAGTAACTGTTCAGGAAGCACATTGGTTTCATTTGCTCTAGTTTCTCCTATTAAAAGCTCCCCACTAGCTTTCTTCAGAACTCCTGCACAGTATGATAAAGGGGATCAAAGTTAAGATTAATTCTGCAGAAAAGTCAGCAGCCTACAACACCTTCTGATATATCAATATGAAGCATAAAAAAAAAAAAAAATCAACAAGATGTAGTGGAATACTAATGTTATGATAAAGTCAAATTCAGGTTATACACAGCTCCTTTTATATAACATGATGAAATCCACATTCCATTGTATTCATATTTTATATATACACACATATAATGTGTAAAATACAGTTTCTTTTGTCATTAATTCGTTTTTATACCGATTGCACAGTCATCTATTCCTAGGGAGAACAGATAATGTTAGAACAGCTGTGTAGAAATTAATTTGTATTCTTTGTTCAGTAAATTAAATGAATTGCACACTAATGTATTTTTATAGTTTTTACTTGTTTGGAAACGCCAATATGGTAAGAATAAAAAGACATTTAATTAATACAGTTATTATAAATAAAATAATGGCTACAGGAAAAAGAACAGGTGAAGCTTCTTGAGATGGGCTGGTACAAAGCTCACTCATAAATCTTCAAGTAATGGAAATATTGCCTGGTTTGACAGGGACAAGCCAACATCTGGGGTAGACATCATTTCCATCAGTGTATCAAAAAGAATATGAAAATAAAACCAAACAACCTAATATTTTTAAAATCCCTGTCCTAGCATAAAGCTGGCAAACAACACAGGTGTAGATATTCTTAATTTAATATAACTGATTTGAAATTAAAACCAAGAAGTTTTAAATGATTGAGTGCTGTCAAGTATTACCAAATATTATCTCTTACACATAAACTTAAATGTCTTCAGTCACCTGAAGATACTAGTAGTACACATAGCCAAGGTCTAAAGAGCTTTCCTATTTCTATCAAATATACAGTATGTGGATATATATGGGATTTCATTTACCTAGAGTAGATTTTACTTTTCTCCTAAACAATTCAACCTCTGAAAATGAGCATTCCACTTTTCATATGCCCATACAGCATTCTAAAGCTTCAAGTTTTTTATTATTGTTGTTGTTATTATTATTTTTTTCCCCAGGAACTGTTTTCATACAAAACAGATCAGGAAAACAAAACAAAACAAAACAAAAAAGATTTGAGCTCTGAAAAATAAAAGATAAATTGGTAGAATATAAAAAAGGAAGAGACTAACCAGATAACCTAGCTCTCTGATCATTCAAAGTATGGTGTTGCAGACAGCACCATAAACACAGTACTTATTTTGATTTGTGCTAACACATGTTATGATGAAGTTTCTTATACATTTCTTTAGAAGTTACTTCAGAATGAAAAAGAGAACTCACTGGATATTTTTGCTCATATTTATTCTGTACTTTCTGCCTGAAATTTTCCTTGCTTTTCCTGGCAATTCATCTTTTTTATAGATATATCTTCTATTACAGAATCACAGAATCGTCTAGGTTGGAAGAGACCTCCAAGATCATCTAGTCCAACCTCTGACCTAACACTAACAAGACCTCCACTAAACCATATCACTAAGGACTACATCTAAACGTCTTTTAAAGACCTCCAGGGATGGCGACTCAACCACTTCCCTGGGCAGCCCATTCCAATGCCTAACAACCCTTTCAGTAAAGAAGTTCTTCCTAATATCCAACCTAAACCTCCCCTGGCGCAACTTGAGCCCATTCCCCCTTGTCCTGTCACCAGGCACGTGGGAGAATAGACCAACCCCCACCTCTCTACAGCCTCCTTTAAGGTACCTATAGAGAGCGATGAGGTCTCCCCTGAGCCTCCTCTTCTCCAGGCTGAACAACCCCAGCTCCCTCAGCCGCTCCTCGTAAGACTTGTTCTCCAGACCCCTCACCAGCTTTGTCGCCCTTCTCTGGACTCTCTCGAGCACCTTGATGTCCTTCTTGTAGCGAGGGGCCCAAAACCGAACACAGTACTCGAGGTGCGGCCTCACCAGAGCCGAGTACAGGGGGACAATCACTTCCCTAGACCTGCTGGCCACGCTGCTTCTTATACAAGCCAGGATGCTGTTGGCCTTCTTGGCCACCTGAGCACACTGCTGGCTCATATTCAGCTGCCTATCAACCAGTATTCCCAGGTCCTTCTTGGCCAGGCAGCTTTCCAGCCACTCATCTCCCAGCCTGTAGCGCTGCTCAGGGTTGTTGCGCCCCAGGTGCAGGACCCATTCTAACACAATTTTAGATCAGCTATTAATATTTTTTATCAACACTTTAAAGAAAAACATTAGTACTTAACCTATAATCCTTGTTTATTTGTAGAATTGCTCTCCAAAGTTATCCAGAATTCAAAGCCAAGACAAGTATTTAGCTGATGGCAGATTTGGATCTCCAGGACCAGAGGCACAGAGCCAAATGATCCTCCCCTCAGCATTAGTCATTTTAAATGTTTCTTCACTTTTTAAATCAATAGGCTCTTACTAGACTTCCCCACTTCCTTTTCTAACTAACAGCCTGAGCACTCTTGTCTTTTATTTGTATATACATACATACACATATATACACATGTGCATGTGTGCTCACACACATATAAAACATTTCAGTCTTCTACCTTTCACTGTTACCCCACTTTCTCCAAATTTTTGGTTTCCCCAAATCTCACCTAGGTAAACTTGGCTTTCATCGTGTTCATTTTAACATCCAGCCAGCAGGGTCTCCCTCACACCTTTTATTGATCACTGCGCACTAGCTGCAACCTCCCCAAAGCCTAGGCACTTTAGATGCTAGCACAGCCTTCCCCTGGAAAATTGTTTCTACAGAGATTCACCTAAAATTACTCCCTTCCTGTCCTTCTTCTTCTTCACTTCTCTTCTGACCGTCTTGCAAACTCCCCTGGGAAATAAAAGTGCAGCTTTGTCCAAGAGGATGGTACTATAGTAACTGCAAGCTGCTGTAGTGAAGCTACTCAGCCCAAATTAGTTCCCTTTGCAGACAGGAACTCAGACAATAGGTAGGAGGAAGCATCCCTACCTAGACGTTATCATTTTCTATACAAATTCTTTGAGGCCTCTCTTCTCCAAAATTTCAAACTTCAAATTCCATTTATGTGTAAGGACATAAATATGTGTCGTCATACTCATATGGCTGTTAGAGAATTTGCAGAAAAAGCACGATACAAATGTCACAAAGGAGCAGAAGATGTAGAAGAATCGTTTTTTTTTCCATACTTGCTCCCTTTCAAGGGTATATTCTATACCTCCATGCTTAAAACTGATGTTCTTCATAGCTATAGAAGACCAAATCAACCACAAATCCTTGCTGTATCTTTCTTGAAACTTACAATCTACAAACTTGATAAATTGCTCACAATCTGTGTTACTTTAGTATCTCAGGCAGGCAGTTAGAATCATTTTGATAGCAGATATTCAAAAGAAGATTTTATCAAGTGTTTTACTTAAAATTAATACTTTTTTAGCCAACTTTTCATGCTTAAAATTTGTATGGGATAGGTCTTCTCTTGAAAGTCATTTTTTGTCCAATTCAGTATCATTATATTTTTGTAAAGATTATGACAGTGAGACTTTGTGCATTGTTTATATATATATATATATATATATATATATATATATATTCCTTCCCTTTAAAAAGATTTATTAAATTAATTTTTTACAGAATTCTGAAGCTTCCCATTTTTTTTCCATAACATTTAGGATCTAAAGAACTGTCAGAGTTACTTCATCTAACATCAGCATAGAGTAGGTAAACCTTGAGGAAACCTTTTTATGACTGCTCAGTAACTATAAATAAGGTAAGTAAGTGCCACCAGAGCAGCTAGTTGGATTCGGTAGGCTCATCTAGAATTTTTATTGAAACTTTATTGGAAACAATACGTCTTCAAGAACAGGGAAACACCATTCCCCCCGAATACAAATACAGAGAAGAAGCAAAACATATTTTACATGTGGTAGATTAAAAAGCCTCCTACTTCCTTTCTTCAATAACAGAGCCTCCTAATTCCTTTCTTCAATAATGGACTTACTATTTTTTGTTCTATACTCAGTATATTTACTCAGCAAACTGTAATAAAACATATACTGAGAATGTACACCTGCAATCAAATCCTTTCTGATGTAAATTCCATCTTCACTTTAGATTGTTCTGCTGATAATTACGTATTTCTTAAAGAAGCTATTTGAACATTTTGCTTCAAAAGCAAAGCAAAAATCACACCTTTCTTTTTTGAATCTTTACAACTTCAAAGTATATTAAGAGGATGTACCCCACAAATTTGATTCTGCACTCCTGTTATTACACTTTCCAGAAATGGGTATAGAGTAAATGATTTTTTCTTATGCTGTGAAGGAAAGACCTTTGCAATTCTTCCAGGTCCCCTGAGGAAAAGCTTGTAAACCTAAGGGCTTGACAACTTTGCCTACAGTGTTTTCAAAGAGCTCCACTGGAAAAAGCTTTTCTTGGTACTCATTATCTGATCTGTCCAAAGTTCACCTTTCTCACTGGAATGAAAAAAAAAAAAAAAAAAGTGAGGCACAGATGAAAGTACGTTAGATGTTTTTGATTTCTTAAAAGTCTCAACAAGAGGTTTCTGAAAAGCCAGAGGGAAGAGAAATCTACCTTAAAGATGGGAAGAAATGCAATTCGGCATGATCCTAAACCAAGATCTTCTGCCTAACCTTTGACTGCAGCTTAATGTTCCAGGTTCCTTCAAAGAGAACAGCTCCTGTGATGCTGCATGTACTAGATGGGTCAGAACATCTCAGGGAATTCAACTGAACGTAAATAAAGAACTAGACTATCTCATCACAGTAGGCATGATGAGATACCTGCAGAAGAAATGGTTGAATGTCTCTTCAAGAAAAAATAGAAGGTGGTTACTCCTTCCATTTTCTGAAACCTATTGCTTGTAGTACAGGAAGTAAGGATACGAAACACTGAGAACAAAAGTTCTGTAACAGTTAGAAAAATACAGATACTTTTCCTCAGAAAGACAGAGTGTTAGCCTTGTCCAGATGCCACACTAAAGTTCAGGGATGGGACAGAGTTCCATCATAATTTCCATTATCGTGAGAACTTTTCATGAACTTTTTCTCATTTTATTTAAGAGAAAAATTGAACACTACACTGATAAGAGATGAAATGAGTACTTAAACTGCTTTTTAAATTTTTAATTGTGTTTAGATAATGAAAATATAATTAGAAATCATGTGCAAAACTTAGGTCTGATAAAGAAAAGTCAAAAAATAAAATCTGGAAGGACTAGATGGAGACTACTGAAAAAAAGTTAGAGTGGAAAATGCAATTCACATATTTTTTTCCATCTATGTAAAACAATTTGGGAAAATGAGTATTCTGAATATATTCCAGAAGATGTCAGATATAGAACTCTCCAACTGAACTCAGAGAACTATCCGTACCACCTAAAAAAATCTCTCTACATCCATCTCCCTACAGAGTTCACTCTGGTTCACTGTTTCCTTTGGTGCTATTGTCTGACATGGGGTTACCATCAGAGAACACTGGTAGGCAGTACTTCCCTCTAACATCTATTTTCAACCGCCTAAATTGGTCTTCATAGGATTCCATTGTGCACACTGCAAAGAAACTTGTCTTGTTGCCAGCTAGAACTGTGAACTACATGTCTTTCTTTTCTTCACTGTTCTTTTTTTTGGTTCACAAGCAACCTCCTACCAAAAGCAGAATCCGCAGAAGAGACTACATCCAAGCGATAATGCAATGAAAAAGTATGAAGAGAAGCCCAGGTGGCCACCTTGCAAATTTCCAATGTGGAAGCCTTCGACCTCTCCGCCCAAGAAGCAGCTATAGTCCTAGTGTAATGAGCTTTACAAACCCTGGGAGCCTCTTTACCCTTAACTACATACGCCTCCCTAATACAATCCCTTAACCATCTAGCTAAGGAACTCTTAGAAGCCATTTGACCCCTCTTAAGACCCCCTAAGAGTACAAACAATCTGTCAGAAGATATGAAATCTTTGATTCTTCTGTGATAAACCCTAAGTGTTCTTCTTACATCCAATTTATGCAGCCATTGCTCTTTGTCATCGCTGGGTTTAGGGAAAAACGAGGGCCAAGAAACTGTCTGATTTAGATAAAACTCAGATGCCATCTTTGGGACAAAAAAAAATAAAATTTAAAAAGATGAACTGTCCAAAGAACCACTTTGTCTCTGATGGAACTTTACACGTTCTATATATCAAGATTGAAGTACTATGGGATACACTGAACAAAAATCAACTAAAACTGCCATTGAAACAGCTATACAAATAAACTCAACACTTGGCATAAGCATATGAAAATACATTATTTTTGTTGCATCTCTGCATGAATTACAAAGATTAAAAGGCTCCTCTCAATACTAAAAGCAACCAGAAAGAAAAGGAAGCAAGTGCAAGGTTGAAGTCTATGTGATGTCTGGCAAACTTTAGTTCACTTGGATATTAGCCTACCCTTTGTGAATTGGCCAGCTTCTCTTAATTTACCACCAGTACTACTTGCAGAGCACTAATATTTCAGAAATGCCTACATTGCAGTGACTGCAGGCGAGTTTGCATTCACCCAACCTAGCTTTAAACCAGTGAGAGACAGTAAGGGTAGCTGTCTATTAACAGCAGCACACAGTCCAATCTGGGCTAATTTGCTCTGCTTCTTAGGCTAGTTCTGCAGCCTGTGCTGCACTGTATACCTGATACTTGTACCTGAGTCAATTTAAAGCTGCTTTGGACAGATTTGCACCATATATTTTTAAATTAAACAAGATTTCTTGTGATAAAGCTTTTAAATAAATAGAGAAGATGACCATCATATTTTATATTCACATATTACAATGTATTCTGATGAAAATAAATCAAGGTTTCTAATAAGTTGTTCTTATCAAAAGTCAGCCTTCATTACTGGAAGAAAAAAAAAAAAAGATTATCAGCCTAATGTAAGACAGCTACAGAAAAAATCTTGAAGCCCTTTTGGTACTGAACAAAACCTGGAACTACTGAAAACATAGCTGTCATTCTCCCACATCAAATCAGCTTTCACTTCATCACTACAACTTATATTTCTAACAACATGAAGTGAAAATAACTGTAATAAACCCTTCCTTTAGTCAAGACTTTTTTCTTTATTTGTCTGGCCAAGTCTTCTCTTCACATAGTCTTCAGAAACTGATAAAACTGAACAAATATAACCGAACAAAGTTTTGTGAATAAAACCACCTGATCAGAACAGTAACATTGGGGAAAAAAAAAAAAAAAAAAGATGTCTGATGACTTCCTGAACATCACCTGTAGAAGATCTACCTCTGCCTTCCCCTGTGTCTCAGAGTAAGAGTAATCGTATGTTTTCTTTAGAACAGGCCTTCTAACCAGAAGACCACTTCCTATAACCTGATCTAATCATATTCCCCTTTCAGATTTGGTAAGTAGAGATGCCATTTAGGAACCTGCTTACTATAGACATGATTACTGTAAAAAAGTATTTCTCCAAAAAGAAGGCTGAATGCACTTTTGAGGAACATTTCTGAATGCTATTCAGCTTGAAGAAATGCCTCAGGATAAAATCCTTACTACATTTTCTGAAAAGTAAAATATTTCTTGTTAACATTGAAATAATTAATTAAGTTCTCTGAATTACTGAAGATCATGTCATTAGCTAAACATGACAAGTCAATTGCCCATTTAAGAATTTTTCAAATTTTTAAAGTTTTCTTCTCAGAAAACACAAATAAAAAGAACATCTGAAATTATCCTTACTGAATATGTACCCTAACCTCCTCATTAACCCTATGAGAAGTTTACTATAACACTTTTGTAGGATCAAGGCCATAAAACATAAAACATGATGTATAATAGCTTACCACTTCTTGAGAACTAGTAAAACTGAGAGATTAAAGGAATCTGAAATACATTGAAACCAATAGTAAAAATGGAAGTTGAATACAAATTTTATTTGAGCTTTGATGTAAATTCTAAGAATACATAGTCTGACCTGCATTTCTTTATTTCAGAGTGTCAGTATTTCAGATGAAGAATCTATCAACAACGTGTGCCTCTGAACTCTTTTCATCTTTTTTCTTTTTTCCAGTTTTCACTGATTTAGTATTCTGAGACCACGTTCCCAAAACACCTTGCTTCTCAGCCTGCAGCTTGACTACAGAGATACCAAATATTTGACTCCACCTGTCCTTTCTCCCTAAGCAGCCTGGCCTCATTTCTGGTCTGATCCTTTCCTGCAATGTAATCAAAGCTCTTGAAACCACTTGTTCTCTGGTGACCTGGAATCTCTCCACTGGCAGAAGTAGCAGTGTAGAAGCACATTTTTCAGCATACTGTGCTAAAAAGTGTTATTCACCTGAATTTTCATGATTTTAGGTTGTCCTCATCTGACAAGAATTCTATTAGACGAAAAACAGAGCAAGCTTGGAATCTAAAGTAAATACAAGCATCAGGCTTGATAGTGAAACATTTTATATTCTCTTGTAGAGCCTTCTTTTATAAAAACAGCTACTGACACCTAAACATTGTACATAATAGTAAGCGTTTGTGGGAACTATTGGTGAAAGCAAGTCTGCATACTAAAACATTTATTTGATCATATTAAGATCAATAAAACTGATGTACAAGTCTGTTTTTCTCTCTTGAAAGAAAAAAAAAGAAGCAGATTTCAAGGGCAAGTACAGAAATAGTCACAGTTTCAAGTAATGCAGACTTCATATAATATTTTGTCCTATAGGAAATATAAGGTATTTATAAGAAATTCAATAAGAGTCACAATGTTACAGTGTTTGATGGTTCATCAATAACAACTGTACATCACATCTTAATACACAACCATCAGTTCTTTTCTACAAATCATTTCATTGAAATGTAAATCTGTGTATATCAAAAAAGACTTTTAGTGGATATACTAATACACGTGCTTCTATAATATGATGGCATAAATTACGTAAGTAATGTTGAAAATCATATAAAATTATCCTTTTGCACCAGATAAAATCAATAAATAAGGAAAAGCATTCATTACCTTCAACATTCTTATTCTTCTCAGTAAATAAAGGCACCAACAAAATTTCTGTGGAGAGTTCTTCAATTTTTTCTTCCATTAATAAAAAGAGTTTGATGAGTTGAGAAAGACACTTGAGTTGATACAACGTTAAACAGAAATTCCTTCCTTTTTTGTGGTATTCCTGGGAGGCTGTTCAAGCAAAATCATAAAATAACTTACTTTTTCTTCAAAAATGATCCTACAGAACTGATTATGTAGAAAAGTATAGTGCATCAAGTAATTTCATTCTTTTGCCATAGCATAATTTATCTTTTTCTGATTATAAAGTTTCTCATTATTAGTTCTTCCCAAGTCATTGGCATTTCTCAACTCTCTGGGAAGGTACAACTTAACTCCAGGTTTTGTTATTCATTAACTAGCATTTTTTCAAGCAACAGATCTACTCAGAAACCATCTCACTTGCAGTTTACAGAAAACAAAACAAAAAAAAACACACTATGTTACAAAAACTAATAGAACAAAATGAAAAAAAAAACACACATCATTACTATATTTTAATGGTTTGGGACATCACATCATTACACTGTCACTCTGCAAGTCACCTTGTCTGTTTAACAATCTGCTAGCACAATACCGTTGATGAATATGACATTTGAGTGAAAAGAAACATCAATCTAACACTCCACAAGTTTAAATATGTGGGGTTTGAAAACAAGCGAGACTGTCAGTGAACAAATATCAGCAAGTATTATATCTATAAGCATCTGGTATTTAAAAGAAGAAACTGAACATATTATTTTGAAAGGTTAACACCTGTAATCGTAACATATAGTCATGTCACGTAATCTAGGGAACTCTGCTTTGAGCACAGTCAGACTATAAAATATAGTGAGTTGTTTCCAATTCTGTATTACCAAACCATGTCTTTATTTTTTTTTGTAACTTCTTTAAATGCACTTCAATGCAAATTGTAGTGAGATGATATCATGTTCCTATGGAGTTCAGTTGCAGATGTAACATCAGCAGAACGGTTTACGTAGACATTGTCAGAGTGAGAGCCAGAGTAATCTGAAAGAGAAGCTCTGAAAGTACTCAGTACCACCCTTTTCCCTCAAAGTTCCTAGTTTTTGTTTTGTTTTGTTTGTTTGTTTGTTTTTGGTATTCACAAATCACTTTTAAATAGACATAGATCTAAGTAGCAGAGCTGAGCTCTGAATAAAAATTCCCTAATTTGTTATTCTTGTTTTGCAGCCTTAGAGATTGAACTGTGAGTTTTGCATCCACATCTGAATTTCCTCAAAGTTCCAAACAGATGTATTCATGTTAGTCCCCTGCATTTCTAAGAATGTCAAAAGAAACTGATAATTGCCTCTGCTGGTGCCTTGCCTCTATGAATAAGGAGTAAATAATATCTGCAGCACTTGATTTCCAATTTCAAGTCTAAATCCCCCCCGAAAGATATTCTGCTATTCAGAGAATTCTCCTTTGCCTGAAAGGTTGATAACATAAACTGAGTTTAACTGATAGGAAATGACTGCCTGAGTCTACAGACAGACAGAAATAACAGATGCAAGAAGTGAGAACCAAGAATCACATCATAAAAATCAATGGAACATTAGTTCTGTCTCCTGTGATTTGAAAATATTGGGAAGCTCCTGTCCCCTCTCCCCAGGAACAAAGGAACCTTCCAATTATTTGACTGCCCCCAAACTATCGTCCTCATTAGACTGAAAGTAAGTGGACCTAGAAGCCAAAGGTAAACCACAGTAATATTAACTTTAAAATATATAAGCAAACTCAGAGAGAAGTGAGAAGTTATTTTTTTACTTTCAGTGATTAGTCATATATTAAATGTCATATATATTTCAGCTGGAAGCAGAAGATAAGTACAAAGGTCCCTCTTTTACCATGTCATTAATAATTTGAGAGAATACTTCAATATGTGATAAGCATGTATATGCAAATGAACACTTTCATAATCTTCCAAACAAGGTTTTACTATTTAATACTATGTATGTTCTAGAAACATCCTGAAGAGGAGGCTGAGGGGAGGCCTCATGGCGGCCTGCAGCTCCCTCACGAGAGGAGCAGAGGGGCAGGCGCTGAGCTCTGCTCTCTGGGGACGGTGACAAAACTCGAGGGAACGGCATGGAGCTGGGACAGGGGAGGGTCAGGCTGGGTGGTAGGGAAAGGTTCTGCACCCAGAGGTGCTCGGGCACTGGGACAGGCTCCCCAGGGACGTGGTCACAGCACCGAGCTGACAGAGTTCAAGAAGCATTTGGACAACGCTCTCAGACATAGGGTCTGGTTTTTGGGTGGCGCTGTGTGGAGCCAGGAGTTGGGCTTGATGATCCTTGTGAATTCCTTCTGACTTGGGATATTCTATGATACTATCAAACTTTCATACAAAATTAAGAAGAAATTTGAGGTAAGCATAGCAGAAATTCTGGTTTTGATAAAAAAGATACAAACAAAGCAGGTAAGAGATTAAGAGTTTAAGTGTTGCAGTCATGAAGGCCTGAAACATGAAGCTGAAATCCCTCTAAATAGACTAATTAGCTTGATATTCATCAGAAACCTATAAATATGGGGAGTGAGAAAATGGTGATCTATTTCAACAAAAAGTGATATGCAAACCTTCATCAACCCAGGAGTCTTGATTCCTTCAGCTTCAGGAGATACCTTGACCAGAAGATGGTCAAGATAAAAGCATTAGAAAACAGACGGGAAAGATAAGACCACCATGTAAGAAACGTTTTTCCTAGAATTGCTGACACTAGGAAAACAGGCTGAAGAATCATTCTTCGCCAAAGCTGGAAGCCAGAGAACCCTTGGGCTGTGATGATTCACATGACCCAGAACCTAAGACTTCTCTGGAAAGCTATAAATAAACAACTAAATAAATAATTTCTATATGGGATTTAAAGACAGTTCCTTATCATATCATTCTTAAATCTTCTTTCACCCTGTGTCAGGCTCTGTTTTGTCAAAGAAAATGTAATATGACTTAATATTTGACATCAGAGTATACCAGAGATGCAGACGTGACAAAGAGTAGTGCATCATTTGCACAAGTTCTTTGTTACAATGCTACAGCTGGGTCAAGCCACATACTCTTACATTAGCATTCAGCAGAAATCGTGCTGATGTACAGCTGAACCTGGCAACCTACCACAACTGATGGTAATAATGCTGGTCCAGTAATGGCAGGTCCTCCAGCAGGACTTGCACAGCTGACATAGCTATGTGTTATTCTGCACAGATCACATAGTTTATAATGCTGCTGACTCGGGGTAGTAATCTTTGAAGTAACCACCTGTTTTAACGAGAACTACCACTGTAAGACTCCGTTCCACCTCGTTTTATGTATACAGAAGCCATGGGTCTTTGTTAGACAGTGTAGTCCCTAGGGCAGCAAAAGCAGAAGTGTGCCAAACACAGACAAACTCTTATGTAAGACTGGTGCTATTTCTTGTGGATTTGGATAACAAAAATGTGTTGTTGGCTACTCCAAAGAAGTTAGGTTGAACATCAATTTGCTTTGCTCATCCACAACAATTTGGAAGAGCTGGTCAGGGGAAACCACTAGAAGTAATTTGCCTTTCACATATGGTCAATTCCATGTCCACAGTTTTATTCTCCCAGAAATGACAACTCACGCATTTAGCGCATCATGGCAAATAGTGTGCACACACCTGCATATCTAAAGCTTGACTGAAAGATTTTACATACATCGCAGGCTCTGTGAAGTTTCAAAACAATGATGATGGCAAGATTCTGCTTTGTTGAACAGGCTGCTTGAATGAGATGCTTGTTTTATATAGAGAACGCACACATCATAGTCCTTTTTTTTTTCCCCATTTCTGATGTTATACAAAGAGGTCAGAGAACTCACACAATTCAGAAAGAGTGACATCCATCTGTGATGAAGATGGTATAAAGCTGTTGACAGCATCCTAGCCAATTCACAAAGAACCATGCACAAGGGGATTGGAAGCACTTGAAGCTGATCTCAGCTTCCTTCCTGAACAGCCTGCAGTGTTCGCTACTCTCATTCTTCTGAATATGATTGTTTCTGCATTTCTGAGTTTAATTCATGTAAGCCCTTTTACAAGGAAACAGCTGCAGTAGCATCTTTAGCTACAGGCTTATGTCAATAGGACATCCATGGAGCTCTCCTAACAACAGGACATGTGGGCTTCTTGTTGAGGCACTACCTTGAGAGGAGAATTTCTCAAAAGGGACAGAAAGACTGGTTCAGAGGCTACAAAGAAGCAAAGTGGATCATATAACCAATGTCAGTGTTACAGTGAGCCAATTTTGCCAATATTGCTCCATAGTGGCGAAGTCAGAAGCAAAACAAATATTGAGAAGAAAATGCTCTGAGCTCCTGAGCATGGCCTCAGGCTCCATTCCATGCAGAACAAGAATCACAAAAATGCTCTTGTGCAAAACCATTGCCTATACTGAAGATTTCTGAAATGAAGAGGGGGCTCGGGGGATTTCATCAGTCTAATACTTGACAGGAAGGTGAAGAGAGGATGGACCAGGTGCTTCTCAGTGGTGCCCAGTGCCAGGACAAGGGGCAGTGGGCACAAACTGGAGCACAGGAGGTTCCCCTTGAGCATCAGGCAGCACTTCTGTACTGTGCAGGTGATGGAACAGTGGCACAGGACGCCCAGAGAGGTGGTGGAGTCTCCTCCTTGGAGATCTTCAAAAGCCTCCTGGACATGGTCTGGACAACCTGCCCTGCTGGAGCAGGGGTTAGGCCAGATGAGCTCCTGAGGTCCCTTCCCTGATTCTGTGAACTGCTCTGGAGACTGAATGTGCTAGCGGAAGATTACTAAGCCTGTAAGATAAGCTAATTCTCAGGCACACACACACACACACACAAAAATAATAAAAAAGATCCAATGCAAGCACAATGTTAAGGAACAGCAAAGGCTGGCTGCTTTCTTAGGAACAAAGAGTGGAGCATGAAACACGGCCACGAGTTCATGTTCCTCACCAGGCAGGACCCTGTTCTGCAGTCTCTATGCAGGGCACACAGGGCAGACCTGAGATGATAGTCAGGTTAAAACCAAGAGTCCAGATCATCAGCCAAGTTTGTGGTAAAGACACAAGTCTCAGGCCAAGCCAGGAGTCAGGATGTCTGGTGAGTGTAACCGAGGCTCAAACACAGTCCGGTGATCATCAGGCAGGACCATAGCATTAAGGCAAGTCCAAGCCAAGAAATCTCAATCAGGTGGGTCCATGGCAAGTCACAGGCTCAGATGTGGTGGAGCTGGACAGGACACCTGTGATGTAGTTCTGGCAGGGATTGAAGGCCCAGACCTCAGCTGAAATAGGGATCATTTAGAGGCTGCAGCAGAGGTCCCAGAAGAGGTTGGTCAGGACAACAAAGCCTACCAATACACCCAGGGTTTTGTGCACAGCCCTGAAGGAGCCTCAGTTTTCAAGGTAAAGCCATAGAAGAAGAGGTCATTTCTGGAAAACATAATTTCTGCTTCACATCCACCAACGATAACATAATTACTCTGAGAAGAGGAAGGAAATAATGCACTTAAGGCTTCTGCTACATAGATGATGGCCTTTTCTGGGGCAGGGAGAAAGACAAAGATTTTACTTGAATTAAATACAGCTTGCACTACTTTTATTTGGACCGAGTAAATAAAGCTTGATGGTTCACAATAGAAAAGTGGAAGGAATCAAAGGAATAAGCTCATAAGGTTCATCCTCTTGATACGTCTACATTTAGAAAATCTGTACTCTTGACTTCCTCTCACATATAGGCAAAGGGTGCATAAAGAGTAATTTATTTTTTCAGGCATGCTGATTCACCACCCCAACCACTGAATGACAGACATCAGAAGCCTGCCATCTGAGAAAAAGCTGACTTTCAGAGAGCTTTGCTGAAAAAAAAAAAAAAAAAAAGGAAAAAGAAAAAAAAAAGAAAGAAAGAAAGAAAGAAAGAAAGACTAATAAAAAATGTCTTTCAAATTGTGCAGGATTATGAGAGTGCCAGGTAAGTGCAAAGTTTGTCTTTGTCAGAGACCATTTGGCTGATTGCACCTGTACAGATGTAGATTATCTTTCTTCAGCAGATAGGAATAAGCAATCTGACTTAGGTGATCAACCATCCTGCTAAACTAGAGGTTAGAGACGGACTACACTAGGTTTTGAGTTTCTGTTCAGACCTCATCCAGGCCTGGTGACATCAAAAAATTAGCAGATGCAGAGTCCTTTCCAAAGCAACAGGAAAACCTCAAACGCAGGCAGGTCCACGGATGAGATAAGGCTGTAACCTATCAGATATTACATAGATGAAAAGAGGCCCTAAGTGAAGGCAACAATACCACACCCATAAGGAATAAAAACTATTCAAGAAAAAAAAAAAGTCTGATAGTAGACAAGGTGAAAATGCAGGTAACAAGCAGAATAAGCCAGGTACAACATCCTCCAAATTAAGATAGCCTTCAGGTATGATAGACTTACATCAACAATAAAGCACAAATCTAGTTTTATTTTTTTTAAATGGCCTGTATTAGCTCAGAAATGTCATTTTCTCTTGAAGAACAGTTAACAAAAATTAAAGAATGCTTTAAATGTTTTCTCTTTGAGACAAATTACGAACTGAAACCATGTAAACTCCTGTTCCATCTTTGGCTATTATTCACCTGGAATTCTTCAGTTCTTGCAATTCTCCTGGAAGTGTTTCAGCATCTTGATTCTATCATCTTAACATGAAATCCACAGGTCCTGCATTCTATACCAGACTGTTAATCCAGGTTCTTAGGTAAATTTTAGCCAAAACAGTCCTACCATCCACGCAGAAACCCTTTTCACTTGCATTTTCAAATGCGCTAAGCCTAGATGAGTTTTCTTAGTGTAAATTAGGACAGAAGATCCACTGTAAACCAGGTTATGGGTCATCTTCCACCCAGCACCTACTTGCATAATCACTCAAACCCTGAAATTCTTGCAGTGGTCATCCCCCAGTTTCCTGCTTTTCTCCCTCCTTCCTTAGAATCCAAGGTTCTCAGAGTGTAATTAAGAAATGTGTCACTTTGCTTGAATATTTCATCTGCTAGTTCCATCTGATGCCAACTTATTTTAAGAATCAGTCAACTACTGATATCATAGAATCATAGAATATCCCAAGTTGGAAGGGACCCATAAGGATCACTGAGTCCAACTCCTGGCACCACACAGGTCTGCCCAAAAATTCAGACCATGTGACTAAGTGCACAGTCCAGTCTCTTCTTAAATCCTGACAGGCTTGGTGCAGTGACTACTTCACTGGGGAGCCTGTTCCAGCGTGCAACCACCCTCTCGGTGAAGAACCTCTTCCTGATGTCCCGCCTAAACTTCCCCTGCCTCAGCTTAACACCGTTCCCGTGGGTCCTATCACTGGTGGTAACGGAGAATAGGTCGCCTGCCTCTCCACTCCCCCTCGCGAGGAAGTTGTAGACTGCGATGAGGTCCCCCCTCAGCCTCCTCTTCTCCAGGCTGAACAGGCCCAGTGACCTCAGCCGCTCCTCATACACCTTCCCCTCTAGGCCCTTCACCATCTTCGTCGCCCTCCTCTGGACACTCTCCAACAGTTTAATGTCCTTTTTGCACTGTGGTGCCCAGAACTGCACACAGTACTCGAGGTGAGGCCGCACCAGCGCAGAGTAGAGCGGGACAATCACCTCCCTCGACCGACTAGCAATGCCGTGCTTGATGCACCCCAGGATACGGTTGGCCCTCCTGGCTGCCAGGGCACACTGCTGGCTCATATTCAGCTTGCTGTCAACCATAACTCCCAGATCCCTCTCTGCGGGGCTGCTCTCCAGCATCTCGTTGCCCAGTCTATATCTGACATCTGTTTCTTCTTTTAATGTATCCCATCATTTTATAGATATCTATACTCACCTACCTTCTTACAGTTTTTGTTTTCAAAGTGAAGAATCCTAGCTTGCCTATTTTTTCCTTATATGGAAGCTGTTCTAGCTGTTTATCACCTTCTCGTCCTTCCCTAAGTATCTTCCACTTTCTTTTATGGCAAAAACTAATGAATATGCCTATCCAGAATGTGGACTAGTGAAATACATGCTATCAATACTATACAAAGAGACACAGACACAATACTAGTGAAATTGGGGACAACTTTGCAATGCTATCAGATAGTTAAATTAATAATAATTAATTATTAAATTAATTAATAATAAATTAATAATTTATCTTCTAAAAAGGTAAATTAAATACACTGTAGAGGCTAATTGTGCTCAAAATTAATTCTTATAGAAAACATACAGAAGTTACTACAGAAAGAAATTGCCCTTATCAATAGAAAATATGAAGAAAATAAAGAACCAAGCAATACAAGAGACACCCTAAAAATCAGCACGTCATTCAAACTTCAAGGTTAAATTCAGTGTGGATGCAATATGTCTTCAACAATGAATTTCAGACTTCTCTCTCTTATTTGTATATAATGAAAAATATTTTCTGCTAAATAATGTGACTACTTGGGAGCTCTTTGGAATTAAAAAAAAAAAAAAAAAAAAGCATTGTACCAGAAAATTTTACTTTACTGGTGATTAAGTTTAGAAGTGCCCATGTGAATTCTAAGCCAGCAAATAAGTTAACGAAAATATTTTTCAAGAAACATAGAATAAAAGACACACTTTCAATAAAGTATTTGATCATAATATCTAACCTTCTCCTAAATACTTAAAATCAGTGGCAAGATTTCTGCCTTTACGTTACCACTTGAAAAGATATGCCCTTGTCTCTAAAAATGAAGAATCATCAGAAATAAGGCTGTTCTAGATCTTAATGATCTGGGTACACCTGCTAACTTATAGAAAGTTTCAAAAGTGGTGCGCTCCTCAAAGCTGCAGCTCTTGAAACCATTAAATAAAGTGTGTTCCAATTTCCTTGGTTATTACTTGGAAGCATTTAAAATCTCAAAGGCATATGAAAATATGCATATGAATGAATCCTATAACCTTAAAGTAACTTTTGTGATTTTGTATTTTTTGGGCCTGGCATGTTATATTTTTTAACTTAGGCATTCACAAAATCTCAAAAAATGGAATGGCTAATTCTGGTCATTTGAAGTCATCCAGGGATGTGACACAGTAAAGTGTGGTACCAAAATCCCTGCATCATAGGCGAGCTGGCTGTGGATGTTCAAGAATAGCTACCCTACGACAGTGCTGCTCTCAGATTAATTAGCCTTACTATTCAGTGTACAGAGACACATGGCTAAACTGCTTCTGAGACTCACAATGGAATCCTTGGAAAGCAACCTGATGACTGCCTTCTTTAGTGATTACAGTGGGGATTTCTCCCTCAGCAGGAACCAAGGGTTTAAAGTGCTTTTAATCAATTTTACTATAAAATACCTTCCCAAAACATTAAATATCATTCCCCTGCCCCCATTTATAAGGCTTAATTTCATATAAGATAGATCTACAATATTGTTCTTCTAGGGACACAAGAAAGTGATGTCAAGGATTTCATCCAGTAACAATATATGAGGAAGAAAATCAAAAAGAAAACCTGTAATATTAAACTTAAAAATCTAACGAAAACTGCATGCAAATAATAGAGTCATTCCATAAATGGAAATAACATTTTGTTAAGATTTGAAAAGCAATAGCCTAATAAAGCAAGAGAAACTCAACTACTGGTAGTCACCGTGTAAAGGGACATTTCAAGGGGTAAATTTTCAAAGCTGTGCACAGGGAGCTGCATACATAAATTCCATTAGCAATAATGTGTTCCTCACCTCTCAGCAATATTAACTTTTAAGTGATGCTATAACTATTGTAGCAATCTTGCATTTATGACAGCATTCATCTGCACACAGTAACTCCTAGACAGAGCTTGTATATAAACTGTACTATTATTTCACTTGCATTTACTAATGATATATTCAATTTTTATGGACATCTGCTCACAGTTTTCTCTTCTTAAGCTGCATGTTGATATATGATTTTTAATGTAACTGCTAGGTTTAAATAATTAGTATTGCTGGATATAATCACTAATTTCCTCATACTGTAAAAGGCAACTTAACATTTCTGCATAGCAGATGTAATACACAGTACTACACAGACCTAAATTATTACAAACAGTGCCAGCAGTTTTCTATACACAGTACTTAAGATAATTATAAAAAAATCATCTTCATTACTGCATGCTAGCATTTTTTTAACAGTTTGATTTGGATAGGTTACAAGATACATTCAAATCACACAGATACGATTACTGCAAACCCAAGAAGCTATAAAATGTTCCCCAACAAATCCCTTTGACCCTGTTAATGTCTGTTCCTTGTTAATCTAAGGCAAACATTGTTTGTAGTGTGCATTTGTTATGGAATATGAAAAAAAGAAAGGAAATCCCTTAACAGTTGTTATTGATTCCAGCATTTACTGACTGAAAGTTAAGTGCCGTTTACAAAACAGAACAGATGCAGATGCTGACAAAAAGGTAAACAATTGTTGCATGGCTTACTGCCAGATTCTAAGCCAATATATTAAACTCCAAGTGAAGCACATTTCCCCTATAGATTGCACTTATTGCCACTTCATTTCCTATGTGCTCTGTCTCTCTATCGCTGTGCCTGGCACTAAGCTATTTTCAGTTCTTTGGTGACCCCTGAGGCCTAGTGCTACCTCACATAGCCATTAGTGAAGGGAATTGCATGTGTCTGACATGGCCTGAAACCAATTATTTGATATTTTCTTCAGAATGATGCCCAACTCTGTTGGGAATGAGCAATCATGAAATAATTTACCTCCTGATTTAATTTTTTCCTGCACAAATTAGTTGTAGCTGAGCTAGCTATACACAGCTGCCTGTGACATATCTCTGTCTTATCAAGGTTCTACTTGAAATGATGAAAAAGGGGAGGGGGGAGGAGAGCTGAATAGAATAGGTCGGGGAATCCTGCTTTAAAAAGGCATTGACAAGTTTATCAGATATACTGATCACATGTACTCTCTGCTGATTGAAACTGACAGACCCATAAAGAACTATCAGTGCAGCAAAGGAAACCACAGGGATGCAAACTGTTATCAGCCTGTTTAAGGTTTTTTTAAACACCTGTCTTACTTTGCAGCTCCTTTTTAGTGCCAGTGAAACCTACAGGTGCCATGGGACGTTGATAAAAAAGCTCATGCAAACAGATTACATGTTGGCTCTGTGTTGTGTCCCCCTCCTCCTCCCCTTTTTTTAAATGGTCGCAGATCTGAAGGTAGAAAACATTTTTGTATCAGACATCGCCATTAACTTATGGCTTTTGTAAATGCTTATACTGTACATCCACACTGTGCACTTGTCAAAAAATGCAGTGAAGTACGGGATTTCAACTTATGTATAAACATGGTAAGCATGTATAAATTTGCATAATTTAATCAAGAAAGGGTGTCTGTCATAGGAAGAGAGATGTCACTGCCAGCTATTAAACAACCTCTGTGAAGACTACACTAATCTTTTGAAGGAGATTCACTATACATGAAATTTTAATCAAATCTACTCCATAATGTCTTCCCAGTTAAATGAAACCAGTTTTCACCTCATCGTGAAGGTTGATTCCAACATCAGGTTGCTAGATGCTATCTAGCAAAAACCTAAGTCCTTTGTTAACAAGGAGTGTATACGTCTGTCAAAATTAAATCTTCACTTCTAATCATGTTCACCGATCAAATGACAAAAGGATAGACCAGTGCTGGAAACACAGGCTGGAGAGCAAGAACAACGAACTGATCATGCTCTGACGCTAAGTTTATGTAATAGTCTTAAGCAAACCATCTCACCAATCTGATTCCTTGACAGCATACAGCTATTTTGCTGTTGAACAAATTATAGAGAATTCCTCAAGTGCTCTGAGGATGAAGTGCCCTGTAATAATAACTAACAAAAAAACTTTACACATAGACACCTATCTCAGCTTGATCTGAAACTACAATGTGCTCCTTAATTTTCCAAAATACATGTATTTTCTAACAAATTAGAACACATCCTGATCATACACTGCAACTTCTGGTACACAATCACATTGTAAAGAATTCAAAAGTAAACCAATTAATTAGTCTATGAATTAAAACTAATTATTGATGGGTCCTTTTAAGGAATTTAGCAGGTGGTATCCAATCATTTTCTGATAATTATAATTATCAGAGTAATGAAATAGCAGAAATCCTTTAAATTTCTCCTTAGTTAAAGGCAAGAAAACTTGCAGATAGGGTACATTTGCATTTGTATTTGTGATTTTTTTAGATGTTATTCTATAACTGACAATTTCTTCTGAAGTACTGACGAAAGGTAAACAGTTCTCTTCAGAAAATTGCAGGAATTATCCTATGGCAAAATGTTATTCCTTGTAACATTTCTCAGTAGGACTGAAACCACATTCTGGCCTTACCAATGCCAGAAACTGACTCTACACAATTATTATTATTTTTTAATTGCTGTTGCCTACATAGTGGGCTGAGGGAGTTACTGCACTCCCTCAAGTCTTCACACACACAGGAAACAACAAAGAAGAGTGTAAAAGAAAGCATACTGGGGAGCCTGTAGCAAACTGGAGATGGCACCTATTTTGAAAGAGAAGAGTTCCTGAAGAATTGTAAGAAGTTGATCTTCTTCAGTCTTTGCTGGAAGAGAATTATGTACTGCCAGGTATGTTAAACTTTATAACGAATGCTAACTTTGATAGGACTTGTGTGTGTTCCCCTGTAAGCCATTTAAAACACTTAGATGATAAAAACAACTGTAATTTTTATTTGAAATCACTGTAATTAACATATTTATTTTTAACTGACTTAGGTTTCTTAAATATCTGCAAATATAAAAATGTCTGCTAGCTTATTTTTCTATCCTCTGTACTTACATTCACAGCAGAATGCTTGGGTTTCACACAGATCGGTTCATTACAACAGATCCACTCTATTAAAATTAGATTGCTAGGAACTTTCAACCAATCACAAATTTCTATCAAGCGTTCATCATTCCTTTGTGTAGTCTACACTTGATATTATGTATTTCCCTAAATAATAGATTAAAGTACTTCTGTCACTTTTGCTTCTTTGACTCCTTGGGATTTCCAAGATATAACAGAGGCAGATAGTGACAGCTTTTGTTCTAATAGGAGAAAACACTCAGAAAATTACTCATAAAGCTGGAGTCGATACTCGTATTTCTGCTTCCTACCTCTTGATATTTCAAAACCCTATTTAGGCAAAATCACCACAAAGTTCTCACAAATACTTTACAAAGAATATAAAAATCAGAAAGAAGTTTAGGCACACAAAAAAAAAACAACAGCAGACATTGCCATTTCCAAACTCCTAGAGAAACATCTTTGGAAATTCATAACCTTTTAATAAATATTTTGTAGAAAGGATAGAACATTTTCCATGTTACAAATATAGAATTAGTCATAAATTAGCGTAAATGTGCACATATTGGTTCCTCCTCATTGATACTATACTATTAAAACACCTCTTTATATATATGAGCTCTTTATATAACTCCTTTTAACTGAATCAGCTCCAGAGAGTCCCCAGTGGTTAGGGGTACTAAAAATGAGGTTCTAAAATGGTGAGAGGGCACCAAATGTTAAATTTCAAACTCAGATGTTGGATTGGGTTATAACAACGCTTATCCTCTCTAGTTCAGACAAGACAGGGATATCTGCATTGCAAATGTAGAGACACAAACTATAAAATGACCAAAAGATTTATCAAAAGAAACAAAAAAATTCACAAACAACAACAACAAAAAACTCAGTAAATACAGCATCCCCTTGATTGAAAATAGTGGGGCTTTTTTAATTTCTAAGCCTCAGTGACCATGAAAAATAGGTTTGTGTTCTAAGTTAGCACAGAACATCCATCCCTTGGATATAACACATCTTCAGTTTAAATAGATGTATTTTTCTGCAAAACAACCTATTATGGCTAAAATAATTTTGCCCTTTAAAGTTAAACTTTCTCTCTGAATACACATTTTGTGACAGTATAGGTTCTCTGTCCTGACAAAAAATCACAGCCAGGACCGTCTAATTAACTTGTGCTTACATGATGGTGGAAATACGTGTTGAAAAGTCTCCTGTAATAACTTTCTTTTCAATCAGTAATGCAGGAGCCTCTTTAGTCTCTTTAGAAGACATTTTTGAAGTCTTCTCTTATCTGCCATGGTTCTACACTTTTTCTTCACACAGCCATATATTCTGAAGTAAAAGAAAGCCTAGATTAGTAATTCTCAAATTTTGTCACTTATAATTAAATAGAATACTACAGTATATAAATCTCAGATTGACCCCTGACCATTCACAAAACATCATACTGGAGAGTAAATCGCTTTCATCTTTTAAGCTTAGGAGGAGAATACAATAATTAGAGGCCATAGTGAGTTAAATGCTCACTTCATGCTGAGGAAGAACACCCAGGTGTGCTGAAGAAGCAAAAAGGAAGATGATTAGCTGGTGTTTGCTAATTGTGGACATTTTGAAAGCAAAAAAATAAAGAAATAAGATAATAATAATAACAAAAATAAAATAAAATTGAATTATGTCCCTTATTTATTTATTCAATTTATTTATTTATTTCATTATTATACAATGGAATTAAAAAATAAACTGGAATTATGTCCCTTTGAACTTCTACAGAACTCAGTAAACAGATTCAAGCTCCTGTTGGCAAAGATGAAGTGACATAACTTCATTAGGACACAATAGCCTCTAAAAATATGACCCCAAACACCCATCAACTATTTCCGATTTAGTAATATATAACTTTGAAAGCAAAGTTAGTGCTTACTTATCTTGGTAAATAAACAATATGCCAATAAAATCCCAGAATGGGCATCTTTTCAATATGACAGTGGATCAATAATGAGATTTCACTGTCAGTTTTCACATTATGAGCTTAATAAGTAATTTCAACCAACTGCTCTAAAAAGGACGGTATTCAGGCACGCTACCAGCTTTGAAATTCTGTCAGTTCAATTGACATTTCAGTAACTTAGATACTGTTATCTTACCCCCTACTATAAGCTTAAAAAGTAACAAGCTTAATGCTTTTGTAATCTTTACAAAAATGTCATTCTCCCACTAGAAACACATTTGTGGTCCTACGGTATTATGCTCATGCGGCCTTTAAAAGAGTACCTCTTTCTTATTAAAACTTCTACTCTCTATGTTCAAACAGATGGTTTTATTTTCTCCTCAGCTCTACTCATATTTCCATTTAATATAATCGTGCAGTAGAAATCAAGTACAACACTTGCAAGGATAAGACATAAATAATATGTGACAAAGAGGCTATGAAACACATTATTTCCTAGATTAAATGCGAAGACATTTATTTTGTTTCCCCTGAGTAATAGGATATTGTTTTGGCTGTCAAAATTTTATAGGTTTCCCAAGGAACAAAGGCAACTGCAGAAATCTGCATCATATCTGTATGTCCGTTGTTTTTCTACTCTAACTCCCTATTATATACCCCTACCCACACTGTCTGCTCAATATTTTTTTAGTAGGTGGGAATTTAACCTGTTGAATATCTCAGTACTGATTGACTTATGATACAAAATTAGGGATCTCTGCATTTTTAATGTAAAAAAAATAAAGACATCTGGATTTTTACTCATTCCATATGTAGGATTTATGTAATTTTCACTGTGATGTCCTCTTCATGTTTTCTGTGAAGGCTATATACACATAACATAGAAGTACTACGGTTTTAATTGATCCATATTTCTTCCCTGTCTTTCACTAATGGAAACTCCAAGTTTTTTCATTCCATCTGTGTAGAACATTGGGAAGACTGTAGCATAGATCACTATATAGAGTGGAGTTCAAGGAGTCACTAGCTGTAAAGCCTATTTACATACATGTACCATACCTCATCAGCAATTGTCCCATCTATTGCTTTATACAGGCCCCCTATAGCCTGCTCCTATAAAAGCTGCATTACCAGGCACTCTGCAGCGACAGAAACAACAAAAATAGAAGAGAAAATGAGATGTCAAGGAGGCAGAAATATAATTGAAGTACATCAGCTACTTTTGTCATGCAGAAATAGAAAATGAATGCCCATGAGAAGGGATGTGCAGTTTATGGTGGGTCTACTGTTTAAAAAAAAAAAAAAAAGGAAATACAAGGAAGCAAGAAGGTTGAAGTTACGGTTTCTATTACCTGTATTTTTGTCTTCACAATATCTAAGGGTTGCTATGGTATACATGTAGGTCTTCAAATAATTTAAGGCTTAAATTTACGAAAATGTCTTTAAATAAATTTCATAGAATCACAGAACGGTTTGGGTTGGAAGGGACCTTAAAGCCCACCCAGTGCCACCCCCTGCCATGGGCAGGGACACCTCCCACCAGCCCAGGCTGCCCCCAGCCCCATCCAGCCTGGCCTTGGGAACTGCCAGGGATGGGGCAGCCCCAGCTCCTCTGGGCAGCACTGAGTAAAAAGCCTATTCCTAGTGTCTAATCTAAACCTACCTTTTTGGGGGTTTAAAGCCATTCCCCTGTGTCCTATCCCTACACCTCCTGACACAGAGTCCCTCCCCAGCTTTCCTGCAGCCCCCTTTAGGCACTGACAGGCCACTGTGAGGTCTCCCCAGGGCCTTCTCTTCTCCAGGCTGAACAACTCCAGCTCCTTCAGCCTGGCTGGAGAGGTGCTCCAGCCCTTGATCATCCTTGTGGACCTCCTCTGGACTCATTTTAATATTTCCATGGCCTCCTTGTGCTGGGGACCCCAGAGCTGAGCACAGGGCTCCACGTGGGGCCTCACGAGAGCAGAGCAGAGGGGGACAATCCCCTCCCTCGCCCTGCTGCCCACACTGCTGTTGGCGCAGCCCAGGGTACGAGTGGCTTTCCGTCCTGCAAGCACACATTACTGGCTCCTGGTGAGCTTCTCATCAACCACCACCCCCAGGTCCTTCTCCTCAGGGCTGCTCTCAATCCATTCTCTGCCCAGACCATTCTCTGGTGTAGGACCTTGGTATTAGAATTTTTGGAAAATTCCACAGCCGTAAATTTCTACAATTAAATTATTATTATTTTTTAATATATGTATATATATATATATATATATAAAGCATTTCACCTTTAGTAATAAATTACAGATACAACTGAAAACTTGCTTGCGTTAATGCAAGGATCTGGGATATATAATGGACTGGAACTATTGAGGTGGGATCTCAAATGGGACACTGTAATCTGTAATCCATATGGGCTCCTTTATATTAGTGTGCTTTACCAGCACATCAGAAAGATGCAACAGGATCTTCTGGGAGAGAACAGTAGTAAGGCAAGTGACCACTATACATTTTCCCTTCATCCTAAGACTTCTTAAAAGCAAGATTTCATCAATTGACTACACATACGAAAACAATCTTTCTGAAATCAATTGTCCTACAATGCTAATATTGTAGATTATCTACTATAGACTGTAATCTGGACAGAAATCTCAACAAAAGTGCAAAGGCATAAATAGTTACATGAAACCAAGTCTGGGATTCTTTAATTTCCGTATATAAATGTTGAATAAATTACACTAAAGTTATTGAGTCCTAATTATTCCCAGACATGAACTGATATATTTTTTTTCCATCATGCAGCCACTTAACCAGCATGTATCAATACTATTTCAGGCTTATTTTTGATAGATACGATGAAGATCATACAAGATTGGTTGTAGGCAATAATCATGGCTCAAGAGATCACAAATGAACTGAATTTAAATTAAGTGGAAGGATAAAAGAAAATCTGTAACTAAGGTTCTTCATTTCAAAGGGAGGAAATGATAAACTAGTGGAAATAAAGCCATGCGGACATGAATATAGAGGAGAAATGAAATTTCTTTAAGTTAAAGGTGCAAACCTCAAAATTTGTATTTCAACTTAGCTGGAAAGCAAATTGCTGGGAATGTCTAAGAACAAGTGACCTCAAAATAAACTGTCCTTACCAAGTCCTTTTATTTAATCCCCCCAAAGGATCTTTATGGAAAGAGGTTACTCCAAAGCCTGTTTCTCTTCTTGTTCACATCTCTACTACGCAAATGCAGCTCCTCTAAACAACAGTCAGTACTTCTACTCAAGTTCAGATAATACACCATATTTATGTTTTGTTCCATAATCACAATTATTTTCCTTAGCAGTTCATGGATATTTAAATGCAATAAATTAAAAACATCATAATTGAAAGCACACTTTGAATCTATCTACTCAATATATTCAAGAAAATGATACTTGAACATATCTTTATAATAGTATCAAGTTGGTTGTATTTTGGAGAAAGAAACGAGAGAAAAGAGAAAGGAGGCCTGCTGGACACAAGTAAGATGTTGGTAATATTGGGGTAAAAAGGAATATTAAAACACTTCAGTGAAAGTGATTTAATTACTTTGTAGCTAAAAACATATGTAGGCCTATCTTCATCACCTTAGTTTACCTTCACTTTTCAAGAATATTTTCATAGAAATAAGCAGATACTGATTTTGAAAACCATACTACGTATTGTTTTACATTTAAAAAAAATCTCATTTAGGGTTTTAAAGTTATTAATTATTTAAGTATAGAAAGGTATTTCCTAGGGGTAAGTGCTATTATATTATGGTTCCTATTCATTTTAAGGGTCTCTGGCAAGTTTACTACAAAATTAAAATAATAAGTGAATGAATTTGAACAAGTCAAAATAAAAGAAAACCCAAAGCTCTATACTTTATTTAGTTTTAACCATAGGAAATTAAAAAGTAGGCTAATTAATCCACATTAAGTATCTTCTCTCTCTCTCTGCATGTGCATTAAAAAAAAAACAAAACTATATAAATAAAACCAAAGAAAACCTTCCACTAATACATAAAATGTGTATAATGTCACAGTTTTAAAGTTTCTTTGGCTGATGTCTTATCACTTGTAAGAGTAGCTGTTTTTTCATCTAAAAAGAGATGAAGGATTAAGATAGCTCACAAAAGCCTGATTAAACTAGCTTAATGTTTTTGTAAACAAAGGAACACAACGAAGTTCAAAAGGTAGAAATACAATCCACATTTAACAGACTTACTGCAAGTAATGAACCAAAATGGAAAATGAAGCAAAAAATCACAGGAGATTAGCTAAAAACCAGCTGTCTGGATGATTCATTACATGCTAATTATGTTAACAAATACATAACTTTTTTTTTTAAATACTTAACAGTATGTAAGTTTCTGAAAGAAACATACAATTAATATGATAGAAATACAAGCAAAATATATATCTATATATATATTTGGGGGCAGGAAAAGGGGAACCATCCTTGGATATTATTTTAAGAAATTCAGAACACTGATGTTGTGCAGAGGGTACACACACCACCGAGGGGGGCCCATGCTAGATAAAAATCTATTACTAATGCAGCCCAGCTAAGAATGGCTGAATTCTACATGGTTAAAGATATTAAGAGGCACTGATTTACCTAGTAACAGGATGAAGTTAGAACATAACTCGAGCTACCTCCACTACAGTTGGCAATCAAAGGTATCAAGTTCCAAAGAATTTGCCTCTTTTCACATAGCAATTTGCAAGCTTGTCTCTCAGAGCGTTCTTACCCTCAGTCCTGATAAACAGATATGATTTCATTACAGTAGTTAACAAATAACTCTTCTAATAGAACATGAAAGAAAAAGCATTAATTCCTTACTTCCTAAATAGATTGTTATACATGAAAAATTTTGAAGATTTATAACACTGTTAAAGACTGTTATAGACTGTCTTTATATTCCAGACAGAAGTAGGTCATCTACATAAAGTTTTCTGAGGTTCTGGTTGTTTTACTGTTTTCTGTTATCTTCTCTTCTCTCCTATACAGGAGGATCAATTACAGTAGTTTTTAGGAAAAAAAAAAAATTCCCTGGGGGTGGACTAAGTAAACACAAGCTTTTTTTTTTTCACTTGTAGGATAACAGTCCCCATTGAATGCTCTAGATTAAATTATTTTGCCGTTTTGAAATGTGCTGGTTTGGTGGTTCCCAGAGGGCAGAGACAACATGCATCAAAAAATAAGAAACACATTGGTAGAGCTTTCTTTCAGCTAGGAGAACAAAAACAAATATCCTTCCCTTTCCATTCAATGCTCCAGTATGTTTGGCTTTGGTATTTTTTTTATTTTTTGATACTCAGCAAACTGGGTATCACTGTCAAGCCAACCTATTAGAAGTTGTCTTTTAACTTAAGCTATGTATAAACACAGAATTCCACTCTTGACTGTGTAAGGCCAGCAAAAGGTATCCTGGACCTAATCAGTGTTTAATAAGAGTTCCAAGCAGGAAAAGCCACTTGACAGTATTAACTTGTCTACAGTTATAAACCTCACAAAACAGTTATTCTGTAAGTTTTTTTCCAAAATATTTCTTTCAGTATAAACAGATTTTTGTGAACACTTTAATTCCAAGGGGAAAATGCCTTTTTCTGACTTAGCATAGTATAAACCTGGTACAGTCAAACATTTGGAAGAGAGAAGTCTCTTACCAGAAAAGACTCTTCACGTACAAGCTCACATTCAATTACCTACTTAATAATAATTGCTTCAGTAATGATACAAGTATAAATTTTACTTCATTTGATTAATAATTCCAACATAATAGACATGGCTTGAAAATTAAATAAGATTTAAAAAAAATAATAAAAATCCTGTATAACTTCATAACTCTGACCCCTTACTCTATCCTGTTGACTAAACTGTTGTCACTAGTTTGGCTGATTCTGCAGAAAACTAGTGAGAGAATGCAGGTGAATCAATGCATTCCTCCATGCCAACCTCTTGAAGTACAATACTAGGAAATACTATATGGTCAACAGATGAAGAAATGAACATGACAGCCACTAAGATGACATTTTGAAGATTAAATGATATTAAGAAACAACATTTCTAAACACATTTTATGGCTGTACTGTGATTGACGCTGGTGAGCAACTGAGCCTCACAGAGCTGCTGTTCCCTCCCTCCACACGGCAGGATGGGGGTGACAGTCAGAGGGGCCAAAGTGAGAAAACTGGTGGGTTGAGATAAGGACAGCTTAATAGGTAAAGCGAAAGCTGTGCACATGAGCAAAGCAGAAGGAATTTGTTCCCTCCATCCCATCGACAGGCAGATGTTCAGCCATTTCCAGGCAAGCAGGACTTATCATGCCTAACGGGCACTTGGACAGACAAATGCCATGACGCTAGCTGTCACAGAATCACAGAATCATTTCCCCCAGCTTTCCCTGCTGAGCACAATGTCATATGGTATGGAACATTGCTGTGGTCAGCTGGGGTCACCTGTCCTGGCTGTGTCCTCCCAGCCTGCTGGCTGACAGGGCAGCATGAGAAACCGCAGAGGCCGTGACAAATGTGCCAGCACTGCTTGGCAAGAGCCGAAACCTCAGTGTGTGCTCAGCACTGTTTTGGTCACAAAACCATTATAGCACTCCACGAGCTACTCTGTAGGAAATCCAGAATCCCAGCCAAAGCCAGCACAGGGTGCTAAGGGGTCAGATACTGCACCTGAAAATCTGACATTTAAAATATTTTAACCAAAATAAAAATCTTGTGTGGAATTCATGAAATACAGGTAGTTTTTAGAATTCATTGAATCACAGAATTATTAAGGTTGGAAAAGACCTCTAAGATCATCTAGTCCAGCCCTTAACCTAGTACAAAAATCCACCACTAAACCATGCTACACATTCCTTGGAGACCTGCTTTAATTGTAGCAAATGTTTTAAAAGTCACTAGCAGTTCCCAAGACTTACATTGTGTATTTTCATTTTCTCTGTCCTTTTAAATTTACAATAAAGCTGTGCACTGACTTAAGGACTGTAATCCTCCTTCACATAATACTGAAGCTGTTAATGCGTGTCTTTTTAGAGAGTCACCCTTATGGTCACTTTAACGTCCATGTCTTAAGATGTAAAATGGAGATAACTAGAGCAGTTTTAAGATGTTTTGAGTGTGAAAGAAAGATTAAGTCACAGACTTCTAGGTTTCATAGAATCACAGAAAGGTTTGTGTTGGAAGGGACCTTAAAGCCAACCCAGTTATGACTCCCTACCACAGGCAGGGACACCTCCCACCAGCCCAGGCTGCCCCCAGCCCCATCCAGCCTGGCCTTGGGCACTGCCAGGGATGGGGCAGCCACAACTTCCCAGGGCAACCTGTGCCAGGACCTCACCCCCCTCAGAGTAGAGATGTTCTTCCTAATATCTAATCTAAATTTACCCTTTTTCAGTTTAAAGCCATTACCCTGTGTCCTATCACCATAATCCCTGATAAAGAACCCCAATCACTCTCCCATCACTGGTTACCTACCAGTCATTTTTTGGCAGTGAAACCCTTTCCTGACTCATAACCCCACGTATAACTCAAAGATACTCTTCTAGTCATTTATTGCATAACTGAGATTTACACTGACACTACTTCTCGTTTCCCACCAACACTCCATTCCACTAAGTACATCAGCTTTATCTTGAACTTGTCATCTTTTCACATTATTTGTCTGCTTACCTCTTCTTTTACTTTTTCTTTCATGTGTTCCTCCATATTTCAGTTCCTGTTGAAAAGTTATTTCCGTGTTTCTTCCAGTGGAATTTCTAGTTGACTTAGATTAGCATGTAGATTGATTTTAAAACTCACGAGTGTAATTTTCTTCTGAGTAGACCTAACAGATCATCACCTCCCTGTGTTGGGTTTTCATGGCAAAGTTTTGGTAGCAGAGGGGCTGCAGGGGCGGCCTCTGTGAGCAGAGCCCAGCAGCTGCCCCATGTCAGAGAGGAGCCAGCTCCAGCTGCTCCAAAAGGGACCCACTGATGGCCAGAGCTGGGCCGTGAGCGACTCTGGTTGGGCCTCTGAGAGAGCAGATTGAAGAAAGGGGAAAAAATCTTCTGTGCTACAGTGGCTGGGAGAGCAAGGAACGAGAACCAGCCCTGCAGCCCCCCAGCTGAGTGCGGCAGGAGGTGCTCCAGGCACGCAGCAATGGGTCTCACATGGAGCAGATCTCCATTCTGCAGCCCATGGAGGAGCCCCCGCTGGAGCAGGTGGATGTGGCCTGGAGGAGGCTGCGGCCCATGGAGAGCCCCCGCAGGAGCAGGCCCCGGGCCGGAGCTGCAGCCCGTGGAGAGGAGCCCACACAGGAGCAGGGGGTCTGGGGGCAGCTGCTGCCCGTGGGGGACCCGTGCTGGAGCAGTTTGCTCCTGGGGGATGGATGGACCCTGTGGGACGGAGCCGTGTGGCAGCAGTTCTTGAAGAGCTGCTCCCTGCAGGCAGCCCATGCAGGTGTTCTTAGTTTGCTTTTAGTTCTCTCTGCTCTGGTTTGTCATTAGTAGGCAATAAATTACATTAACCTACCTATGTACAATTACGTTATGAAAGTTTCCCTGCTGTGTCACTTTTTTGCAAAGCTCTGATTACTCCCTTTGCAGATTGGCTTGTCATGAATCACCAATAGTAAAAAAAAAAAAAAAAAAAAAAAAAAAAAGGATAGATGTAATACATTGATAACAGATTAATTGATTAATTTACTGCTTTAAATTCCTTAGAACAAGAAGAAATGACCAGGTAGAATTAACTATAACTAATAGTATATTCACAGGAATAGAAATCCTAAATGTTTTTTGTTTGTTTGTTTGCTTTTTGAGAATTAAGATCTGCATAGTAATCTTTTTGGGTCACCTCTAGTGTATGAATCTGTCTACTTCATGGTCAGAAAATTTCTAGCAATCAAAATAAAAATTGTAGGGAAAAGATTGAAGAGCTTAAAGACCTTATGTTTTTTAAAGTCTGGATTAAATAGTTCTTATTCCATTGTATATTTCAGTAGTTGAAATAAGTTGCATTAAAAAAAAAAAAGATTAAGACATGACAATGTTATACAGTGAAGTACAAAGGGATTTCTACATAAATAACCATAAGATAATTTCCATTACTTTAAAACCATTTTTTATCACAATTCTGACTGACGTAGTCTATAACTCAATATCAATAATGCATTTAAAACATAAACCTGTAATTAATAACCTCTGGCCTCTCTCTTCAGACAAAATAACCAGGTGTACTGAAAAAAAAAGGTCATATAATTAAAATAATATCTAATTACAATGAACATAAAATAAGTCTACTAACCCACAGCATGAACTGTTCCTCTATGCTTCTTTGAAATCTTGTTTGCCTTAACTATATGCAGAGCATTTTCTTTGAACTGCAGCTCGCAAAGTCTTTCAAGAAGAACTGTTATTTCTTCAGTGATGGTATCCAGATAAGTTTCATTAATAAACTTCAATGATGAAGAAGGGTCAATAGTTCCACTTAATACATAGAAATCTTCTTTTATCATTGTGCATAATGTGGGTATTGAACTTTGGTAGCCATGAATGACTTTATCAAAATTTGTTTCACCAGAGCCAGACAAAATACAGTTCTGTAGAAGATCACTAACCAGTTTATTCTGCATGTTTTGATACCTTGTTAAGACTTCTGATTCAGGGTAAAGAAACAAAAGTTGCTGTATGCACTGAGTTTTAAACTGTATTTGTTGCTGCGAAGCATTAGTATTTGTTTCTTCTTGACTTTGCAGTTTATTTACTAAAAATCGTCGAAGATGCAATCTCACATCATCCCAGAGAGATTTCATGTCCATAGCTGAATCATCCTCAATGGTATGAATGGAAGATGTAAACTCAAAAGAAGTCCCGCTTGGAGTACAGGGAAATGAGACACCACACTGACTAGAGAGATCCAGAAGGAACTGAAGTATCATTTCTTCTTGATTTTGCTCATTTTTCAGCAAGCTTTGCTAACAAAAATTAATCAGACAGTATTTTAGAAATTTTTTGTTAACTTTGGTTAATAAAATTAACAGCTTTGCGCTAGAGTACTAATTATTTCCAATGCCAATTATCTTACCAGCAAATGAGAAAATGAAACAAATTGCTCTATAAACAACAGAAATAACAAAGGCTGTTTTCCAATGAATTTATGCTCCTATCCATCCCTTTGTCTACCTACTCCAGTGACTTCACATTCTTCTTCCCATCTTTCTTACATCCTCAACCCGTTTTGTCAATCAGTCCTATCCCACAATTCAAAGGAAAGCCTAGAAAAAACACAGCTCATTAGATAAGCCTTGGCAGGCAATAGAGACTGTTTGTTCAGGTCCACACACACATCTTGGAAAGAAAATTGTATGAAACTAACATTTACAAGGATAGTAGGAGGTTTTGCTCATAAAACCAAGACAGGGATTTATAAAATAAACCTCTGTTGCCCTCTGTGTTCTGGTTCAGCAGGCAACTGTGAGAAAGGCTATTCTATGCATAAAATAATCTGCCCAGAACTGCCTTAAAGAAGTACAAATAAAAACTTACGAATTGAACAATGGGCTTAGATCAAATAGGGCAAAAGGGTAAGAATCTGTGTATCCTGTCAAATCCAGATGCAGACTGATATATTAACAGTATGGGAGCCTCAAAATACATCTCAGCTACATGGATTGAGGAAGAAGGAAGACAGTTAACAGAAGATCCATGAAGCCACATGGATACATGTACAGACTTCACTGCATCTGAAAAGCCTCCCTCTTGTTTCATGGACAGGATCTCTGATCTTAGAACTACTTCAAACCCAAGATGCCAACCAGCAAATAAAAGGTTCTTGTCACACCTCGATGCCTTCTACTTGGCTAACAATGACATAAATGTAAACAGCACTCTGCAGCTTTCTTTGATACGCTTGAGGAATCACTTGGATGAAGAAGCGTTGTCCAATATATTAGTAGAAGGCAGGCCCAGAAGTCCCGTGGTCAGTGGATTCCTAAATCTATTTCCTGTCTTGGAGAAAAAATCTTGCCCATTATAAACCCATTTCCCACACTCTCAACATTTTTCCTGTTGCAGGTTGGCTTTGCCTGCAGCCCTAGGCTCATCAAAGTTGTATTGAACAGACCTACTCTCAGTCTTCCAGCTGCATGAGAGACAACTACAGAATTTGCCATCACAGTCACAAAAAAAATGAGAGAAATTGGTTGCACGTTTGATTCTCTGGGTTTCAGGAATCAAGCGGGCAAGTCCGAAGTGAATAAGGATAGGAGGGGAATAAGGGGAGACCCTCTTGCTTGCTCCCTCACCTCCCATCAATTCTCTCCAAGGTCTTCCAACATAGGAAGTGTTGTGGCAAATTGCATAAGTATAGATCTTTCCTCTCATGTCCTTTATTTGGGTCTCTCCAACCTATAATGCAAGGCTGGTAAGGCAACTTTCGGAAACCTTCTACACTCAGAACTACTGATTTAGTTAAACTAAACTATTTACAGGAAATAATCAGTTTTAGTTCTTTTCTCATTATGGAAGAGAGAGAAATGAGTCTTATTTGAGTATGGTAGTACTTAGATAATTTTGAAATAAAAAAAAAGTTTGTTCTTTCTACTGTAGCACTCTTTTATCAATAGATAATTTAAGAAATATAAAAAAGACAAATTTTTTGACAAACTTTTCAGTGTGACTTTTTTGCATGCTATTCAGTCACAGCAATTTTTCACTATCAGAACTCCTTGTATTTTTTCTTAATGACTAAAAACTGTTGCATTATTATGGGAGAAAGCAACATTTTAACCTACCTACTGCCCTTTATTTTGGAGTGTTCCATTAAGAAAAATAAAAAACTTTTACCACAGTAGGTAATTCTGAACAAAAGACAGAGAGCACAATTACCTTCCATATAGGAAAGTCTTAAAAATTGACTATCTAGCTATTTTTCTTCCACTTCACATCTTTATTTCAGGGAGCTCCCTATGAAATTTTGTACTTACTAGCAGGAAACATATGTTGTAGACAGAACAATAAAGGAAATTATCAGTCAAGTATCTTCCTATAAAAACATGCATGTTATAGAAATATGGGGAACTTGTTAATATCTTAAATAGTAGAAATTTATATGCATATATGTAAAGCTGATTCGATTTCCTTTTATTGTCTACTAAAGCATTCTATGAAGTGTTGTGGATGCAAAGAGAACATGTTGAGCTGGTAAACTGAGACTCTAGTCACTAACTGCTGCTAGCATAGTTAGAGTAGCTGGAAAGTCAAGTGCCCACAGGTAGACTTATGAATTTAAAGGTTACTTTTTTTATGAAGTATGCTCAACGATTATATTCTGAAATAAACAGAACAAGAGAAGCTGTCAAACCAGTGATTGTAACTCATGCCTTTAGATGATGAATCCAAAATGTCTTCCAAGCAAATCCCTATGCTGTTTTTTAAGGTTAAACAAAAACATTTTTATTCATGAAAGCCAGTAAGAATTTTTATAGTTTCAAATGCTTTGCAACTTAGACTAAAACATAAAAAAATAGGGAGTTTGCAGTTGCCATCTTAGACTTAGTGTTCCTCAAAAAAAGTCCCTGAAGTGAACAGCGAAGGTCTGAAAACACAGTATCATCAAGTCTCTTTGAACACTGCCTGTATTGACATAGGCTTTTCTATTTGAAAGTTTATCTTTAAGAAATACTTCAAAAGATGGTGACAAAACTATTCAAGAGAAAAAGATCCAAATTAGTGTCTAAAGGTTTTAGAGAAGTGTGAAAAGTTCTCTTATGAGCACAGAAAGTCAGTGATAACAGTACACAAAAAAAGACTTGCATTCTATCAACTAGACTACTACCTGCTATAGACTACATCCAATATTGTTGAGGTTTTCTTAAAAGAGATTTGCCATTAGTTTAGGTCGTAGAGAATTTAATGAAGATGTGTTCGTGTACAGGTTCAGCTTTTAAGTATTTAAAACTACAGAATAGTACACAGAATGATGAGATTTCACATAACTGAAGTCTTTTAGGGTTCATGAAGAACCTCTCAGTATTTCCATGAGAGTTTATAAATGCTTGAGAATACCACATTGCATTATTTATTTATTTTTTAAAATTTGTTCCAGAAGCTTAAGAGATAAGTGAAATCGCTAACAAAATAAATATACATAATGAGGTATAGTAACAAATGTCCTGGGGTGGAAAGAAGGTTAATTTTATTGAAGATATATTGTATGATATTTAACTTGTCACTTGCAAGCTTTTAATTAAGTCAACTGAGTAATTAATTCAATGGATAGAAATACACAGTTAAGAAAGGTCAGACTGTAGTAATCTCATTAATGCTGAATACAACTGAAAACAGTTTAATGCACATGTGTTTATGGAGCTAAGGATGAGTATAATTTCCTACAGATGGACCAATGGTGCTAGTGCAGATGCACATTTCATCTGTAGTCTCATCAAGGCAATAGGCTGGTTTATCTGAGAAGCCACGAGCCTGAAAACAGTTTTGTCCAAGTTCCCAAGCTCCATAGGCGTTCATTCTCCTGATAAGCTGTGCAGCATTAAGGTTTTGAGGCTTCTCACCCTTCACTGTCTGTTTAGCAGCCTCCCAGGGAGCTGCTTCCAAGGCTTAACTAGCCTCTACAGCCCACAGCCAGACTGTCATGAAGTCTGTAGACTCTTGGGAAGCTGAGAGCTAGAAAGCACGTTTTGCGTAAGATACACCCAAAGTGTTCCAGAGATGGGGATATTTTGGAGTTTGCCAAACAAATGCCGCCACCTGGTGTTCAGGTATATGGCTTAAATTGACCTGGCAGAAGGAAGAGCACAGGCAACGGACACGGATAAGTAAGCCATCATCGCCGTTCCCTCTTCTGAGGGTGTTAAGTAAGAATATAACTGGACTAAGAGGAGTATCAAACAACTTGTAAATCCGTATTTTCTGGGATTCTCCCATTCTATCTAGATCAAGTCTGACAAGTATCAGTCTGACATCCTTGAGCAGCATGATTATTAACAGCAACATGCATACTGATCACCCATGTAAGAAAGGGATTAAATCACTTCCTCACCACGTGAACATTAAAGACCTGGTCTTCCTAGAAATGACTTCATAATTTGACATATCTTAAATTAACCAGAGCTATCAGTCATGTAATTCAGTGGATTCAAGTATGACTGAAAGATCAACAACCAGTTTTATAAATCAAAAACAAAAACAAAACCAACAAAACAAAAAACACAACCCACCAAAAAGAATAATAAATAAATAAAAAGGTGATTTGATGAAGCTTGAGCTTTAGCCAGGAGAAGTCCCAAAGGAGAAAAAACTCCACTTCTTGTAACCAGATTTCTTCTGCCAATATGGGATATCTTATCCTAAAGATGTTCACATCCAATAACAAAATCATGACAAAGAAGTAACCCAGAATAATTCACTGGACAAAGTCTATATTTATTTGTGTTGATACTTGTATATATGTATGTTATATAAACAAACATGTATGTAGTTTCTATACGAAGTTGAAGGCTGCCATTTACTGAGGTATTATCCTTCACTTATTTAGACAACTCAATTTTCCAGAATTCTACTTCCACGTATTTATTCTAATGCTAACTTTTCAGGAAAATTTGGGGTAAAAATCACATCTTTTTTCACCAAAGTGAAATGTGACTTCTGGTTAGGTCCAGTTACACAACTTGCAAGAAAAATGGATGTAGCTCCCACATGCTGATTTAGGAAAAAGTAGATATGAAGTTAATGCTTAAACAACACATAAAGCACAATAATCTGTATTAGATGGGTTATATTCATACTGATAAAAGTGAAGAGAAAGAATTAAAATTAACAGACTGTGTGTAGACAGTAACCTCATATGTTTTCACCTTCAAATGTTTATAAAACAGTATTGGTGATGCTGAACATGTGGAAGTATCAGCAAATTTTTTTAGACCCAAGTTTGTCTAGTTAGGACATGATCAAAAGGAAACATAAAGCCCTGCTGCAGACATAAAATCAGGACTAAGCTTCATGTTAAGTTTTCTGAACTATATTCACAGTAGTGGAGACTGAAATAAAGCTAACAGGAAAAGAAAAACAAACAAATAAACAAACAAACAAAAAAACATAAGCATCATATAACCAACTTTCCCAAACATTAAACTCTGTAGTAAACAATTTTTACCAGAGTCCTGAGGAACTCCATCAGCTCTCCATGTGGTGTAGATGAAGGTCTGAGAGAAATAAAATTGCAGTTGTTTAGCCACTGAAGGCAGTCATTCGTGCTTTGCAGTATTTCATCAGTACATATTTCATTTACTTCTGATTGCAGGTCTTTAAGACACTGTTCCATGCTATAAAGAAAAAAAAAAAGTATTTTTTCACGACTTGGAAATAAAATTATTTTATATATCCCATTTTTCAAAAACAAAAACTACTTCAAATTATTGTAACACTTGTCCTTCTTCTTCATAAATTAAATTACTCTCGCTAAATAAGGCCTGAATTTCCAGCATTAATATTATAATGTATTTGAAAAAGTTCTCACACAATCTTGTACTTTCCAGTAAAGCAGTTGGTGAATAAGATATTGCTCACCTTAAGAGCTGGTCCTTGGTGTTTAATTAGCTAAGGAAGATAATATAAGCTGAATTAACTACCATATATACAGGTGAATGTGTCATTCTGTTCCTTTAGCAATCAGCAGTTGCTTTATAATACATAAGATATTAACAACTTCTTAAAGACTGATTGACACACCACAGAAAAAGCTGAAAAGAATTTTAGTCACTTTTGCTGAGAAAGCAGATCTTTTATTTCCTGTTTTTTGTTATTAGAATATCTGAAAGAAAGTTTGTTTTCAAGGAGCTGATCCACTCCTTAACACCCCTATTTGTGAAATCATGTGTAGTTGACATGGTAATTACTGTGATTCCAGTGGCAAAAATCACAAGAACAGCTGTTTATCGAAACAGGTTTCATTTCTGTTGGTGTTTCTATTTGGCACCTACATGAAAAGAACAGAAAATAAAAATCCAGAAACAGTCTACCTCCACATCATTTCCTACAAAAACACCTTTTCACTATTCTGTAACTACTTATCTTAAAAGCGATGCTTAATGTTTTATCTGGTTTCCATTAATAAAATAGTATTGACTATTTGTTAAACCTAGGCGGACCTAGGTTTAATAGAAACAAAGACCAAATTTTGGTTTATGGCAATGCAAAGCAATTCTCACTATTACTTGAATTTTATTCTGGAGTATATTTGTTAAATTGTTTAATGTTCTTAGAGCTGATAAAGGATGTAAGGTTTGATGCAAGTTAAAGTTTAGTTCTTTCTGTTAGTGGAGTTAAAGGACTAGATGACACCCAGCTAGCTCTTTACAGATACTTCAGTGGCTGATACTTTTGATCATGTTAGTCTCTATTTTCATGACATCAGCCAAACAACAAGAAAGCCTACTGTACTGCCTCTTTGTTTTATATAGATGAAGTATGTTTGTTTTTCTTTACCTGTTCTCTAACATTTAGAAACTAATATGTTTAGCAAAGTAGACAAGAAGATTAGAAAAGAGGAGAAGAGGAGAAAATGAGGGCAGGAGGAGAGGAACGAAAAGAAACTGAGTATCAAAGTGTGTAACAAGGTAAAGTGTATTACAAGTAGTGACAAAAATACCAGCTTAAAGAGCTCTGCTTTTCCAAAACACATGCAATGTAACTTTCTAAATTAGTAGCCTCGAGTACAGTATGGGTATTTTTTTCTGCATAACTCCTCCGTACAGAAAGATTAATTTAATAAATGTTTATAAAACATGTAATCTGCTTTAAATATGAAGAAATAACAAATCTCTAACACTACTAACCCATATGAATTTGTAGCAAGTGGTGAAACTGATGATGAAAAGCCATTTTGCTTATCGCCCACTGACTACATTTTGTCATTTGATGGTGCCTACGGTACTGTGAAAGAAGTATTTATTTGTTTTTGTTAGTTTGTTTGTTTGTTTCTACTGGATTTTCTCCTTTACTGAGTGATTTGCATTTTATTCTTTTACAGATATTATGCAATGTACCCTAAACTCCTTCTAGTTGTCTCATTCTGATCAATAACGATAAAATGAATCACTATCATCCATACCTTTGGCAACAAAGTCTGTTAATTCGAATTGACGTTTTAGAAAATCAATGGAAAATAAAAAGCAAATGATCACACCAAATTATGTGCTAAGATAAACCACAGACTGGGTTTTCCTTTTATTTGTAAGTAGCCTACAACAAATATAACGTATTTTGTTCTGAGAATGCCATGAAGACATATCAGTGATGATAAATATCATTTTGTGCCTTTTTTTTCTTTAAAATAGTCATAGAAAATAACAAGCTGCAAAAGTAAAATGTATCAATGGTAAACACAGAATGTAAGGACAACTCTGTACTGTAACTTAAGTGCAGAGTGCCTATAACATTTTGAAAGGGAAAAAAAAAATACATACAATGTTTCCAAAACAAGGATGACTATAAAACTTACTTAAGAAAGTTACTTACTTTAAGTTTACTTACTTTTAAACTTAAAAATACATGGGTCATTTTGAACAGCTTATCTTCCTATATTTAATTGTATTCAATAACAATTATGGATATATTAGTTTCATGCTTAAAAGGCATGATAAACCAGTCAAAGTGTATTTTACTGACATGAAGACACTGCATTTTACAGCTGCATTATCTTCAAGAACCTAATTCAGTAAGTAGAACGAATGGAAAAATATATTAAAACTTCTAAAATATTATGAATACATGGGTAGTCTGCACACCACTCTCCATAAAATTGAAGCGGAAGTCTTTTCAAGACTTTTCTGAGCATCAGTGAGCTCAGAATGATGTGCACTGAAACAAGTATCTGCTCATTGTCACAGGACCTTATCAGGAGCACAAAGGACTTCCACTGAAAAACAATCTTTCTCTGCCTGTGGCCCAGTCAGGCTCCTGGTGGGACAGCCCAGCCATGAATGCTGATTCTAAACTTGACAAAAGATTGGCATGTATCTTTCTAACTTGTGAAACCTGTTCTTTGGAGTATGAAACAAAATGCCTTGTTCATACACCTTGACTCCTGGAACACACCCTACGGCTTTTATTGTGGTGTGTTGATGTGCCTCATTCAGTCATACCCAACTGATAACAGCACTGGGCATTGTAAAAGGGACTACTGCTCTTAGCCTCTGCCAGTCTGCTTCAATTAGGAACCAGCTTTCACATTCATCTTCAACATCTGAATTTGTGTGCCAGTCAATAAAACACAAACCACAGACAAGCCACAGCCTTCACAGGAACAGATATTTTAGTTATTTGTCCCAGCACTGATAAGGGGATCAGGAGGATACATTTCAGTGGACCTCCATGTAGGTACAAACCATGATAATTCTATTAATTTTGTTTAATCCTTTTATCTCAGTAAGGTAAAAGTGTTATTTGTACTAAAACTGTTTTCCATTGAATAAAATGTTTTCATACTGTTTACTTACAACAGACTGTAGTTAAACACGATATCAAAAACATTGTTATTTCTCACTTTTATGATTTTTGTCAACATATACTATTATATAAGATTACTCCTTTATATTAATTAAATTATTAAATAGAATATTTAGGTTTTCGGTTACCTCTGAAAAAAACACTATGTGCATCCTCTGAGTTTAGAAAGCAGCTTTTTAAATAAAAGACTTCCTCCAAATTATAATTATCCTTACAGTATATAAAACTTTATAATTTTGTATTTGTGTAGAAAAGAGTCTGTTCTCCAAGTTTGCTGAAGTTTCAAAAGCTCTAAACAAAACATATGATCTTGATGTCAAAAATATGCTTAAGGTATGTAATGAATTATATTCTTACAATCACAAACAAGTACAATCACAAACAGCTATTTAAAAGGCTATATTCATTTTTTTCCCAAGTAATCCTTTTTCAGTAAAGGTTAAATGAAATTATATTTTAGTAAGTTCATTGCAGTAAACAAGCTCAGTTTTTTGAACAAACTGAGGCATCAATCCAGACGATATCAATGGACACTCTGCATGCAAAGACAGGACAATAAGTTGTCTTAAAAACATGTGTGGTCAATGGAAAAAATACAGCCATGTCTGTGTGCAACCCCATCTGAATCAGGCAGACAGGATCTGGAGGACAACAGGGAAATCAGATGTAACTCTGTATTTAATGTTTTTTTCCTGTTTACCACTGTTAACTGGGTCTTTGTTCCATATGTTTTTTTGTTTTTGTTTTTGTTTTTGTTTTTTTTAAATATCCTATGAAACACTTAACCTTACCGATAAGGAAAGGAATCCAATTCATGTTTTAAATGAACAGGTATCAAAGTTAAGACATTGCTGGAACTAACCAGAAAGTACTTAATTCTTCTGTTGGAATTCAGCCTGTTGGTACTACATTAGAATAGCTGTGCACGGTCAGTCAGAATTTCTGCATGTGTCTGGCAGTGGTCACTTGGAGATGTCAAAGAAAAATTAAAACAAAGCATACCAGAAAAAAAAAAGAAGTTAATATTTCTCAGAATATTTTCATCATCTTCAGCAGTTTGTGACATACGGATTTAAACCAGATAGTGTCTTAGCATTTAAAAGGCCTCAATTAGTTTTTCTTCCATGAATGCTATGGAACTGTTCATACACAAAAAGAAAAGAAAAAAAAAACCACCACAAAACAGCCACCAAACTACTAAATACAGAGTGCAGTATAAAAGTAAATGAAAAAAAATAACCTAACTCTGTAGCAAAGCAATCTGAAAGTTACGGATTTTTGTGAAATTGACTGATTTTTCAAGAAAGATACCTTCAGTTCCCCTTGAGGAATATCTTGAGCCTCCATGAGCGCATTAATGTTTGCAGTTAGAATTACCGACATGCCATTATGCCAGTGAAAATGTGATTTCACTGAAATAGCTTCTCCTTCTTACAACTGAGAGTGGTTTTTTTGTTGTTGTTGTTTTAATTTTTACAAATTAAGCTAAATTCTGTTAAGTTACCTGTGTCCACATTAAGAGTGCTTTTCTGGAGTACCATTTGTAAGTATTCACACTGTACAGAGACAGTCTTCACTTGAGAACTCCTATGTCCTCCTATTTATTAAGTTAATAACCGTTTTTAGGAATAACCTAACCATATGGAGAGACTGCTTTTGACATGACTGCATCAACAGACAAACTGAGGGACTGTTCAGTTACAAACCAAGTACTATAATGGAACTGGTAGTGTATGAACTGCCACACTGATACAACATTTTGAAAATCATAGCATCAAAATGAGGGTTGCTGTCTCCATGCATCATTCTCCATTGCCTAAGATGACTACAACTAAGTTGAAGGATGATCTTTTAACTCCTTTTAATTCCTAAAGAGCACTGTTTCAAATTATTTCACATAGAATATGGAACAGCCATAAAATGACAATAAGATTGCTTAAATTTAAACTGCTAAGCTATAAACTGAAGTAATCTTTAAACCTCATGTTACTTGTGCTTAAGAGCCTTATATGCATCCAGATCTGCTGTTAGAATGTTAGAATGTTTACATGTCTTTTATTAAGAACAGATAGGTTATTTTAAAATTAATGAAATAATTGTTTCCACTGTCTTCTGAAGGCAGAAGCACTAACTGTGTATTAGTTTGCGATCATCATTTATATTCCTGGAAAAGTTTGACTGCTAGCTTACAGGGCATTTCATGTAATATCAATCATACCATTTGGAAATCTGTCAGAGGACCTGCCATATACTTTGAGAGTAAGAGATCTTTGAAATAAACTTTTAGCAGTGTAATTCCCACATGCATTTTCCTCGTACATTTTCTAGAGAGAAAGCTATCAAGAAAGAAGCAGCTATCTCAAACTCAGGGACCACGCGCAGAGACATCACAAGCTGAAAAGGAATAAAATTACATCCTCTTTGTAGTTCAATTACTCCTTCCTACAAATTACAATAGGGCAGTGGTTAGACAGAAACTTTTCACAAGGATTTTAGTAACATTGTTCCAGTATCTCAATAAGAGCTAAATTCTCTGTTAAATACTATATAAATGTAGAGCACTTGTAGAGCAAGCAGATTACATATACAAGTATCAGGGTTTTCTTTTTTTTTTTTTTTTTTTTGATGAATATTAAATCCAAGTGTCCATTACCAATGTTTTTCCTGTCGTGTTGGCTGTAGTTAAAATTCTTGTGAATATTCAACCACTACTTGGGATTTTGGATGGAGATTCCAAGATTTTGCCAATTCTTTTGAATAAGAAGCAAGTGAGGTATAGCTCCTACCTGAAAATTCCAGAAAGGAACAAGCCACAGTTTTTTTCAAAATAAAATAAAAAATAAAAATAGAGAGAAAGATAACCCTTGCAGCACAACTCGATTTAAAAATACATGAGCCCTTGCATACTGTATTTCTGATAGAGAAAAATGTAATGAGACAGCAGTGCTTAATACCTTGTCTGAAACTCCTGTTCCTTTGCTGTGAAGTGTTAATGGTGGGAAGTATTTCTATGCACATCAGCAAAGTTGTAAACAACATCCAAGAGAACTGGAAAGTGTCATACTAGCATCCTGGTTAAGGCACTTTCCAAATAATCCTGAAGTCTGCAAGTTAAGCATCCTGTCCTGATTATAAGGACTTACTCAAGTCCTGATTATAATTTATATGAACAGTTATGGGACAAGATGCAATGCTATAAGTACTTATTAGTCTTGACCTCACTGGAGCCCTTGAAAAAAATACCTTCAACAAAATCCCAGATGACTGATTTACTGTTAATTAGACAGAGGGTCAGCTTGAAGTTTATCAGACTGAAGTCAAATTAAGCCTCTGTAAAAAGCCCTAGAAAGATATGGTCTCCAGTGTATCACAGAAATATAATTATTAGTAAATAATTTTGCTGAAGTCTGAGTAATTCTCCTGTTGAAGAAGACCTAGAATACCTCACGATGTCCTACAGCCTCATAGCATCTGTTGGCCCTTTATTGCCACTAAAAAGCAGTCAACCACCCACTGAAGTGACAACAGTGCACGTGCACGCACATGCACGTGTATGCACACACACACAAATCATCAACTGCTAAAGAGCCTACAAAGCTTGCAATCATATTTAAGCTACGCAAACTTGCCTTGCTTTCAAACCGTATGCCTTATTTTCTGCTTAGTAGTAGTAAATACCAGTCAAAAGTTTAGTTCTGTGAATTACTCATAAATTAGCTGTTATGAACTCTTAGGCGTCCATACTAGAAGACAAAAAATCCAGCAATTCAGCTTTGAGAAACAACGAAAGTCAAAGCAAATGTGAGGGGAAATACTGGAGACAAATAGCAGTCCTAATGAAATTATGAATACAGCTTCATGTTTTAGAATAACCTGACACTACCACTGCACTTAAAACTGGGCAGCAATGACAATGGCTTTGAAAGTTCATATTCACCTCCCTCTGTAAACTACTGTAAAAATAAAGTTTACATTCAAGTGCAATAAGAGCTCTGTTATATAATAGTGAATGAATGAATGAACCACTTATTGCCTTAAAACTTAGAAATAAAACAATTTCCCACAGATGCCTTTTTTTTTTCCTTTGTTATAGTGTCAAATAGAATTGGTACAATTCAAAAACACAGAAAGTAATTCAAGAGCTGGAAAGCATATCTGATTTGTTGTGTCACACGATTTTATAAAAGCTATTCAGTTGGAAGGCAATAAATGAGCATTCAAGTGATTTACACACTTTTGGATCATAATTTTTTACACAATGTTACATTTTTAAAAATATATATATGCTGTATACTATTATGTTTATTCTCTGTGGTATAATAAAATCATAAATCTATCTGATGAAAAATAGATTGTATTCCAATTGTATCACTGTAGCACATAGAGCTGCTCTTATCATACCACTTACAAAGATCAATGGTAACTTGAAAATGATTTCATTCCATGCTGCCTCTAATATATTAGCAATAAAGGACTGTTTTTAATTTAAAAGTCACATCAGCTGCTGTCCATCTTCTTTTAAACTCCTCTCGATTTCTGAAACTGACGTATTACAGGAGCAAAATATCACCTGGTAGCAACAGGGTTTTCTGACTTTCCCTGAGAAAATGAGTCGAAAAACTAGCTTAAGTGTCAATTCAACAGAAATGCAAAGCTTTTCCTGACACGTGTTGCTGTGCTACCACACCCTAATCAAATTTCCTCCTCTCCCTGAAGACCTTGCAGAACTTAAAACCTTTGGATCTTACAAAACTTAGAAGCAAAGGCCCATCTAATTTGTAGGACTGAAACTATGAGAGGGGCGTTCTTAAAAATGCATATAGTTCCACTGTGATGATGTTAATGTAAAATGTAACATAAAAAGTTCACTGATGGTACTATTAAAAGGAGCAGTCAGCTGGCCTCTTCTCCCACAGCCAAAAGATTTCTTAGCCAGCAGTACAGATTTGACACATATTAAAAAACACAAACAAAAACAGTAGTAAGGCATGTGTTCATTTTGACAATAATCATTCTAATCCTTATGTAGACTCTGCATAACAATGACAAAATCAGTGCTATTTGGTAGCTGAAGAGGTGACAATATCTGGTTTACATATTTGTTAAATATGCTGGTGCTATTTTTCCCAGATACGTAACACCATACACCAAACGCATCTTTGACTATTTTATGACATCAAACAAAGTAAGTAAGTGTCAGCATTTCACTACCATCAACAGCTGGAAAATTGTAATATGAAATTGCACTGCGCAGTGGTCCACAACTCAAAACATATTTCCCAGATCTTCAGTAACATTGTTACCTTTGGGTAGCTACTATCAAAATGTCTGTAATCACTAAGATTTTAAGCAAAATTTTGAAAAGTGAGATATTGATAATGTTAATAACAACAAACCTAAAAAAATTCTCAGCTTGGCGTAGCGAATATAACAGTAATTCAGAGATGACCTAAATCAGTTTTCAGTGATGTATAGCAAAGATTTATCTCCATTATTCAGGAAGCTGTTTGGTAGCAGACAAAGACCTCTCACAAATGTGGCCTTCATTAAAATTACATGATCAAAAACCGAATGTCATGAAGGGCATTCTTTGAAGTCATGACTCTACAACATGCTTTTCTATCCAAACGCAAACATTGTCAAAATTTAACACAAGATGATGGTTCTTGTTATATCTCTGAATGTATAAAGGATACTTAATCTATTTGCATAAGAGCATCTTTCACAATATTTAAAATATTTCAGAACGTATTTTTAAAGTACCAAAAGAGCTTAGCCACAAAATGCACCATCACTTTTCAAAGTAGAAAGGCACAATACCTTTAAGTGATTTTCCTATACTCATGCAGAAAGTGGGCATCAACAAAGAACTTTTTCAGTACTTAGCAGTTTCTATAGCATTGATTTTTGTGAACTAGTATGTAGAAAAGACATGGAAAATGAAATAAATTGCAAACCAAATTCTAGTTAGAAAATCTGGTATTGCAGCATAAATGTAATTGAAATAGGTAAAATAATTTTATAAGAAATATTTGTACTAACTTGCTCTATCTACTCTCATTAGAACTGTTTAAGGACACCATGGGTTCAAATTTTACTTTTTTGTAAAATTCTGCAGCTCTTAGTGAACACAAATTCTTTTAGCTATAGAAAATACAACTGCAACGGAAATATATGTTTTTTTCTTCCGCTATCACAACTACTACAATAATTCCCAAGATTAAGATGATTCAAATGTTAAAAGTACCATGCAGAGAAACACCAGAGCACAAATATTAAATGCCATTAAAATGTGTTAAATGCTCAAGCAGTAACGGTGAATTACTATGGAAATAATGAGAATTTTAACCTACAGCTAGAAAAGAAAGAAGACAAAAGGTGTATTTCTTCCTGAACGTAATGACTTTCACTAACATTTTGAATACAAATAAAACTCTCTTTACCTGGAAGAATTCTTCTTTATTTTTTCATCAATATCATTAAGGACTTGTTGAAACTCTGATTCTCCAGGAAGGACATTTAACAAACAGTCTAAATTGGAAGAATCGAGAGAATACTCCCCTCCCCACTCCATATTCAGAATCTGTAAAATACAACGTAAATACACAAAAATAGATAAAAAAGGAAAAAATCAGACTGTAAGTATCAACATTTATAAGATATTGAAATAATGAAATGCATATGTCAATACTGGAAGCATTTGTGTAGGAAATTATAAAACCAGCATTGAATAGCAAACCTTTTGCCTGCTTCTGAGTACAGTTCTATAGAGAAGTATACCTGTAAAAAAGATATAAATTTCATATCTTGCATTTTTCATTTTTAAACAAACAGTTATTTTATCTCAATTGGAGTAGTAACTTTGTTTTCTGGAATGGAAGCACATCATCACAGCTAACTAGATCCTAAAAGAATTCAGATCAAAACACTTCAATGTACCTGAAAACAAGAGACATCAAGCTTTTGAGATGTCTTTCTCAGTGACTTACTTGATACCTATTTTGCCAAAACCTAAGTGAAATCCACTGGTCTACTCAAACAAAATAAGACACTAAATCCCAGGAGTCTCTACATCATAAGCAAAGCACAAGCAGAGTGCTGCTATTTTTTGAGAAATAATGAAATTGATTTTACAACTAGTGATGACTTAGGACTAAAATTAAAGAAAAAATTACTTAAAATTGGAAAGTTCTTAATAACTAGCCTATTTAATGTCTACTGTTTATTAATACTATTCATATTCCAGCAGTAACTTGAGGCACAGATGTTATTATTCAGATATGCGCAATATTTGAGCAACAAATTATGATGAATTAAACATTCACCATTTTTCTTACAAGCAATAAAAGTTTATGAAACAAGCACTATGTTGGCCAAACAAGATTATTTTAATATTTTAGACTACAAACTGTAATAATAGAAATGACAAAATGCATATGTAATTTTCCAAACAATGAAATCTTGAATGATCAGAATTAGCTTTATTTACATTGTAAGCCTAATTTAGGTTATGAAAAACACCATACAATTACCACTGTGATTGTGGTTCATATTATCTTTTTGATAGTGACTCACTATATTTTCACTAAAAAATATGCTTGCTGCATCACCAACCCTTATTGAAAAAGAGATCACGAGTGCCTACTCTGCCAGTATTCAAATGCAAACCTATCAAGAGTGACACTTTTTCCTCAAATACTGTTTCTTCGTACTTAATATCAAGATCTCTATAGGACTGAACCCTTAACTGAGCAGAAAGCTGCTCAGTTCGTATGTGAATCTTAATAGTGATGGCATGAATACCACTTTGTAACCCCTGTTGCTGCTGGTAGATACGTTCCTTTTTTTTTTTCTTTCCTTTTTTTTTTTTTCCCCCCAAGGAAATTCTTCTAGTCACATTTTGGGGAATTTACCTAGCATCACTACTCTAAAACAAACTGATGGATTCTAAGTGAACATTCTATAAACACGTGCTCCAAAATACACATCACATTAAGACCGAAGATCAAGATAGTACGTTTGGTCAAATATGAATACAAAATTATAAATAGCAAAACTGCCCATTTCTTGAGCAGAAGTGTCACCATTGATTCTGGCTTTGGTCTTTCAAAAAGAAAAGTTAAAGCCTGAAGGTCCTGTAGAGCCTTGTTTCTTGCACATCTGAATGAACAGTATAAAACACATAGAGCTATGAAATATTTATTATATAATATTCTTAAATTCTCAGAAGCTAAAGAATACCCCTTCATAAATAACAATTCCAAGACTTCTCAACATTTTGGAATGTAGCTGAAACTCAGTCACCCTTCTGGTTAAAAGGTCTGGATGTAAACCAAATGCATCATGTAATACATCGAAGGAGGATCGGTCTTTGAACATAAGACTCAAAGTATCTTAACAGATGTTGCTGTAATTAAAGACACTGTAATTAAAAGTAGAAGTTAAAAAGCACTCTCCCAAATGCTGAAAAACTTCAGTCCGCCACTCTGGCAAAAAACAGTGGGCCAACCAAGTTGCTCAACAAATGCAAAAAGATTAAACAGTGCTTTATGAAATAGAGATAAAATGAATACTGAAAATAAAGTTGTTTACTTGTATATGATACTATTTATATTCAGACATGGTCACACAAATCCATTCCCTTTTCTCTTAAGAATTACTTCGGAGTTTATACAGAATGTGACACTAACTCTATTCAACACCTATAAATGAAACCCATCTTTTATTGAATTACTCTTCCAGAACAGTCGAAGACTGGTGTAAAATGTACTGTATAATAGATACATATAATGAAAAAACCCACGCATTTGAATGATTCAAAGTTTTCATAAAATAGCTGTGCAATCAAAATTTAATATTTGTTCCTTATTTTTTTCCTTTCATGGCAGCCAAAATAAGCTTGTGTTTCACAGAAAAATACCAGTACAGTTTACAGACCACTTACTGTTTAAAAAATTCATTATATGAAAAAAATTCACCTTGTAAACACGACAGCCTAGTTTTCACGTATGCATTTCTGTAAGGCTTCTAAGTCATACTTTCCCAGTTCACTTGTCAAAACAAGGTAATTATTTTTCTCAGTCTTGGTTTATGGGGAAAAAAGAAGCATTTGATTAACCAATTTCCAAATACTGTTTTACAAGGTCATCAGCAACTCCTTCATATAAAAATCTAAATATTTCTGTAATACAAGACTATCACAAGAAGAAGCAAAAAGCAAAGTAAAAATGTTGCAGAAGGAACGCGTAAGTACCTCGAGACATAAACTGATTCAGACTGAGCAGGGACTCCACTGTTCCTTCTGTTCCTTGGGTGCCCTGGTGGGCACAGCTGAAGCAGACCACCACCTGCTCCACCGCTGGGGTTATCCCCTTCTGTCCCCCTCTCCTAGGGGAGTCGTGGCTGCTCCCTGACAGCCAGTATGGCAAAGCCCTCCTGAGATGGTGGAAAAGTGATTTTTGTTAAGAGAAGAACCTGTGTCTTCACATTTTTATTATTTGTAATGTTACGGGGGGAAAAATTGTCTTTCATATTCCTAATTCTTTCAAAGTATTTTAGATTCAATAATGCACTGCTTCTGCAAATGTAATTAACTTAACAATAGCTCTTATGCTGCATAAATAGGATCATTCTATAGGTTTTGTATTAACTATTACAGGGAAATATTATGTGTTCCAAGGCAATCGATCTTACAGAACTGGATTCACACGTAGCTCACCTGTAAGAGCTACAGTTCTTTTCAAAATATATTAGAGGGCCACCAATCACCATTTAAATGATGTAACTGTCACTCTCATTTGGTAGCTACTCAGGAAAGGTAACCTATGTACAGTGTAGCTCAACAAGAAATAGCTTCAGGTCTTTTATTTTAACCCACCTCTAATTTTAAATTTAATACTTAAATATTTGTATTTTTAGTATGAACATGATTTAACTTCACTGTAACAATACGGCACCTCTAACAATCCTAACATTAACAGTTGAAAATTGACATGGAAATTTGAAGGAATTTCTGGCTAAACAGCCGTTCACTCACCCTCCCGCCTCCCTCTCCGGGATGGGGGAGAGAAACGGGAAAGTGAAGTCTGTGAGTTGAGATAAAGACAGTTTATTAAGACAGGAAAAATAATAACAATAATAATAATAGTATTAATAGTATTAATAGTAATAATGTGTACAAAATAAGTGATGCACAATGCAATTGCTCACCACCCGTTGACCGATGCCCAGCCTATCCCCGAGCAGCCGGCCCCCCCCTCCACCCCGGCTAGCCACCCCTATATATTGTTCAGCATGGCGTCAGATGGTATGGAATACCCCTTTGGCCAGTTTGGGTCAGCTGTCCTGGGTCTGTCCCTTCCCAGCTCCTGCTGCATCCCTAGCCTGCTCGCTAGCAGGACAGAGAGAGGCTGAAAAGTCCTTGGCTTGGTGTAAGCACTGCTCTGCAACAATTAAAACATCAGCATGTTATCAGCGCTCTTCTCATTCTAATCCAAAACACAGCACCCCGCCAGCTACCAGGAGGAAAATTAACTCTGTCCTAACTGAAACCAGGACAGTCCTTTAGGCCCTTTTGAGAAAAAAATAAAAATAGTACCTATGTATTGAAAAAAATCAGAGCAGAACTGAAGCACTAAGTGTAAAGGCAGACATGGTGTTTGGTCACACTCTGTTGATCCTCCAAGTAAACTTTAAACCTTTTTGTATTTTCACAAGAAACCTTGAATACATTTATGCAACCTCTACTTAAACTAAGAGGTTTTAGGAAGTACACCATTTCACAAAACAAAGATCCGAAGAGAGACTAGCCCACTGTCTTTGAGCATCCAGCTGAGCCAATTGAACAGTGGGTCTTCAGAAAGAAGACAAAACCAATCATTAAGGTTTCAATAAAATCCAGAGGTAGGCTTCTCTACACACACTAGTGTGTATGAAATAATGTCAACCTTAGCACAATCTACTACTTAAGCATTGGCAGATATGTAATGGAACCAACTATTTATGGGCTCTCACACCAAGTATTTGATGCATACTTTGATAAAAGGTCTTAATTCCCTGTATTGCTATGCTGGTAAGGCCAGAACATGACACAATATTTAACACATTTATTTAAGCAGACTGAAAATTAACAATCCCAATTAAATGAATTTCAAATAATTTTAACATAAGTAGTTTAACAAAGATAGAGAATTAAATACCAAGTTTGTGTTTAATAGTGGAAGGATAAGAAAAAGAAGTCTTCAATTTGGTTATGATAATTTACCTTTGTGGTTTACTATGGAAAAAATATTTTGATTATATCATAACTTCGGTTGTTTACCGCAACCAGCACTCATGTATAGACAAACCCCTTCAGTGGAAAAAAAAAAAAGCAAACAAACAAAAAACAACAACAAAAACAACAACAACAACAAATTGGTAGGCTGCTATTGCTCTATTAAAAACAGTGATTTTTAAACCAAGATTTGTGTAAGCTGAACCTAATTATTCTACAACTCTGCCATTTGGTCTTTAAAAAGTCAGTCAAGAGTTAAACAAGAAATCAAGACCTGTCATGAATTTCATTCAGTTAATGTCCATCTATTATTTTAGCTCCTGTATAAGACACTTTTTTTCCAAGTAATTTAAATACTATCCTTAGTATTTTTCAAGACACCTTTTAAATAACTAGTTATATTTTGAATTTAAGTAATAATTTACACATATAAAAGATTTAGAAACTACTACACAATACCCATACCCATTTAGCAACTTTTTTTTCAAAATATAATACCCTGAACTTCAGCACAAAATTCTTTGTCTAAATGCAACCTAAGCACCATGGTAATCAAACTTTCTGGACTGTTACAGACAATCTAAATATTTGAAAGCTTACTTTCATGTTACATGATTTTACACCTAGTGATCTCATCCCACACATATCCAGGAAAATAAAATAAAATTATTACTGTTAACATTAATTTAAAAAGAGGATGTCAATGTACCAGTGATTTGTAAACGCAGACATTTCAAAGTGCGGCACTGTATACGCACAGAGCTAGCCAAATCTTTTTTTTTTTTTTTTTTTTTGATACTGCTTCTTATCTTACAGGTGATATCTTTTTATTGCTCTAACATCTCTGTGAAACTAGAGGGGATGAGAGAATTGACAAGATTTTTCATCACTGAGCTTATATTCCAAAGCATCATCTTAACAATGATTTCCCTTATCTGTTTTTAGTTGCACAACTGTTCCCAGATGCTTTACTACACATAAGATGTCATCTGCAATCACACAGCAGGCAGAGATAGGGATGGCAGTGGCTTGAGATAATATTCATTGTGAAATTCCTACTGTTCCACCCTCTGCATCTCTGAATATTTAAAGTTTTTTGGAAACCACATAGGGTTTACACAAGAAATACATTCAAACATCGTAATTTCTAGAGCTCTCCTCTGATACAGTAAAAGCTTTTTACCCAACCTTCCATGGGAAAAATCCTTTCAAAAATTGTATCACTGTCTAAAATAAAGACTGCTAAAAGAAAGTAAAGAAATTAAAATTTCCTTCTATAAAATAACACAACCCTTTTTTGGTTCTGTTAACGGTCAGGTACAGAAGATCCCAATTTAAATTTTCCAATTGCCCATCATATTCACCCATTTCCCAGGCTTTCCTGAAACATACACAGCTTTTACAAAAATAATACCATCTAGTTCCAGAAAAAAAAATATATATATATATAGAATGCATACCAAAAATAGTCTTCATGAGGGTAGTATTTAAATAATATTTGGAATGCCACGAATAACTTTGACACAAGTTTTAGTAAAAACATTTTATAATGTTCCCCCTGAAGACATTTTATATTTAAATGTTAATTTTATATTCTTTAGTTATTACTCACCATACGTATAACACATTTTCCCTTGCATTTTTCAAAGAAATATTCTCAGTATCTATAATTAAATTTGCAACTATATCGGGCACGTTCTTCCTACAACTCTGCCCTTATAAAAGACAGCAAATTCCCCAAAAGTGGGAATAAGATATATTCCACTAAGTGGAACTGAAGAAACACAGTCCTCACTTTGGCTTGTATCTAAAGCAGTAATATTAGATTGCAGTTCTCCAATCTAATGCAGTTACACCAGCCATAAAATGATCATTACCGCCTAAAGCCTTGAAAACAGACTAGATATGTAGCTCTTGTAGAAATCTTCCTATTCTAAGAATCAGTTAATGTGCATTTCTGACAAATGTGGTATGCAGTTATTTGTGGGTTCTTCAACCTATGAAGCTTTGTGCTGTTTTCTAGAATTCTGTATGTGCAAGAATTTAAAACTAAGATCTATGAGTTCTCCTTACCACCTCACCTGCATTCTTTGGGATTCTCACAGCGAGTTGCTGAGAATACAAAGCAAAGGAATCAGCACTGCTTTCTTAGATTTCCTTCTACTCAGGACTGGTAAGAGATGCTCAAAGACATAGAGATAATCCTCATTTACATAAACTTAATCAAACACCAATGGTCAAAAGCAGTGGATTCAAAAGAGGAACATGCCATCTGGAGTTGCAAAGAAACTCCTGAGGAGTTATGTCAGAAAAAAGTGATAAAGCATAACATGATTTCATAACCTTCAGAAAAGAAGAAACGGCCATCTTCTGAGTAGCTCTTCAGTGGAACGGTCTTATAGCATCTCCCAGCTGGGTACCCCATAGCTGGAGTCCCACCGTGTACAATATTGAAGATTCAACTTCTATCAACAAGCTATCCATTAGTAAAGATAAAGAAGGCTGCAAGATGCCTCTCCTCATGTAATTCATTTTCATGACTGTAGTTCTAATATATGTAATAAGTTTAAAAATAAAAGAATAAACTTGGTGTAATGTTTTTTTCTTCAGAAATGGTTTAAGGCCTTTCCCAAAAAATTCAATAGTCCACTTTTCTGCTATTGCCATATGCACGGAGATGCAGCACAAAATCCTCCTGCCACTGTGATTAAAGCTGCATCAATCTCATTGTCAAATGCATATGCTTTATGAATGATGAGTGTTTCAAAAATTATTTTCAATTACAAAAATAATTACTGATCAGTAGACTAAAGTAATCACTAATGCGTAGACAAGGGATTCTTAGAAATCTAGGTACAAATACCTTCTATGTATGTTTTCTTATCATCCTTTTTTTTTTTTTTTTTAATTAATGGTATTTGCCAAGAAAACACACAATAATTAGAATAACTTCAAACTAGTACATGGTATTTCATTTATTTTCCACACCTATTGCTCAGGATCATAAGTACTGACTAAATTTTGCATGATAGTATGAGAAAATATCTGATACGAATAGTTTACCCAGAAACACTGAGTGGCATTGCAGTTTGTTTGCTTGTTTGTTTTTCCTGAAGGACAAAAAGGTAAGAAATCTCCTATATGTGAGACTAATGGTGCGTCTATTGCAGAATTGTATTTCCACCTATGGCAATAGGAGATGCTATTTAGGGATAATATGTGAGCTTTCTCACTTTCTGTCATGTACAAAGAAAGAAAGAAGAGGTAATACTTCATAAAACCCCAAATCCCTCAGAACTATACTCTCAAATAAACCTGCTATAGCCTTTCAATCTTGCTTGTCATTAGTGTTTTAAAAGAAATGTACCTACAGAACTAACCTTTTAACACACTGGTAAAGAACCTAACATACCATTTTCAATTAAAAACCTTGCAAATACATACTAGATATTTCTAAACTTACCCCAGAAATCTTTTCTCCTCTTGTTTATTGGAAAATCCTTCATCCTGGCGCAATACTCTTTGAGGACAATGGTATTTAAAGGAAAGAAATTTCAAGACCTTTGAGGTCTTACAGTTCGGTAGATCAGATACAGAGTTGTTAGAATGTTAACAGGGAATAGCCTTCCAATGAAACTATTATATTTAAAAAGGACTACAAGAAAAGTCTGTGACTACGGCTTTTGAAAGGTAGGCTGCATTTCAGTCCCTTCACTCCTGGACATTCTATTTTCTTCCATTACTTCTCAATTTAAAAGTTTAAAAGAGTTTGAAAAATGCCAATTTTATAAAAATGAAATACAGGAACACTCCATAGAGATGTCTCTTAGGTGGGTCCAAGTTTATAGAGATGATCTTAGGGGCTTGCTTGGTAGTAGGGATATCATGGATTATTTTTTTCCCAAAAACTATTATCAAAGCTTCTTAATAAATTCTACACACAATCATACAAAAGGTTTTACTGACAACAGGACACGAGGTGTCCATTAACTGTCCTTGTTGTTTCTTTTTTTTGTCCTTCTCTCACTTCTTAAATCAAAACTTTGAATTAATTTTCATTGACATGACGTGCAAAGGTTTCATGCCGTGCTGCTTAATGCTGAATATACAAGTAAGGGTAATGAATTCACAACTGCTTCCTATTCATCTATGATTTTCAGCTTCATAAAGCCATTAAGCTTCTCTTTCCCTTAAAAATAGATAAATAAAGTAATGACACTCTACTTTCTTTTATCGTTTACACACCGGAGTATGTATACTGCAACATACATGATCTAGAATGTTAGGCATCTTCAAGCTTACAAGATAAAGTCATTTTTGAATGAAATGCATCTATTTGCTTTCCCCATGCTCAATATTTAGGATTATGCCATGGAAACACCAAGCTTCTTAGTCACTTTCTCATCCAGACCTTCAGAGCAGCCAATAAAGTAAATCACATTTGTCTTAAAGATGCAATTCCCATCTTTGAATTCATAAGAAACCTATGCTGCTCTTACTTCAAGTAAGTCACCAAATTCACAATGAAGCCCAGGAGAGACACAGACAAAGTACCTTCGGCTGACAATATTTTGTTATGTACAAACAATAAGAGGACAGTGGACAAAGCCAGACTAAATAATCATAAAGACATCTGTTTCACTTTTCTTTCAGAAAAAGGCTTTTCACTGTAGCATAAATGACAACAATGATATCTGACCTATAACGTCTTCCTCCTCACTGTCCATAGCTTTTTCTTTCTTAGCACACATATATGTGGAATGCAGGTAAAAAAAGGCTATTTCCTGCTCCTTTTTTTTTTTTTAATGTACTAAACTCTTATCTATTTAATACATTAATTGCTTTCTCATCCTATCCTTCTTCTTCAACCTTTTTTGTGTTCCTGCTTTTCAGACTAGTTTCCAAAGAAAATTGAGCTTATGCAACCATTATGTCTGTGTATCTGTCTCTCTCACCATTGTCCCAGGCTCACCCTCTCACCAATCTCAGACAAGTTTTGCAAAGGTGTAGAAAAGCCTCAGAGAAAATTAAGTTCCTCTAAGTTTCAGGAACATAATTAAACAAATACAAAAGAAAATCACTGTAAATGACTCTGCTGAACTTACTCAGAATTTGTAACCAAATATAAGAGGCAAAACATTACAGTATTAAGCATTCCTCAGTAAAGATGCAGTTGTACTGTGATGCTGGAACACGTGAAAAGTGATGACCCTATGTCCTTAAATGCCAAGAAAAGGATGAGGTAGCTACTTCACAAAGATGTATGAAAAGCATCAGTCCTCCTAGAAGGAGCATAATATGATACACAGTGGGATCCTGATTCTAGCATTCGGTGACTACAGCTAACACATTCTGCGTAGATAACAGTGGTTTTGGTTTGTGCTAGGTGGAGATTTTAGGAAGCAGGGGAAGTAAGAAAGTCTCCAGACACTTTTTGCAAAAAGTAACTGGATGGAGGTGTGAGTAAGAAATGAAGACGTTGTGGCTTGTACTTACGGTAAAAGCATCTACTAGCCAGGGACTGCAGGGACATCTAGATAAAGCACCTGGAAACTACCTTACCAAAAAAAATGAGGACACAGGTCTAAAAGGCTCGCTGCTGTCCAACTGCAGGAAAGTAAATGCATTGTCCTGGGACAACTGAATTGCGCATAGGACGCTTTTTTTTTTTTTTTTGGCAGATGAATCACTTCTGGAGTTTTAAAAAGAAAATACCCCAACAGAAGCAGAAAATGCAACCTGATGGAGATTCTGAGCCACTCTGGCACCATTTACACAAAGTATGTTAGAAATGGTTTTCAGCACCGATGTCTATTTAAACTCTGCCACACCCAGAAGAGCTTGACTGACCACTCTCTTTTTAGTACCAAGGGAAACAATGAGAGGCCATCTGCAGTCCTTTGACTTGTTTGGATGCATGAGTAACCTGAGCTGTAAGTTCTGTGTTAACAAGCTGTACTCCAAAGCAATATGGATGACCAGTGGAGCTGGGGAGACCTCAGCACAGTCAAGACAGTACTGTGAAACAATCATGAAAGACATTTCCTGCCATCAAACCCCTCTGGAAAATGTCGGCTAGTGGATTCAGAATGGTCAGGTGACAGAAGGGATGTGGACCATGCCAGAGCAAAATCCCAAAGCGGGATTTCAGGACACAGAGTATTATTAAATCCAGAGGTTCATCTTTGTCAGGTAGTTTTGAAACCTCACCCACAATAAGAACCTAAGTGTATGCCACACTATATACTAGTCAGAAAGGTGGTCCTCCATTGAATCATAGAATCACAGAATGGTTGAGGTTGGAAAGGACCTGTGGATGTCATCTGGTCCAATTTCCCTGCTCAGGCAGGGCCACCTTGAGATGGTTGCCCAGGAAAAAATTATGTCACCTTCTTCTCCATCTGTGTTTCTGATCAAGGTCTCAGAAGTTACTTTGCAGATTGCATGTTCCATGAGAAGTTATTCAGAAACAGATGGAGAGAAAGGAAAAAATAACAACAAAAGTCAAGAAAACTATATGAAGATATGTGCAGATTCCTCTTGAAAATAATGAGAAAACAAAGTACCAAAACTGCATAAAACATGAAACTCTCATGCCTATGACGTGGTTGAGAACAGTTTCACTGCTTCAGATAACTGAGAAGAAATGAAACACTGCCAGGTGCACAATGGCCTAAATACGAATACATATAGTATGAGAGGGAAGAGATAATGCCTTTAATAATGCTGTTTGCAAAGTATTGCCCCCCAAGTCTCTCCCACAAGAATTCTGCCACTTTCATCAGATGATCAAAAATTAAAGCTGGTTTGCTTAATAAAAATGGTGTTGAGTCAAGAATGACTACCTTAGTCATCACTGATGCTGGATGACAAACAATAAATAACACAAAAAAATAGAAAGGGTCATCTGATTAAGGACAACACATTCTTCCTTACAGAAAATCCCACACAAGCTTGGATAAATTATCAGAATCAAAACTTGTAGTTCTATGACAAAAGTTGCTACTCATTTTCCATGTGCTGAAAATGAAACAATCATGCTACATTTCTAAAGCTTGCCAAATGACTTGGCATGCAGATAAGTTCTTAAGAATAACAGAAGAGTTAGATTGCACTATTCGTTAGTTTAGCTCATGAATAGTTTGTTACCAAAACAGACCAGTATTTTTTTAATTTTGACTTCAAAAGATGGTTATTAAATACACTGTTTATACCTCAGCTTAGACGTATTTTTCAAAATAAGTTTTCCAAGGAGACCCCACAACCTCCCTGGGCAGCCTGTCCCAGTGCTCCGTCACCCTCACCGGGAAGAAGTTCTTTCACGTGTTGGTGCAGAACTTCCTGTGCTCCATCTTGTGGCCATTACCCCTTGTCCTGTCCCACAAACCACTGAAAAGAGGTTGGCCAAATCCCTCCGTCTCCCACACTTCAGGTATTTATAAACATAAATAAGATCCTCCCTCAGTCTTCTTTTCTCCAGGCTGAACAGACCCAGGTCTCTCAGCCTTTCCTCATAGGGCAGATGCTCCAGGCCCCATGTCATCTTTGTGGCCCTCTGCTGGACTCTTTCCAGGAGATCCCTGTCTTTTTTGTACCGGGGAGCCCAGAACTGGACACAGTACTCCAGGTGAGGCCTGACCAGGGCAGAGTAAAGGGGCAGGATCACCTCCCTTGACCTGCTGGCCACGCTCCTTTTTATGCACGCCAGGATCCCATTGGCCTTCTTGGCCACCATGACACACTGCTGGCTCACGGTCAACCTGTCATCCACCAGGACCCCCAGGTCCTTCTCCGCAGAGCTCCCCTCCAGCAGGTCATCCCCCAGCCTGTACTGATACATGCGGTTGTTCCTTCCCAGGAGCAGAACTCTACACTTACTCCTGTCAAACCTCATTTGGTTTCTTACTGCACAGCCCTCCAGCCTGTCCAGGTCTCACTGAATGGCAGCACAGCCTTCTGGCATGTGGGCCACTCCTCCCAGCTTTGTATCATCGGCATACTTGCTGAGGGTGGACACTATTCCCTCATCAAGGTCGTCAATGAAGATGTTGAACACGACCGGACCCAGCACCGGCCCCTGGGGAACACCGCTAGTCACAGGTCTCCAGCCGGACTCTGCGCTGCTGATCACCACCCTCTGAGCTCAGCCAGTCAGCCAGTTCCCAACCCACCTTACTGTCCACACATCTATCCCTCACTTTCACAGCTTGGTTAGCAGGATGTCGTGGGAGGCAGTATCAAAAGCCTTGCTGAAGTCAAGGTAGATGACATCCACTGTTCTTCCCCCATGTACCCAGCTGGTGATGCCATCATAGAAGGCTATGAGGTTGGTCGAGCATGATTTCCCCTTGGTGAATCTGTGCTGACTACCCCTCATGACCTTCTTCTCTTCCTATTGCTTGCAGATGGCATCCAGAACAAGCCAACACCTTTCCAGGGACAGAGGTAATACTGACTGGCCTGTAGTTTCCCAGACCCTCCTTCTTGCCCTTTTTGAAGACTGGATTGACACTGGCTATCCTCCAGTCGTCAGGCACCTCTCCTGTTCTCCAAGACTTGTCAAAGATGTTAAGAGAGTGGTTCGGCGATCACCTCCGCCAGCTCTCTCAGCACATGTGGATGCATCCCATCAGGACCCATGGATTTGTGTGTGTTGATCCCACTCAGATGCTCTCGAACCACTCCCTCCTCAACCAGAGGGGAGCCCTCCATTTCCCAGACTCTCTCTCCTCCCTCCATGGTCCAGGAGTCCCGGGGAGGAGTCTTTGAAGCAAAGACCAAAGCAAAGAAGGCAGTCGGTATGTCCCCCTTCTCAGCATCCCCCGTTACTATGACACCCCCCTTGTTCAGCAGGGGACCCACATTATCCCTAGCCTTCCTTTTACTGCTTACATACTTAAAGAAACCCTTCTTATTATCCTTTATCTCCTTTGCCAGTTTCGTCTCCAGGTGGGCTTTAGCCCTCCTCATCTCATCCCTGCAAGCCTTGACAACACTCCTATACTCCTCCCAAGGGGACAGGCCCTTTTTCTACATTTCGTAGACATTCTTTTTCCTTTTGATCTTGTCGATGAGGTTCTTGCTTATCCACGCAGGTCTCCTGCCCCCCTTCCCTGACTTCCTACTCTTAGGGATGCACCAATCCTGAGCATGGAAAAAGTGCTGTTTAAATGCTGCCCAGCTCTCACAAGCACCCATACCTTATAGCAAACTAGACCATGAGATACCCGCAAGTAGGTCCCAAAGAGGTCAAAGTTGGCTCTCCGAAAGTCCAGGGTAGCAATCCTACTTTTTGCCTTACTTCTTCTACCAAGTTCTGTCTTGAACTCCACCACCTCATGATTGCTGCATCCAAAGCTGCCCCCATCCTTCATATCCCTAACAAGTCCATCCCTGTTGGTAAGAACAAGGTCCAGAAGCACCCCCTTCCTCGTCAGCTCTTCCACCACCTGCCTCAGAAAATTATCTGCAACGCATTGTAGGAACTGTTTGGACTGTGCGTGCCTGGCTGAGTTGGTTACCCAACAGATGTCTGGATGATTAAAGTCCCCCATGAGAACCAGCATCCGGGATTGCAAGGCTACTTCCAGCTGCTTGTAGAAGGCCTCATCAACTTCCTCCTCCTGATCAGGTGAGCTGTAGGACACCCCCAAAACAGTGTCACCCATAACAGCCCACCCCTTAATTCTCACCCACAAGCTCTCCACTCGTTCTTCACCCTCCCCCAGGTGGAGCTGGGTACATTCTAATTGCTCTCTCACATAAAGGACAACTCCTCCCCCTCGCTTCCCCAGCCTGTCTTTCCTAAAGAGGACATACCTCTCCATGACAGCCTTCCAGTCATGTGAGCTGTCCTACCACATCTCTGTGATTGCAATGAGATTGTGGCCCTGTGACCGTACACAGATCTCCAGCTCATCCTGTTTATTTCCCATGCTATGCACATTGGTATACAGGCACTTTAGGGAAGCAGCAGGAGCAGTTACCCCTAGAGGGACGCAAGAAGATTCCGGACAGGGGAATCGGCAACATTACCTTCTCTGAGGAGCCCTCAGAAGATCCTATGGGACAACTCAGAGGTTTCTCCCTATCTTCAACAGTGACAGCAGCGAAAACATCCCCCAGCCCTTCTCTTTCACATCTAATTCCCCTCTCTTCCCCTGTTGAACCTAGTTTAAAGCCCCAGTAATCAGTCCAAAGAGCTTGCTCCCCAACAGACTTGTGCCCCACTTGCTGAGTCGGAGTCCATCAGAAGCCCACATACCCAGCTTCTCAAAGGCCTGCCCAAGATCAAAATACCCAAAGCCTTGGTCTAGACACCACCCCCTCAGCCAGTCATTTACCTGCGCGGTTCTCCTCTTTCTTTCTGGGTCCCGGTTACCCATCAGGAAGACAGAGGAGAACACTACCTGCACCCCCAATCCCTTCAACATCCTTCCCAGGGATGCAAAGCCCTTTTTAATGTTACTCACTTTCCTCATCGCAGCATCCTGGCACCCAGCCTGAATGACGATAAGAGGATAGTAGCCTTCCAGTTTAATGAGCTGCTGCAGAGCCTTCCTAACGTCTCTGACACATGCTTCAGGAAGACAGCACACCTCTCTGGAGAAGTTATCTGGATGGCAAGTGGAAGCCTCGGTGCCTCCCAGCAAGGAGTCCCCAGTTACTAAGACTCTACGCCCTTCTTTTGTGGCACTGGTTTGGATGCAGTGCCCCAGCTGGCCGCCCCGTTCCCTATGCTTGCTACTGCCCTCAACCTCGATGTGCTTCTCAAGGCCTGGGTTCCGACTACTCTCCAGACCCTCACCCCTTTCCTGCCCAACAGCCTCAAATCAATTACCCAGGGACACCGTGGGGGTTGGTGGCACCATGGGTGTTGGGGGCAGACACCTCCTTCTGCTTCGAGCAGAGACAAGGGTCCAGCCCCTTTCCTCTCATGGGCTGTCAAGTTCTCTGTCCTGCAGGTAAGCAGCTGGATCAGCTACTACCCTTTGCAGGGACTTAGGAAGGGGCTGGTGGGCTTCAGTAGGGGCAGGTTCACACCTATCTGTCTCCCTCAGAGACTCCCAGGAGCCCCTCAGGCTGCTGATTTCTCACTGCAGCCCAGCCATCTGCTCAAGCAGTTCCTTGAGCAGGGCACACCTGCACCTATGACAGCCCTCTCTTCCCTCAGGGCCCTGGGGGGCCTCCAGATTCTGGAGCTCCCCACAGTCACCAGTCTGGACTGCAACTTCACCCCTCAGGGGATCCACCTGGGTGCCCACATGAGCCCAGAGAGGCCGTGTCCCCTCCGTTTCGGTTGCTGCCTCGGCCAGGCCGCTGCCTCAAGTGCCCACCATGGTAAATTATAAGAGGCAGAGTTCCCAAAGGAGAGGAAAGGAAGAGAAAGGGAGGTGGGAAAGGGAGGAGAGGATCCTCCCTGCGCAACCTGCCTGTGCTAACTGCAAGCCTGTCCTGGTCGTGGTGCTCCTGGGTGGCAGCGCTCCAAGGGCCTGCTTTTTTACCATCAGGGGGTGGCTGCCTCAGCGAGTGGCTGCAAAATGGTGGCAACGCCCGATGTAAATGGCATGCCGCTGCCGCTGCTGGCTCTGTGCACGCCTTGTCAGCCTCCCTCGCAAGGGCTGCCAGGGCCTGGCAGCTCCCTCAGGTGCCTCGAGCGGACTTGATCCCCCCACTCCTCTGCAGAATGCGTCTGCACTGGAGATGTTGCCACACTAACAGAGCTATCCATATATACTAGATGCTGGCATTCCCAAGGGTTATGGAGTCTTTTAAATTATACCATGTTTGTCACTGGCTGTGTTCCTCACATCCAGCTGCAACTCCACTGAATATAGCAAGCTAAACAGGCAGGCCAATCCCCAAAAGCTCAGTTTTCATGCATAGCATTTTATTCTTATGTACCACAAAACACTATTGCTTAGACTTGTGCATTAGCCAAGTACAGATAAGTAGGACAACAATCTATGGTTGCCACGGCATGAAACATAAAAAGTATGGGAATTATCATCATAAGAAATTGCTGTCAGATTTTTCTGTGCTGGACTTCTGAATGCTCAAAGTGCATTCATTGTGAAACAGGTGTACAATACTAGGGAAGATATAAGAATAAAGCAAAAGAACTTTTACATAGTTTTTATAAAGGTTATTAAACAAAGCAAACAAATAGTTCACAAATACTTTCTTACAAGTACACACTACAAAGCATTTCTTGAAGTGTTTAAAGATCTGAAAACAAATTTTGCAGCACAGATAGCTTTTTTGGATGATTTCATAAAGATAATCTGTGTTATGTTTGTGTTCTAATCAGATCAAACAGCTGACTAGAAGAAAATACTGTGTTGGGGGAGTTTTTAACAAACCAGTAAATTCTGTTCAAGAAACTACTGTGCTTTTTTACAGACTTCGTTGTGTAATTAAAAAAAAAAAAAAAGTTTTAAGTATTTCCAAGCTTAAGTGAGCAAACTTCTTTCTTATTTTGATTCACATTTCTGAAGAGAAAAGTCTACTTCTGTTTGAGAACACATATACAGTAAAAGTAAGTCACCAGACTTTGCTAAGCAGCACAACAAATGCAGAAGGAATACAACTATTCTATATTAGATAGTACCTACAAAAGAGGAGGTGGTCAAAAAAGATGTTGGTAAGTGGTTTGAAAAGGCTATTTGTTACCTCCCAAACATCAAGCTAGCATTCATAATTTGGAATAGCTGCTGTATGACCCAGAGATCACTTCTGAATCTCAAGATTTTTCAAAAAAAAATCATGTATTCTTTTATTCAGTCAGATATAACAGAATCCACTATTTAAAGAACAAAGACAGTTGTGATTCCACATTCCATTTCATGCCTTCCTGGACCACAGACCAGTTTGAAAGCTTTTAAAAACCACTTACTCAGTAGGCTTATTCAGTTTTGGAAAATACAGTAGTAAGTCTCTTTCTAAAACTGAATACTCTCAAGGACATGAACAAGGATGGAAAAGTTTAGCTAAAGATACACAGAAGTAGAAAAGACAGCTCTTAACAAACTACTAATGCCTACCTTATTTAGAAACCCAAGCTCCTTGTCTATTTAACCTCCCAGCTCCAAATATGAATTAAGCACAGATTGTACTATTCTTTTTGTTAAGCTTGCATAAAGCTCACTTTGTAACTGCAATCAAGATGAAATAAAAGATTTGTCAAACAGGAAGTATTTGTAGAGAAAATATTCAACTCCTTCGCAAAACAAGCCATTAAATGTCATGAGAACCTGCACTAATGGTGTAAGCAAGGAAAACAAAGAAACTCAGGATTTGTCTGCGTTAAAGGCCAAAGGACTTCCCCTCTCTGGAAGTTAAGTCCGTTCACTGACAATAAACTCTACTCTCATTTGAATCAACAGTATTTCTTAATACAAGATATTCATTGTTGTCTTACTTTAAAAGTATGCTGTTTATTTTGACAGTACTTTTAAAGATTTATTTCTCAGATTTAACTTACACCACCCCTAGTTTCAGGCTTCTACTCATGATCCCTTCCGAATATTAAGGTTAGTCACTATGCTTGTATTCTTATACTGGTTAACAGAACAGGTACCATAAAATATATGCCATTCTGTCTCGCATAATGTGTCAATAAGATGCAATTAGATAATCTGGATGTTATTTATACTGATTCTCAAGCAGTTCCTTGAACTGCAGATGAATATAACTTAATGAGTCAACACAGGAATCATTTTTCAGAAAATTCATTTTTAGAGTTTCTCTGTGTTTCAAATCTCAGTTCAAAGCAATCTGTAGGTCTCCGTCTTTTCTCACCATCCTTATGACACAAATGGAAGTCCCTGCTACACAAATAAGTGGCAGATCATCCCTGGTATAAAAATAATTATGATGGTACGATGATATTTAGGAGAGAAAACCACAAAATGCTGATGTTTGTCACATAATTGTTGCTCAATTTCATTTACTTGACTTATGAAATGTGGAAATTTATTTTATTTCTGATAGCCTACCAACAAGTTTTAAAAGTACCGAAAATGCTTATTTTATATAATGCCTTCACTTTCAAAAAAAATTATCTGCTTATGTTACTTTTTTTCCAGTTCTACTTCAGCAAGCTTGTAACAGCTGGTATCACAAGGAGGCAGGAGTTGAACACATTACTTCACTCAAATATATGATATGTCATATGAAATAGTAATAAAGCATTGGTTTCTAGTGCTGGTGTTTCTGGAAACAAAAGCCACCACAGAGTATCAAATCACTCCATCATGCAAAATGCTGACAGAAACCAAGAGTAGCCCTTAGAAATCAAGAAAAAGTGTTTCTAATCACTCTGTGTGCTAGATTCTGCTCAGCATGGCCAGTGTAGAGGCTCACCAAAGTCTTTGCTGACCTTTATTTCACAAATACTAGCACTACATTGTGATTTCCTTTTTTAAAAAAAATAAACAGACTCCTTTCCCACAACTGAAAGTCCTGCACTAAAAATGGATTATACATGGAAAGGTGTCTCAGCTGACAAATGAACTACGCACTTCAGCAGGAAATGAAATGTTAAATTATGCCAAAACATAAACACATGTATTACATTTGAACTAAAAATAACACATTGCATAAATTGTGAGGTGCATTTGTGTTGTTTACATTAAGAATAAAACTCAGTACAGCTATTATAGACTAACATGAACAAGCAACAAGGAATCTCGTAGATGATCTTTAAAGGTCCATTCCAACTCAAAACATTCTGATTCTATTGAGTAGAGGCTGAGGGAACTGGGGTTGTTCAGCCTGGAAAAGAGAAGGCTCCAGGAAGCCCTTATAGAGGCTTTCCAGTACCTAAAGGGGTCTATGGGAAAGCTGGGGAGGGACTCTTTGTCAGGGGTTTTAGGGATAGGACAAGGGGTAAGAGCTTTAAACTGAGAGAGGGGAGATTTAGATTAGATATTGGGAAGAACTTCCCTGCTCTGAGGGTAGTGAGGCACTGGAACAGGCAGCCCAGAGAAGCTGTGGCTGCCCCATCCCTGGAGGTGTTGAAGGCCAGGCTGCAGGGGGCCTTGTCCAACCTGGTCTGGTGGGAGGTGTCCCCCCATGGCAGGGGTTGGAACTGGGTGCACTGTAAGGTCCCTTCCAACCCAAACTATTCTGGGATTCTGTGATGGATCTGAAATTCACTCTGGAACCAAGCAAACAAATTAAGGCACTTTATGCCAGCAGCATCTGCTCTTGTCTACTATGTTCTCAATCTCTGAACAAGTATCTCACCTTTTGTAGTTGAAGCACCGTAATTACTGAAATGCTAAGTTGTGAGTTTGTTATTTCTCACTCATGGGCCGTCAAAATAATTCCACAGACAGACATTAGAAAATGTAGCTTGATCCAATTAACTGCCCCTCTGAGGAATACGAGAGAACAGGAGACAGAGATGGTGTCCAACAGAATCATGACACATTCCAAACTATGAGCATTTGGCTGAGTAACATGCTAAAGCTGCACATTTAGGAAGGGCAGCTTTCCCCCCAGTTCTAACTAACGTAGAGTAGTACTTCCACAAAACCTGGAGCCTGGATTTTGATTGTTCTTCTAATTAGGTATTCTGTAATTTGTTTAAGCCATCAATGGTAGCTATGCTGTATCAGTTCTGTGATATTGTAAACTGACAGTCAATTTAGGATAAACCTCTTACGGACTGTTTTAATCTTGTGTGATAATGATTGATAACAATTAAGAACTACATGTATTGTTTATCAATGTCAAAATAGTAAAGCGTGAAACTTGCCTGATTCATTGGCCTTCTATACTACCAACACAGAAATCTCTAGTTCCCTAAATCATGAATATATGCACACAAATATTCAGTTGCAAGTGTTATTCTCTAGTGAGCGTAGTTCAATTCCTAGTTCAGCTACATACTTCATATATAGCACAGGAGTTGGGTTAATTATGTATTCCTATTCTTTAGATTTGATTAAAACAGGAACAGTCTTTTCCTCCTCTCCCTTTCCTTTGTCCTGTTCAGGTTTTGAGATCTTCAGCTGAAGGACTGTCTTTTGCTATGCCTAGTATCAATCAGAAATGAGGGTGTATCTAAGGCGGGTAGGTAGTATGCCCATCAAAAAAGAAAACTGTAATGCTAACCTAACTTTTTGATAGTTCAAGTACAGGCTTCTGCAACTGCAGAACCACACATTTCGTGTCTTGCACAGGAGTTACTCACTGCTATACCTTCTACCTCCCTCCAAGATTGCCCTATGCACACATTTTCAATCTTCCTCTGTTTCAGGGTGGGTGTCAGGGTGGTTGTTTGTGACTCACATTCTCTCCTCTAGCCTACACCAGGGTTTTTCACTCTTCTCTCAGTTACAAGTTCCGTGTGCTCCTTTATAGGAGCACCTCCTTTACCAGTGTCCCCACTTAGTGTTCCACAGCACCCTCTGATCTCATGGCAGTCTTTATTTTGAAAGTCTGCAAACAAATCTCTGTAACCTCCTTTCCCTCAGTCACTCTGCTCTCTAACCCCTTTTGTTCTGGGAGATGAATCACTCCGAATGCTAATATGCTTCACTACACTGTGAAGATAGGTGAAGATGAGAGACGGGCCTTGTACTGGCATGGTTTAACTGTTCAAACATTGCATTTTTAGCCACAAAGTTGTTTGAAAGATATGAAGCTATGGCTGTGTTAAATAACAGTAAAGGCTTTTATGTGTCACCTGTTTTCCTTTCAGTTCTCTAATTTCCTATGAAATCGGTAAGACTCTACACTGAATACTGGCCCAAAACTGAATTTTTCACAAAGTTCTCACACTGGAAAACAGAAAGTAAACCACATAGAAATGAGAGCAACCTTGAAACTTGAGTAATCAGATGTTTTATTTTTGCACTGACCTGCCTGCTCAAAAATTAAAAGTTTACCAATATAACCTAGAGATAAAACAAAGGATTAAAATTAAATAATACATTGTATGTTCACTAGACACTAAAAGATGCATACAGTGTGCAGCTAATGTATCTTCAGCAATTAAAAATTCAGCTATATGAATATTGCAATAATTTAAGTTTTTAAATTATTTATCTTGAAGTGGCAGAAAAGATCACTATTTAAAACAACATGCATGATGCAAGTCATGAAAAATTGATATGAAACAGCAGTCTTTAAGACTTGAGCTTGCTTTATGCAAAACTACAAATGCTAAGAAAATTCCTACCAAAATTCCAGGGACCAGAAAATAAATCTTATGACGTGTTCTATCAATTCTTAGTCCTCAGTTTTATTCCCTCTCAAGTATATCAGCAAGCTGTATGAACTCAAAGGAAGGATAGTGTGTTGTTGCCTAAATCAAATCACAAAGGAAAAAATTAAATTCTCTCTGGTACCACCCCCTTTTTCTTTCCATTTGCCCCTCTAGTCTCTTTTTCTGCTACGTGCTCTACACATTCCCCACCCCTCCCCGCCCCAAAATTCCCCAAAGAAAACAAGTGCTGAATGGCTTTGTGTTAAAGTCAGAAAAATCATCTATAACTGCATTTAACTGTATTTGCTGCTTAACATATCCCAACAGTGAACCTAACATTTAGAATCTATCGTATCAACATAGTCATCATGATCCAAGCTGCAAATAATAGAGAGTGTCACTGTCAATTTTGCTTTCGCACACTTCCTTCCCTTCACTTCATCTGATTTTAATAATCCCTGTCAAGCCACAAACAGTCCAAATTGCCTTCTTGACATAGAAGCTTTCAAGGAAGAGACAGAATCTCAACTTTCATTTAGCGACTACAAAAGCAAGCTGTCCGACTGGACAAATATTATTTCCACTCTTGACAATTTCTACAGTAAAGCATGCTTTTTAATTTTCACTGAAGCTGCCAAGGGTTTCATATGAGCTTCTTGTTTAGCGTCGATTGACTCACAGGATTAGCAAACCAACAACTGTAATTGTGTTTAAAGAAGCCAGCACTTTCAAATAAAAGAAAAAACTTCATGCAAAAGGTGACAATTGCATGCCATAAACTAACAATAAACTGCATTAAAAAAATTATAGACAATATTTTAATTCAGTAGATCTCATAGGATCTCTTTCAAGATCATTTTACTTTTCTGCAATTGACCAAATGGTTGCTGTTAGAATGTAATATAAACCAGACTTTCAAGGAAAACAACTTTATATTCAACTACATCAGTGACAGTCTAAGAAAGGTTAGCATTTGACAACAGGAAATATGTTCAAGGCAAATAAGCTTCTGCAAAAGGATGTGATCTGTAATCATTTTCCTCTCTGTTGGCTTGTCTTCAAAGTTGAGGTTGATAACATTACTCACTGCTTCACATATATCAGTTTAAAAGTAATTGATTTTTCAGATGAGGCACAGTATTGTATAATTAGGATTGTACTTGAAGTTTATGTGGATTAATCAAAGCATAATACATTTTAATATATTTTCTTCACATAGACACAGCAGTCTCCCTAATCATGTGGAAGTCTATTGCTTCTTAGTATTTTGACTCATTTAAAGTTGCAATCAGGTTTTGAAGTGTTATCAGCTATAAAAAACAAAAAATACAATAACCAAGATGCTTCCCATCAAAAGCCTCATGTTAGATATTTGTTTTAATACCTCAAATTGCTTTTCTCATATGCAAGCCTAATTTAAGACTAAGAAAGGTGCTTTAAAACATTAGTTGGTAACTAATTGGAATATACCAAGGCAGTAAAAGACCATCTTTGACAAATTCATAAAATCAGTTTAAGAAATGCAGAGGTATATGCCTAGATGCTGTCTCAAGTTTCACAGCAAGGCAGTTATGCTTTCTACTAACACAGGAGAGTTTTAGCGTTAGTAGTTTGAGCTGACAACTGGGTGTCTGTGATCACTCATGTTCATGGTAGGACATCTTCCTCTTTGCCTTCTTATTTTGCTTTCCTTCCCAGTGAAGAATAAGAGTTTTAAAAACTTATTGCACTTTGCTCCTTTAGGACGGCTAGCAAAAGCACAATTTTGTTACTCGGCAGTAGAGTGAATCTACCATGTTAGGTCTGTATCAGATTGGACCTGCATTATCTTTTATCACAGAAAACGTCACAAGATTGCTATCGAAGCATCTTAAAGGAGGAAAAAAAATAAATTAGTCTTTTTAAATGAAGTGTTTAGTCTTGAATATGTCTTTACTTCTGGTTAACTGCCACTTTGAATTCAGACCAGAACTCATAACTGATTATTAGCTAGCTTTCTGCACTAAAGTACAAAATTATTTATCATTTAGGATGTATGCACTATCGCACACTGGCAGTAAGAGGTAAGAAAGACATCTGTAGAACAGTATATTAACGTACAAATATTGACTGGTATATTGACCTAGTTAATCGTAATCAAAATTATCGTACAAAAATAAACCTTATTCCTTACTGACTTGCAGTTCTATAACTAAGAAGGAAGCCAGATTTTTATTTTTATTTTTAAAGAAAGGAAATTCTTATGTAATTTAGAAGCCATATAGAACTGATTTTTTTTTGTCAACTGCTTGATCAGAGGAAACCTTTATCTTCCCAGAGCATCCTTTCTATCATATCTTCTAACGAGTTCTGTCTCACTTGATAAATTAAAGTTATCAGCTGTTGCATCTTTATTTCTATAGAGAAAGTGCAAGTCACAGCTGTGATGCTACAAAAGCAACAAAAGTGCAGAAGAAAGTGGCATTTTTAAAGAACATTTATCCATAATGCCTTTGCATTGCCACTGGAGAAGAAAGGAAAATAAATAAGTAGTTATAATGAAACGAGCTTCCTTCTTCTCAAGGATTTTGTAAGTGATGCTCCTACACTGTAGCCTGAAGTTCCTGATCATAGGGCAACTAAGAGTCTTCAACCTGGTAGCTCATGAAAGAAATATCTTGTACTTTGTGGCGAAGTTCAACTGCCTCTGTAGTGTTAGTCAGTATATGCTAAGGTAATGCCATGTGGGTATGATTCAAGATGATTAACAGAGAACCCTAATAGGTTCTACCATCTCTTCTGTAAAGATGTTGTATCAATAATTTCATTTAAAAACCTGATGTAGACAACTGTGTTGGGAATCATAACAAAATGCATTCACACAGTGGAAAATAAATCTTCCTTTGGAACCAGACTAGACCATATATTATTATGCAAAAAGGAAAGACAACTGGCTCCTTTGTGATGCAGAAAGGGGTTCCTCCTTCCTATCATCTTAAACAAATACTGTAAGGACATTACATGAAATTCTCTAGTGCAGAAAGCACTTAGCCTTTGGTTTCATGATTAAGAGGGCAAGTGTTCATAAATATCTTACAAGGGAACACCATGCACTGTGTTATTTCTTACATAATTACATGACTCAAATGAGTTGTGTATCCAGCGGAGAAGTGGAACTACAGTGTAAACAATGTGCACTACTTACCTATCACATGAAATAAATCTTTTCCTTCAGAACAATAACAGACTAAAAACTAAAAAGCTGTTTTTATTTTTATTTTTTTTTCTTAAAGGAACATTATATTTAAAGTTTCTAGAGAGAAAAAGACGGGCAATACACAGACTAAGTCAAAAATGAGTAACATTTTTTCTAGGGTCACATTAACATTCCAGCAAATTTCTTCTTAACTTTTATAGCATTTTAATACTTTTGTAAATAAATTTAAACAAAAGCCGTAGAAGGATAGAAGGTTCAAGTTGAAAACAATCAAATTATTATGGTTCTATCTATAATTTTTGTAATTTGACTGCCTAAAACTGAGTGTAGTGACAACTCTACCAGAATATCCTTCTAAAGTATAAGTTGTAACCAAATCTATTTTTATATGAGTTCAACAGCGAACCTTGGAGTATCAACTCTATTCCATTAATCTGCAAGACAAATTATGTTTGTTCTGAGCCAGCCAAGAACAGGTGGTCCCAGCTGAAGATTTTCTTCACTTGTGCAACACCAAAAAAAAAAAAGCGTGGTGGATGTTACAACGACAAACAAAGCATCCAGTGACAAAAGTATTTAATTGCATGAATTCTGAGTAACAAAGAAAGAGTTCAGGGATAGGAAAGGGAAAGAGCATTTACTGAAACAACATTTTTTTCTTAGATGAGCTGGTAATAAATGACATTACAATATCCTGACTCATTCTAATCTTTGGAGCTGAACACTATTCAGAAACGGTAAGTTTTTTCCAAACAAGAGAATCAAAAATCTCTTGTTTTTAAAGTATATGTCACAGAATGGCATTGAATGAATTATTTCATTTTTAATACCAAACCAGACTAGAGTCTTTTGTTTTCTTCCATTTTTTATCATACCAGTGTGCTCCAGGGATAAGTTGATAATATGAAAAGAATCAAGTCTGCTGTATTCCTCACCACCCCTTGTATCTGCATAACCTGACATAACTCACATGCTCCCAGTCAAATGGCATGGTAAGACTCAGAAACACTGTATAGCCTACTATTTGTACCACCAATAATCCAATTCTTCATCTGTACTACTAGACAATATAGCTCCCAAAATGACATCTTGGAATGATTACACATTCTTATTTAAGTTATAATTTTGTGATGATATGCATTAATGACAATGCATTCAAAAAGAGCAAAGATAAATAGATTTATTTCACAGAGGAAAGAGATTCAGATAACTTGTGTTCAGATAACTAGGGTCACCTTTCTTAACCCTTTTCATAGGGTCAAGAGAGGTTATTAGATTTTTCTGTATATTATGGAACAGACTGCGTTCTGCTCCAAATAAAATAAATATTTTGGACTGGTGCACCTAAGGAAATGCTAAAAAATAATATTTTCAAAAACAATGGTCTCAACTTCTAAAATAGCCATATATTCCTAACTACAAAGAAAGAGATACTTTATTCAGATTTCTTCCAAAATTACACTAGCATGCAGCTGAAATTCATACCTACATAATTCTTAAAGAACATCTAGTCATTTTTTTTATCTGGCGTAAAGAGAGAAGAATTTATAAAATTGCTGATATGAACAAAGCTTGCCTAGAACTTTTAAAAAACTTAAACATAAATGTAGCATCTCTTATGTTTTCTTCAATCAATAAAAATTCATATATATTCTTGATTAGAACCCATAAGCACTTTCCTTTGAATAGGTCTCATCTCATTATACAGTTAAAGCTTTTTAAGCATTCATAGTTTATAGCAAGTCAATTTCAGAAGATATAAATGTACAATTTACATATATGCATACCTTCAGTATGTTCTCTCTGTAACTGAAATCTTCTTTGATTTTCAGAGACCATGCATAACGTTCAATTAACCGTTTTTTCAGTGGTTCTGTGTAAAAAGAAAGTAATAAAATGATCAATAAGTAATATTTGAAGAACCACTACTTTTACAAATAAAAATCCTAAGGGCCTAAGTATTGTGTAAAATTGCTCACTCAATAAGACCATATGCTTAATTGCAACTAATAAATAATAATCTGAGATCAAAATGTTAAAAAAGCTAATAACTTCGTAAACCTCCATTTCTATTGATATGTATTACACAAACCACGTCATTAGCCTAGTACTTCATTTTGTTATTCCAAAAGCAGAAAAGCAATAAAGAGAAGATCTGTGCCAAATGGGAAACTAGAAAGCCACAGAATGAAACAAAATAACACATGGCAAGTATTAGAAATGTTTAGGTAAGGACCACATAGCTCAGTCATTGTTTCTGAACTTCACAGAAAGGCTTCATTGAGAATAATCTATCCTGTGGTCACCGACTCAGAGAAAAATCAATTTAGATAACAAATACAAAAAAGATGGAAGTCTGAAGTGAATATTGTATTATACGAACTACAGATTGGCTGCTGCTTTTGCTAGTGTTTGTGAATACTAATGCAATGAATGAAATAAGGTAGCTAAAAGCTAGCTCAGCAAAAATACCTTACAATATACTTACCTTACCTGATACTTCTGTATCACCCCCTTACTACCTGCAAACCCCAGTTACCAGGCAGCTGTGATGGTGGCACGGCATAGGGGACTGCAGTGAGATGCTGCCCACTTGGCAGCAGTGTGGACCTTATCAACAAAACTACAATAAGTATCATAGTTGAACATGAAGTTGATTCACAGACCTTGAGAAATCATCTCTACAGAGGAATAGAAAGGATCTTGTTTACATAGGCATGCCAAAATATAAAGTTCCATTTTGCTTAACAGCAACAAAATGGGAAAACATATGTAGGAAATAAAAGGAAATATCCTGTTCACCTGTTTTTGTTTTACAATATTTCAAGCAATTAAAAGAATCTATTTTCAAGGCTTTCAACATGTATTAAATTCTTACTTCATTCAGTACTCTTTTTGTTTATTTGTTTGTTTCAAACTGCTTCTTTAGGTGGGAAGAGATTGGAATCTATTGACATTTGCAGGGGTTTTAGCACAGCACCCCAGTACTATAGCTCCTGTAACCACTTCCCAGGAGTTCTGTAGAAGAATCAGCAAAGAGGAAGGAAGTTCGAAAGAACTGCTCAAAAGTCTGACAGATAGCCCCTATTCTTGGACCAATACTTTCAGATCTGTGTTTTAAATGAACAACAAAGCCAACAAAGCCTGTACTTTCTGCACTGCTTTTATTACTTTTCTGAAAGCAGAGGCTATGCAAAAAAATGTATGAAAAATGACAGCAAGGTTGTAACTCCAGCCCACAAAAGCCAAGAAATATAAAGTTAGTCTGACATTCAATCCTTAAATCATGCAATCGTGCTTCTTTTTTAAAAAGCAACAATGCAAGTTAATGACAAGTTGTCAGCCCTACCTTTGAATTGCCTGAAGTTTGTCATTTGGTGTTTGTGTCACAACCTTAATGTTATTTAAATGTAGTTTTTAGTATCTATTATTTAAAAAGGTCTACTTTACGACAGCAAAAAGCTTTGATGGAATAAACCTCAAAGTACACTGTAGTGCTGGTATGCCACTTCATTAGAAGTGGTGCATAAAACATATGCTGTTGACAAATCTAATTCATTAAAGGTGAGGTAGATGCACTTTAAAACAACTGGTTGGCATCATTATCTACAGTTCTTTCTATAAATTATTCTTCTTTCCCCTTTTGACTGAACTTGTCAGTGTTCCCTTTTCAGACTGTGAATGTTTTTGCCTTAAAATTCAATACCTTCAACATGTTTGGACAAGTTAAATAAGCGTATTTGCTATAACTAAAATTGTAAGCAGAAACATTCACACTGATTATTTCACCTATATTAACTAATGAGAAATAAAATTAAGCGACAATGTATAAAGAGATTCTGTGTTATCAAACATAAAATTTAAAAATGAAGAGGAAATTACAAAGTAGAACAGAGTAACATTCTGGCAGTCTTTGGCATTGCCATTCAGATGACTTGAATTTGATATTGAATTGAACCCTGCAAGAGAGTAGGAGATCAGGCACATCGCAGAGCTGACAGCTAGCTGACACACTTAGTTCTAAAGGGGAGAATTATTAACCATATTACTCAGACTTTGAGGAAAAGACCAATACTGCTACAAGAACCAGAGGCTACAGAAGAGTTTCAATAAATTTAAGCTCAGATTTGAAGAGTGGCCCATCAGAGTGGAGAAATCCTTGAAAAGCTTTCCAACAGATAAAACATATAATCAGTCAAAAAATGATCAAACTCCATTTTAGAATATCAGTGCCTATGAAACATGGGCATTTTTCTCCTCATCCCAGAAAAAATGAAACTCTTCCATCAATGTGGACTTCAGAACCCAAAACACAGTGCAGGAGCTTCAACAAATCGATAAAAGTAAAAAAGAATGCTTTTGAAGACTATCTAGACTATGGTTATGGTTAAATTCCACTAATCACGTATTTAGAAAGATTCGAAAGTACTTTGTATACAGGGAAACGGAACGGAACGGAACGGAACGGAACGGAAAGGAAAGGAAAGGAAAGGAAAGGAAAGGAAAGGAAAGGAAAGGAAAGATTCTTTTTGTAAATAACTTTTCTTTTAGTTCCTTACTTATAAAGTGGCCTAATACTACACATTCAAAAAATATTTATAGGAAAATTTGCATGGAATATATAATCATACTTCAGTATGTCAGTACTGAACAAATACTTTCTAATGAGTTGGATGGATTAGTAAAGAATTTTGCTTTGTTCAAGAAAAGCCCATACACGGCCCATAATATCATCCTATATATTTTTATATAGACATATGTACGCATACGCATTTTTAACTAGATACGGTGTCTCAGATTAATTCCATATTGTCTCTTTCAAAGACAATTTCATTCCAATATAAGATGTACCCTGAACATTTAAGAGATGTACATTTTGCTTAGAGAAATCTGGCATATGAATACGTTAAATATGGAAACACTTCTAAATATAATTTACCTAGGCCTATTTTATGCCTCCATGAATTGCAGCAAATCAGTTTCTGCAAGCAACTCCAAAAGTTTAAACTAGAAGATGACAGATTAATTCACCACATTTCAATCAGCATTTACCATTTACCTCAGAAGACTTGGATCATGTACGTCCAATATGCTACATATGCACTTCTCGTAACCGGTCTCCCCATTATTCCTCATGCTGCTCTTTTTTAATTTTGTTTCCTCTCCTACCACACCAACTTTACCATCCCGTGAGGGGAACAGTCATATTTGGTGAAGTGTTCCCCCCACTGAAACATGGGAAGAGTTAGCTGCAGACGCACATACGTACAGTGGTATCTCCACTCAGGGAGAGGCATCTCAAAGGCCACTGGCCCCCAGAATCCCTTAGTGAGCTGAATTCAAAATCATTTCACTTACAACATTCTCATTACACAAAAGATCCATATTCTATTGACTGTTGCTACTAGCAACTTTTCTTGTGAAGTCATTTCTCAGATTCTGCAGAAGGAGGCTTCTGTTTACCTCTTAACACCTTGGAATTAGGACTTTGGATATCTAACTTCCATTCTCATCTGGCAGTGTAACTGCCTGATAGATCTTTGAGGATGTTGCTGGGAATGGGGAGGCAGGAAAGGAGGAGAAGCAGCAGCAGCAGGGGTACCATCCTTAAAGAGTTATGCTTATACAGAAGAGCTCATAACACATTCCCAAAGGAAGCTTTCGTGCCCCCCAACATTTCTTGAAAAGACAGTCTGTTCCCAGCCCGTGATTTCAGTTCTGCTGGTACTTCAGCCCTTAATGATGATTTTTATGAGCAATCATGTTGCAAGGGATGATGCTAACCTCAGTGCCCTTCTGTCAATACTGGCACTCCGGATGGGAGAAACCACTAAAAGCAAAAATCTTCTGCACTAATAAATGTCATTGCTTCACTGAGAAAGTGGAAGAAAAGAGGAGGAGACCTTATCTATGTCATTGCTTCAAAGGAAGTCTTTTATTCTGTGCATAAGGGACTGTCAAAGCACTCCCTCTGCGAAAGGTCTAGCTGCCTTTTCTGCAATCCTTAGATTATTTTCAGGAAGCGATTTGGAGGACCTCTCCAATTTTCAAAAAGCTCCTGAGACTACAGATCACAACAGGATATTGTTGACTCTTTAGATAAGTGTACATGTCACTCACAACATAGAGCAGTATCTCTGGACGGGACAAAGACTTATGTCTTGTTTCTGGGTACACCAAAGGCTCATAGAATCAAACAGTAATCTTCTCAATAACAACACTCCACTTTTCACTTCCAAGTCCACAAGCGTGATGGCAAACAGTCAGCCATTAACCAAAACTTCTTGTTCCTCCAAATGAATTCTTCACAAAAAACAGTGAAAAAAAAAAAAAGATAGATGTTCAGCATATTTTGCATTGAAATGAGCCTGACTACCAAACACTCAAAGCCTACCTGAAAAGATACGCCCTTTCTTATGGCAATAGGTTTTTACAGTAATACAACGTACTTATTTCCAACATACTGACAGTTCGTTTTGGATCGATTTTTTGGCAAATGCTGTCTGCTTCTTAAGTCTAATAGACAATGATTGCTGATAAAATAAAAAACCACCAATGAACACATTAATTTACTACAGCATTCTTAAGACACTAAAGATACACTGAGGAAGCTTCCCTTTGTCAGTGCCTTGGATTTCTTAGGGATGGATGACAAATAAAGCTGTAAGAAATACAACAGTTATCAGCAATATCTCCTGATGACAATGCTCTCAGATTAACTTACAGGGCAACTAAGCCATTAGAAAGAAACTCTACAATACTCTTTAAACCTCACCGGGGGCGGGAATTACTTTCAGTTCCAAATATATGTCTGATATTTGCATTTCACCATATTATATGATCTTCCAGTTACACATTGATGAAATGTATAGCTACAGTGCTAACAAACTGGAGGTTGTTTTGATATTAGCCTTCTTCCTGTTGTACCTTCATTGTCTTCCCTATTATAATTCATGTCATATTTTTACCTAACTTCTTTTTAGTATTCTTCTTTTCTTCTTTCATTCACAGACATCTACATCTTTTGCATACCCCCTGTGCTCACCTCAAGTAGAGCAAACAGCAGAGAAGGTATAAAGTACACGTTACCCCACATGCCTAAATTGCTTTTCTAATAACATTGAGCCAGGGCATCAACGATGCCGTTGCATGCCTTCCAAAAGCCTGATAAGACTGTTTTGTCTTATAATCTGATAATCTGTTTTGTTCTGTTTTTATTGCAGAAAAGAAGCCATTTTTCATATCTGAACATTCTGAGTATATACACTGCTTTTTAAAAACATGCAATTACTATGAAAAAAATATAATTACAGCTACCATTACACACTCGCCATTCTGACAGGAGTTACTTAGGAAAGAATAATACACCAAAGACAAAAAAAATACTTTAAAACACACACAATTCAACACATATGATCTGAATGGGATTATGCAGATTCTCAAAAGAAAAATGGTGAAAGGACCTCAATGAACAAAAAGTTGCTGACCATTTCAGAACAGATCTCCGACACAGGTGAAAATATTAGAAGGTCAGTGGGGGAAGTAGGTCGATTAAGTATGCCAGGCAGGAATGGTGGATGTAGGTCAGGGCAGAAGACTGGTATACTGATTAAGAAAAAAGGTCCAAGCAGCAATGGACTAGCTAACGTAAGGCAATGAAAAGAAATTCAAATTTTGTGTAGTACAAAAGTATTAAATGCAAAACCAAACCATCCCACCATCTCTATTTTAAAACAATCAAAAAAAACCCTACTCCAAGTCATGAATGATTGAAGTGCACTAATGAAGTGCATTTCACTAATTCCATAATAAGTGACCAAATACAAAGCGTATAGCTTAGCATCATATACAGAAGAGTTACTGAACAAGTTGTGGAACTTTGTGATGTCCTATCTACATTTGTCCCTCAGCTTTGATTCAGTGACACACATTAATGGGATGTGAACTGGCAGAAGGGGTAGATGAATGCAAAGACGTAAGATAGGCTGAGCTTACAATAATCAGAATAAAAGAAATGATTTGCGTAAGTAAAATGGTTACATGAAAGAAACACAAATGATGCCTCCTGAAAAGACCATAAAAGTTGATTTTGCATATAAATACAAACTTTTGATAACTGAGTTTACAGTACAGCTTGAAGAAAAGCAACAATTTTCACAATGCGCATTATGCCATTCCTATATTCACCAGCACATGAAAGAAACTTTAAGTACATTTACAGAAGAACTATTATCAATAAGAAAATATTCTAGCGTCTGTAGGTTTATATTATGTTCATATTACTTTTAATTCTAGTAATCCTTTATAACTCTAGGAAAAAAAAAATATTTTTTTTCCTTCACCATTAGGACAAAGCCAGTGAGTGCTTCATACTAAGGATAGACTTAGAAAATGGATTTAGAAGAGGGCACAAAACAAGATTTTTCTCCACATGAAGGCAGTGTGGAGACACTTCATACTGTTTTAGTTTTTATGATAGACTTTTCAGTGTAGCTTCTGGTTGCATTTAAAAAGCTGTGATTACTAAACATTTGGCCAAAATTCACCCATTTTGACTTTTGTTTTGTCCAATGATACTGCTTAGATGAGTATATACATGTATGTACACAAGCAGAGAGAGCCAACGTCAAAGATTAGCAGATGAAATCTTAGACAGAGTTGAGGCAACAGAAAAAAATACCTCTAAGAAATCCTGTTTTAAAGTGTGCAGTTGTTAATCATTCAAGCAGTAAAGCTTTTCATATGATGGAAAATATTTTATGTACTGTATTTGGTTTACATGGCAAGGTTTAGGTAGTGGGGGGGCTGCACGGGCAGCCTCCGTGAGCAGTGAGAACTGAGCGAGAAGCAGCCCTGCAGCCCCCCAGGTCAGTGCTGCAGGAGGGCATAAGCTGATCGAGGCACACAGCAGCAGTTCCCCTGCAGCCCATGGAGGAGCCCCAGGTGGAGCAGGTGGATGTGGCCTGGAGGAGGCTGCGGCCCACGGAGAGCCCCATGACTCTAGTTGGTGAGCCATCTCCCTGTCCTAATCTCAACCCATGAGCTATTTTTTCATCGTATCTTCTCCCCCTGTCCTTCAGAGGAGGAAGGATGAGAGAGTGACGTTGTGAAGCTCAGCTAGCCATCAGTGTGAAACCACCACACGTACATAACGAAAAGTATGATAAGATATAATCTTAATAATCATAATGATAAGATAATTATAATCATAATGATAATTGTAATCATAATGATAAGATAATCTGCCAGATCACACTTCACAACAGAAAAAGATACCTATGCATGAATGCATGATTTGTGGCCTAGAGGTCCAATGGGATCCTGGCATGCATTAAAAGGAGCGTGGCCAGCAGGTCAAGGGAGGTGATCCTCCCCCTCTACTCTGCCCTGGTCAGGCCTCACCTGGAGTACTGTGTCCAGTTCTGGGCTCCCCGGTACAAAAAAGACAGGGATCTCCTGGAAAGAGGCCAGCGGAGGGCCACAAAGATGACATGGGGCCTGAAGCATCTGCCCTATGAGGAAAGGCTGAGAGACCTGGGTCTGTTCAGCCTGGAGAAAAGAAGACTGAGGGAGGATCTTATTTATGTTTATAAATACCTGAAGTGTGGGAGACGGAGGGATTTGGCCAACCTCTTTTCAGTGGTTTGTGGGACAGGACAAGGGGCAATGGCCACAAGATGGAGCACAGGAAGTTCTGCACCAACATATGAAAGAACTTCTTCACGGTGAGGGTGACGGAGCACTGGAACAGGCTGCCCAGGGAGGTTGTGGGGTCTCCTTCTCTGGAGACATTCAAGGCCCGTCTGGATGCCTACCTGGGCAGCCTGCTCTAAGGAACCTGCTTTGGCAGGGGTTTGGACCCGATGATCTTTCGAGGTCCCTTCCAACCCCTACAATTCTGTGTGTCTGTGTGTGATTTGTATCCCAATCACCGTTACTGCAAGAAATCAGTTATCATTTTCCACATAGAAAGTCAAAAGGCTAATGTGAGACAAAAAGGATCCCAAGCCCTAAGCTGCCACAAAAAAAAAAAAAAAAAAGTTTTGGGCAGAAAGTTAGAAGAGTGGATTGAAAAATAAATTTCCCTCTCTTTTTTTTTTTTTCTTTTTGTGTCTCTAGGAAATAAAATTAAAAAGAAGCAGAGAGAAAGTCTGAAGAGATGGGTGCCTGAAATACTGCAAGTAAATCCTTTCTGTGAAAGAGCAAAGGAAATCTTTTAAGTGAAGTAGACTGTGTAGCCATGTAAATCATGAAATGTAGATATCTATTTCAAACACAGAGACCAACAGATTAAATATAGTGTATAATACTGCAGAAGTAAACCATCTTTGCTAGCACAAAGAAACTGAGAGGTGCTGGAAAATGTTCCAATTAAACTACCCATAGTTTTTTGAGAACTCATCTCCTCTCTTGTAAATTAGAAAAAAAAATCATAATGAGATGAAAAATATTTACTGTAATGAGATCACTGCAAGAACAGAAGAAGAAGAAAACAGTCTTATTACAAAAAAAAAATGGAGAGCATAAATGAAACCCAAACTTAGCAGACATCACCAAAACGAAGGTAACAGAAATATTCTTACCATGTTAAAGCTACACTGCAATAGCAATGTAATTTAAGTGTTTGAGGTTTCAGTTTTGATTACATATATTTCACATGCCACAGACAAGAAAAAAAACAATTCTCAAAGATAACAGCATATAAGCATGTAACTTCCTCACTAGTAGTTAGGTCACAGTATTCTGAGCTGAAAGTTAGTGTTACACGTTGAAGACTTCTCTAGTCTGTTAAGAGCACTGTGGCATAAAACTATTAGTTACTATTAGCTAAGTAATAATCAGCACTAAATAATTGTTAATAATCATAATAATTCAACTGTTAGCTTTAAAATATATTAATCCAAACACTATTTACTTCAGCTTTACCAGAGTAAACAAACCCCAAATTAATTACTCTTATGAACAGTTGTATTTCTTTCTTTTCCAGTTTTTAAATTAGAGAAATTTTTGACCATCAAATAAATATAATATTTATAGACAATAAATTAAGTGTAGTCTAAACCTTAGATTACGTATTGCAAAACAAGCACATTTTGGATTTCCTGCACTCCACTTATGAGAATTAATATGAATTCCTTTACAGCACTGACAACTCAGTAGTGACGGTATAAAGGTGAAATAGGTACAAAACAGAAAATGTAATGTGCAACTAATTTTCATTGTCTATTAAGTAATGCAAGCAATAAATAAAGCCATTTGATTCTGAATATCCTTGTAGATGTTAAAAGACTTTTCAGTGCCAACTATATAAAAACTAATGACAGAGGTAGTTGATCGTTGCTTCACCATACTGGAGTACAAAAATATAACTGCAATGTTAAGGAAACAAGTTAGGAAAAAACTTCAGTAAGCAGTAAGAGTAGCAACCTAAATCTACTTTTGCTTTTCCTTCAAAAGTGGTTACAGTTTTTGCGTTACTTTATAGTAAAGAGCCTACAGACAGGATAAACATTTTTCATTTTAGATAATTATTCAGTGAGTGGCTCCATGTCTTACGTGAAGCATGAAATCAAAACATTGCTTGGGATTCCAAATAAATTTCTCACCATCTTGTTCATTAAATCACTGGAGTACCTGAATACTTTATAAAAAGCAACAGAAGACTCATGAGGACAGACAGATCTATTTTTCCATGTTGATAGCTGGGAAACTGACAGGATTAGAACCAAGTGTCCAATATGCAGCCACATTTTAGATGTCTAAATCTAAAATCTTTTGTGTGTTCATGGTGGTTGTGCTTTTTCTTTGGGGTGGTGGCGGTGGTGTTTTCCCACTGGAATATTTATGTTTTAGAGCACTAATGAGTTCAAAGTGTTCCTTCTGTTGACCTAAACTGTAGTGACAAAAACATAACATTTGTGAGAGTTTTGACATACACATCTCAGTTTACATATCAAAAAGAAAAAGAAAAAGAAAAAGAAAAAGAAAAAGAAAAAGAAAAAGAAAAAGAAAAAGAAAAAGAAAAAGAGAACAGCTACCTCAATGAGTACAAAGCAACTTGTCCACTATCACATATGAATTTTATGGGCAGAGAGTAGCATTCAGTTCTCTAAGGAGGCAACTCAAGGTTCTTGACTCAGGATACATGCCTTCTATTTTCCAACCGTAGACATAAAAATAAAGTATCCTACAAAGCCTATTTTATTCATTATAAAACACTAAACTATTTATCGTGTGTGATCCATTCTGTGCGTGAAGGTGACTCAAGGAATCAAGTGAAGTCACTCCTCATATGTGGAAGGGACCAAAACAAAGTTTCACAAACAACTGTCATCCTAGTATTTCTAAGTTTCTAAATTGCATGGTTGATGTACAGTCTGAACGTTTTTTTTAATTTTTAGGTAGCTTGGTAATGAAAAAAAAAAAATCACTAAATTCCATAATAGCGAATTGGTGCCAACTGGATCACTAGGGCAGCAATCCTCTCATCCAAAATAAGTGTCCTTGACACCCATCTGTAGCAGTCCCCAGCCACCCCGGGGGTCAGCCTTCACCCTGTGGAACCCGGGAAGTTTCTGTGGGTGCAGAAAAGGCCCCATAGGATGGGCAATCCCTAGGGCACTGCTCCAGGTAGGGGGCACTTCAGCCCGGACCTACACCGCAGTCTGCTCAGCTCCTCCGCCGGTGTCCTCTGCTAAGCAAGGTGCCACCTCACGCCCCTACGAGATCTTCGTCTGCTCTTGCTGCTGTCTGCTGAGCAACAAAAGTTGTGATTTTCAGAGCCAAAAGGCACGTCCGAGCCTCCGAGGCGGCGCCGGTTTGTTTCCCAGCCCTCCCTTTCGCCTCACGACCCCGCTGTCCCCATCCCTCGCGGTACACTCGGCCCGAGAGAAGACCACCACCACCACCACCACCATCATCATCATCTCCTCCTCCCTCGGATCGTGGCGGCGCTGCCGCCGCCCGGGGAGCCGTAGAAGTGCGCAGCGCCCAGCCGCGCTCCGCCCGCCCGCCGCGGGCCTCACCCGCGCCCCGGGGAGCCCCGGGGAGGGCTCCTCAGCCAGGGGGCAGCCCCACCGGGACCACTTACCCGGCCGGGCGCCCCCAAGTCCCGCTCGACTCCGCGCCCGCAACCCCCAGGCGACCGCCGAGCGTCGGTGACAACGGCCCGGAACGGCCCCGCCGCCACATCCGGAGGCGGAGCGGGAGGAGGCGGCCACGGCGCCGGGGAGCGGCCGGGGCAGGGCCCGGCCAGGAGCGGGGCGCGAAATGGCGGCTGCAGCCCTCCCGCCAGGCGTACGTGAGGCGCGGGCGGGAGTCGCGAGGGGCCTCCTGTGAGGAGGAGGGGGAGGAAGAAGAAGAGGCTTTTCTTCGCCTTTCCTTCGCCTTTCCCTTGTCTGTGGGGGCCCTGCCGTGCCGGGGGTGCTCGGGGCTGCGGTGGCGGCGGGCTGTGTGGTGCTCTCCGGGCGGTGGGTGGCCGCCGGGTAACGAGGCTCCTGGCGTTGTGTTTCCCCACCTTTTTTTCTTTTCTTTTCTGTTCTGTTCTGTTCTTTTTTTTTTTTTTTTTTTCCTCGGAAATCTGCCAGGCAGCGTTTCATAATGTGTTTTGTGTTTCCTTTTCGCTTGTTTTTCTTTTCACAGATGGCGAGCGGTGGCCTGAAACGGAGAATCCAATTAACTGGGTTTAGAAAAAGAGAGAAGAAAGCACTAGTTGAGTTGCTGTTCAAACTGGACTGTGTTTTCTTTGATAATAAGGTACTGTTCGTTAAAACACGTGACTGTTTAAAGCAGGAAAGAAAAAAGTGCAACTCTTAAAACCAAGGACTTTGTAGTAATTTAGAGTTGTGTATAAGTAGCCAAGAAAGTTAAAATGTTTTCAGTGATAACGCTGTGTATTTTGTTTGTGTTTTTATTAGAAATACAGAAATTGTACACATCTTATAGCGAAAAAGCTTTGCAAGAGTGAAAAGTTCTTAGCTGCCTGTGCTGCAGGTGAGTGAATTTGCTGTAAAATTTCAAAGAATCTTAACAGACCTAGAAAGGAGCCCTTGAAGGCTTCTAGTTAACCGTTTTAATTTCATGAATGGACTGTCTTACAAAACCACCTTCTGCTTGTTCAAATATCCTTGATTTTTGTCAAAGTACTGTGTTCAAGTTTAGATTTACTTCTTTTTTGCTTTGGTAAGCGCCTAAGGGATATTCCTGCCATCTTCTTTCATTTGATATGCATTTGTTTCTAAACAAAAACTTTTGGTATATATCAGTTGTATCGGGAGGTCATATCCAAATGATACAGGTGCTTATGTATGGCTCACTTGAAGAGGGATTGGATAGAGTATGGACACCTGTAGTTAGTGAGCTGGTTTTTGACACCAAATTTGCTGTAACAGTCGTTGTTAAGGATCACTGTTTCTAAGTTTCTGTTTATGCAGCATGACAAAATTCCAGGCTATTGCCAATGACATTTTACGAAGTGAGCCTCTGGTCTTTCCTCTTGTTCTTCTCTCACCTAAGTTTGGATGCTAGAATTCTGTACTGGAGCAGCTAAAATGCTTTTAGAACAAGAATTACGTATTTACGTATTTTAAGATTAGTTTTAAGAGAAATTACCTGTGATCATTGTATAATGAGTTTAGAAAATATTGTAGAGTTACAAGATGTTGCTGTCCTCATCAATTAACTATTTAAATATGATGCCTTATTTTTCCCCGTACTGTGTTATAACAAATGTTTGAAGCAAGTTTTGGGATGGATCTTGAATCTTGAATTTAAGAGATTACAGACAGAAATAGATAAATTTAATTGTGGGTATACCTGTAAAATTAGTGATCTTATTTTAGACTCACATTAGCAGGTATTTTCAATCATCTGTCACTGCTAGAATTTCAGTATATGCATTAATGATTACTTGAATGGATCTAAAAATTCTGATCAAACTCATATCAAAAAGGAAGTACAATGAAAGGTGCCATGAGAGAAACGATATTAATATATGGATATATTTAGAATCATATTTGTGGTGTAGTATTTCATTTTAAATCCTAGGTACTTTAGATATCAAATTTTATTTATTTATTTTACTTTTGGAGATTTAAAACAACTGCATATATTTCTTTTGAACTGAGTGGAAACAATATACATACTGTCCACAAGGCAATGCAAAACTCTTGTATTTCTGTGTTTTCAAACCTTCCCCAAAACCATCTAGAACTTAATTTTGAAAAAGGCACCGTTTTTGCATAATCATTGCCCTTGGTGGCAGACGGAGTATGTTCATTTCTAATGCATTTTTTCCTAAGTACAAGAGATCATACTTAAACGCATTTAGAACTCAATAGAAGTGAATGCCAGTCTTCATGGACTCACTAGCTGACAGATATTTTGAGATGGAAACTTCAAAATGAAAGTGATTTTTCTAACATACAAGTTGTGTACAACACACCTATTTCATCAGAAGTCTACTGGTACCTACACTAGGTTATATAGAAATACCATTTGTGCTCCTGCACTGAGACATTTTGCCAGTCAACCCTGCTGTTCTGTGAAGCCAATTAGGTTCACACAATTCAAGTCAATTTCTCTTACAGTATCTTACAGTAGGTAGTGTTTCAATACAGGAGCAGGGTACTAACCACAGCTCTTGACCTGAACCTGTAAGAAGAGAGAGACAGAGGGAAAAAAAGGGAAAGATCATTACTTACAGTATCAGAAGCGTACATGCAGAAGATGAAAGAGGAGAGGCAGAGGAGGTGGAGCCAGAGGAGGAGAGGAAAAGGTTGTGAAAAAAAGAAAGGGGAAAGACAAAAGTCTAAAACCAAATCCCCTTCACATTGGTATTCACTGTACTTGCAATGTAAGTAATACCAAGAATATATAAAAGAAACAGCTCACATGCTAAAAACTTCATCCATCTTTTTAATTACCGGAGGTAAAATATTGCCTCAGTTCACTAAATTAAGCCCTTAGCAAAAGCAAAAATCAAACGAAAGAAGACAACTAGCAAATGTGCTTTGACAGCATTATTACATACAAGTACACCAAATGCACCTCATATCTCTTTAGGTACATTTTTAAAAGTTTCAACTGCTCTTGAAAACAGAGGGTTAAGCAAGATTCTTTGCAAGTTGTAAAAAACAAAATCTGGGAAGCTGGAGACTTCCATTTGCAGATTTTTGAGGAGAGAGTCACATGATTTATCTGGGAAGGGTAAAAAGGTACTTGATCATTAAAAGAAAACAAAATGATCATTTTCAGTGGTATTGTGAGGTTTCTCATTTTTAAACTGTGAAGATGAGAACTCTTGTAGTAGGAAGAAGTTTTTAAAATGGTACTTATAATTCCAGCTTTTATTTGCACAAGAAAGGTTGAAGTTAATTTTATAGTAGATCTTCAGCTGATTGCCATTTGTCTGCACAAAAAAATCTTTTGTGGTTGACAGTTCATTTGCTTTTTAGGAAAGTGGATACTAACTAAGGAGTACATAATTAATAGTGCCGAAAGTGGCAGATGGCTTGATGAAACAACGTACGAATGGGGATATAAAATTGAAAAAGACACCCATTATTCACCTCAAATGCAATCTGCACCTAAAAGATGGCGCAAAGAACTGACACAGTCTAGTGCACCAGGGGCCTTCCACAGATGGAAAGTTATCCTCGCTGTTAAGGAAGGTGATAAACGAATGATGTCTGTTATAAGGTAGGAGGATATGTCTTAAAGTTTAAATAATGAGCAACAGAACACTTACGGTATGGTTGAACACATCTTTCTTCTTCCATCCCAGTTAATTTGGTCCATAACAACTGCTGGCTCTTCGAACTCTGAATCATTTTCATTAACATACTTTCCTACATTTTGCAATTCTTTTAATCTTTGACATCACTGCCTTTTTAGATTTCTTTTAGTATAGTGTTAAATATAATATGCATTATTATATGTTAGTATCTTAAGTAAACAGAAACATTCTTCATGAGACAAGGTACGGAGATTTTTGCTTGTTCAGAGTACTGCTTTAGTTTGTGTATATTACATACAAATGGTAGCCAGAATCATTTCATTTGGTTGGGTGACCTGAGCCAGTGGTGAGCTATGGCTTAAAGGATCTGGGCTGCACTTTGACCTTTTTCTTCTTACTTTTTTTTTGGTCACACGTAGGCAACAGTTTCTTGTAGTTCTGAAGACCTGATTTGTACTGTAACAATTAATATATACTGTAACAAAAACAAAGGAAAAGAAAAACTCAACTGTGAGAATTCTGAGACTACTTTTTGTTTTTCCTCCCTACACATTTGGGTTCCGTGGTTAAAGCATGCATTGTATCATAACCAGAGTATTAAAAGTAAAATTTTTGTCTAAAACAGTAAAAGCAAGCAGCCCCTGACTTTATTTCAGAGCTATCCATCAGTGTAAATTCCTTGCAGGAGAACATACTGTCCTACTCTGTTGAAATTCCGGTTAGTTAGGAGTACTTCTCAGATCTGGGTGTACCACAGATGCAGAGGCAAGAAAGGAGTGAAATTTGTCTGGTTGATCATGGAGCGGGGCTGCAAGCTGCATCACCAAATACCTGTCTGCAGTTCATAAAGGCCAGTCTTGCTAAGTGTGTTCCTTCCTTTTCTCAAGGCTATTAAGCACCCTTTTATCCTCCTAATGAAGGCTGGGCAATGTCATATGTCTGCGCTCTCTTACCTGTAGTTTGTGAACGTTAACGTAACTTTTAGCAGTATGAATATAACACAGTAAATAAATATTTCCAAATATGTTTGTTTAGAGTTCTGCAAGCTGGAAAGGCAACCATATGTTCATCCCAAAATATGGGGAGTGATATTACTCATATATTCGTCCATAATAAATTTTTTCATACGCAAAATGAAAAATGCTTCTCTGAAGATCAGTGCTACCCTTTGCAATATATAGGAGATTACCTTTTGGAGGTAAGTAAATTTAAAAAACATACATAAAATTAATTTTTCATTTTTGTTGTTAACAAATTATGTCAGGCTTACTGATTACTGTGTATGATGCAGCATTAATAATAGAGATGGATACGATCACCCTGAATATTTTGAACTTTGATTAGAAGTAATACAGCTTTCTTGTACTGAGACTGTTTATCCTAGAGAAGAGAAGGTTTACGGGAGATCTCTTCAACGTGTATAAGTACCAGGAGCAGGGGGTGTACAAAGAGGATGGAGCCAGGTTCTTTTCAGTGGTGCCCAGTGCCAGGACAAGAGGCAGTGGGCACAAACTGGAGCACAGGAGGTTCCCCCCAAACACCAGGAAGCACTTCTGCTCTGTCACCTGCACAGCACAGTGGCACAAGTTGACCAGGGAGGTGGTGGAGTGTCCTCCTTGGAGATCTTCAAAAGCCACCTGGGCCTGTCAAAAGCCACCCTGCTGTGGGTGCCCTTGCTTGAGCAAGGAGTTGAACCAGATGATCTCCAGAGGTACCTCCAACTGTAACCAGTCTGTGATTCTGTAACAGAAAAATTGTCTTTCTCAAAGCAGTGTTTTGATTCAAACCAGTAGAAGTGGCACCAAAGAAGCATACATCTTCTTCTTGCTCTGTATGTTCCTTCTCGGCTCCTGCTTTGTGCTATTAATAGTGAAAAAAGGAATTAGACTTCAGGAGAAAGTTTCAGTATAGCTGACCATCAAATAAACAGTTTAGAAAGTTATTCATAAATTACCAAGAAAAATACTAATTTTTATTCTCTTTATTTTGGTCACAATTTCAAGTGTGTGTGTATATCATGGTTGGACCAGTTGATCTTGGAGGTCATTTTCAACCCTTGCGATTCTATGATTCTATGATCTGTGTGTTTATCTGTCTGTCTATATATATGTGTAGATGTTTTTTTTTTCTGGGTTTAGCATATGCCATTAAAATATATTTTGATGGTATCCTCATGCTTCATAATCAATTTAGTTACCTCTTTTCTCAACTAACCTCAATTATTCTACCTTTCTATTCATGACATTACAGTCTGGTAAAAAGATTCAGATTCTTAACTCAGAAATAAGTTTGCTCATAGTCCTTCATGGCTGGGAAGAATTGGTGGTTGCCATACAAATTCTCTGAGGGGACTCTATATTGGGCAGAGGAAACTCACTCAAACTATTCCTGCACTAGGAATCTTACGTAAGTTTCTCACCTATATTCCCTTTTCAATCAATGTACTGAGACTGATGCTGCAAGAATTATCATTCCTAAAATAGGTGTATGAACTGCTGTCTGAGCATTAACTCCCCATTACTACAGAGATCTTTCCACACTTGAGGACAGAGAAAGTTAAATAAAATCAATTTAAACTAAAGGATTCTGTAAGGAAGCATATGAGAACAGAGTAGCATGCCAAGAGGATTTGTTAAGCATGTCTTGTATACCAACAGTATACATTTATGGCAGCCTCATCTATGGAATCAGTAGTAGGGGAACCATATAATTGTCTGCGTTTCAGAAAATACTAATGATTCAAATCATATCTTCACATGTGCAATGATAAATTCAGTTTTGCCATTTTCTGTATGAGAAAACCTGTTGCCAGTCATGAGAAAACTTCCTTTCTCTTTTACTAGTCTAAAGTCCTACATTCTTGAGAATACACAGCTCTATATTTCTTGGTCAATAGAACAGGATTTTCAAAAGTCCCCATAAAAGTTTTCTTCTGCTAATTTTACTAGAATATGAGACAGTACACCAGCAGATCCACTAAGACATGAAGACCTAGCTATAAGCTGAGGTACTTCGTTTGAAGGGAGAAGCCATACTGAAGTCATCTTTCCAGAGAGACAGTGTTTTGTTGGAATAACAGAGCCAGGTGAAGCATCCAGTGCAACATCAGATTGTTGGGAGTGTGAGGTTTGACATTCAGCTCCAAAATTAGGTCAGAATGAGTTAAAATCACAGTTGTGAAAAGACAAAATAAAGCAAGAAAAACAGCATAATTCTGTCATTCCTTTTCATCTGAACTATGAGTGGACATGCCACTGTTCAGTGACTTTTTTTTCTTGCACGTGCAGAACTCACTAGAACTAGATTTTTTTTTTTCTTTACTGTGTCCACAGAGAGAGAGAGAGGGATACCTCATGATTCATAGTCCTTTGTTTACCATGACCGATATGTTTTTTTTACAGACCATATTGATAAGTGATCCTGTATGGTTTGAGGCCATGACCCACAGTCTTTACAGTAGTCATTCTTTCCATTCTGGAACATGAGTCTCTTTTTTTCCCCTCCAGTTTGGAGCATTTAAGTCCAGGGATTATTTCTTAACTGAGGCATGCACAATTCAGAGACTGATGAAAGTAGCAGTGGTGTCAACATCGTCTGTTAACTTCATAATAATTGAGTAGAAGACTAACAATGGCTACAGAAAGACCAGATTTCAGATTTTAAAGAAACTTTGCAAAGGATCAATTTACCATTGCTTGTCATTAGTGAAGGACTACTGAATTACTGTTTTTTCAACAGTGTCTATGGCAGAAGTGGACAGATTTATTTGATTTGAAATTTAGATATGAAAGTGGGTGATTAAAATTCACCAAATGAAAATGTAACTGCTTCTTTAGCTTTTGCAGCTTCATATCCTGTGTACTTTCACCAAAACTGTGTAGAAAGAGTAGAATAGAGAGGGATTTAACTCTCTAATTCTACTTTTAACTGTATAAACAGTATGGCTGTGTCTCAGTCTGGTCAAAGCTTTACCTAATTTGGATATTGGGTCTTATAGAAGTATCTGTTCAGTGATACACTTCAATTCGGACAAATCAACAGTACTTTATGCTAAAAAAAAAAAAAGAAAAGGAAACTCACTCCAGTCAACTGTGAAAAATTCATTATGGGAATATATTTGATATAAGGTGTATCCAGTTGTTCATCAACTTGGGTAGAGAACGATATCCTGGTGGACTGGCTAAGAGCTTGTGCAGATGCAAAAAAAAAGTTGTGCAAATTGCTATATATCCTAAATACTGGCAGAAAGCCTTGAGATTCTGGGGAAAGCACTTATTTTGGCGAAAACATTTATTATTTAATAAAAATAAAAGGTGAAATATAAAAAATAGTGTGCACAAGCAAGAACAGAAAAAACTCCCTTGTTTTTCATAGAATGTGTTTATGAAATTGTGTACTCTCAAAATTCCAATTTCTACCTCTTCTGTTTTTTCAGGTGAAAAAATTGAGTCCTTCATTATTTAGGTCACACTTAAGATGCAACAAGGGGTGTCATACATTTGAATCTCTCAGGAGATAGAGTTTACCAAGCAGGAGAGTCAGATACACTATATAAAACTTCTTAGTATTTTATCCTGGAATTACTTGAAGGACTCAAAAGAATTCCTTTAGACTTGTAGTTCCTCAGATTGAGGGATGATTTTAATCAACTGCTAAATAAAAAATGCTGCCTTTGCAAACTTGTAGAGCTAACAGTGGGTTTATTAGGCAGTATCTGCTTCTTCTGGAAATCTTTTAAATTCTTCAGTTCAAAGTGTTTTGCTCTCCTCGTTTTAATGATTGATAAAGGTGTTACAAAAGGGCAAAAAAGGAGTTGAAAGATCTTAGTGTTAACATGCTGATTAAAACACACATCAGCGTGGGATCTTGGTCTAGTGCATACTCTCTTAATGAAACTTGTTTAGGGAAATTTATGTTTAATAGAGGAATGAGAGTCAAGTATTTATGACTATCTCAGCTTTTACTGATCTCCATGAACCCTGAATTCATCCCAGGTGTGATAAGTGTTCCATCTTAACCAATTCATTAACTTACAAACATCCTTTTTTCTAGATTTCACTAAAGTAACTCACTTCAGAGGGCACGAGAGCACCAGTTTCTATTTAAATGCATCTAAAGAAGTCAGAAAACTGCCAAGACTCTGTCTTTTAAAAGGACAAGAGTAAAACATAGGCACAACACCTGTTAACATGCATTAGGCTTTATCAAAAAATGTTATGAACATGCTCTTTTCTCTTGCTTCTAGAAGTACTTGGTACACATTTCATTAGGACTTCGAAAGTTCCAATTTTGTAAATCTGTAGTCCTGCTATTTGACTGCTACTTCTTTTTCCCATACACACACGCGTCCTATGGTTTAGTACCCAAATCAGATCCTGAATTAAGCAAAAACGCATTATATTCATTTTTAAAAGTGAAACTGCGTGTAGTCATAGGCTTTCAGACTGTTCTCTCTTGATTTTTTTGAACTAACACTTTGCTTCGTCTTTGTATTTCGATATCTATTCCTATAATATCAACCTCGTAACTCTGCTGTTAAAACACTTTGTGGGAGTGTCATAAATGATTTGAAACTATAAGCTGTCATTTTTACTGGTTCAAGGTGTAAAAGCCACATGCATGATTTTAGGGAGCTATCCTCATACTTAAACAAAATTTTACCAAGATGGCACTATAAATTATCTGAATATAAGTATTTTTAGAAACATGTTGAAACTAATATGCAGAGAGTGGCACTAAAAGTAAAGACTAGTTAATGCATTAAAGCAGGGCTTGAGTTCACATTCATCTTTGGCTCACCAAAAACTATTTAGAGCCGTTTTCAAGTTACCAAAAGTACTTGACACGCCAATTCCTGTCACAAGCAGACTTGATTTGGGAAAGACTTATTTATTACTAATTAATATCAGAGTTGAATAGTGAGAAACAGAGAACAATATGAAAAACACCTTCACCCCACTCAACTCTTCTTCCCATGTTCATCTTCATTCCCCACTCTTCTGTCTTCTGCTCCTCCAGGAGCAGCATGGGGGTTGTGGCCAGTTCTAACGTGTCATCTCTGCTGCTGCTTCTTCCTCACACCACTCACGGGAATGCTCCTTCACGAGCTGCTCCACTGTGGGCCCTGCCCTTTGTTCAAGCCTTCAGGAATGGACTGCTCAACTGGGGGCTCCTCCACAGGCCACAGGGGAACTTCTGCTCTATACCTGAAGCACCTCCTGCCCTCCTTCTGCACTGACCTTGGGGACTGCAGGGCTGCTTCTCACTCATTTCTCACTCTTGCAGCTTCTGCAAGTGTCTTTACTGTTTCTTAAATACACTGTATCTGGGGGCTCAGTTTCGGCCAGCAGAGAGCTCCTTTTGAAGCTGTCTGAAACTGGCTCTTCTCTAAAATGGGGCAGCTTCTGGTCTGTCTGTACTCACAGTGGCCACACCTGCAGCTCTCCTACCCCCTCTACCAAAACCTTGTCATGTAAACTCAATGCAGCCTAAAACAAAGATATTTTAGTGTTAGTCTGTGTAGATAAAAAAACACTTCTAAATTTTAAATTACTAGCTTAGTGCACCCTTAAAGGCAAGAACTGAAAGGATTTCATTGTAGTGGCCATAATGATCATAGTCAAACTGATGAAAACCTGTATTAAAAAAAAAACTTACTACATTTTCAACTAATTGAAAAGGTGTGGGCTTTGCTTTTTGTTTTTGAAAAGTCCAAAAAGAGAATCTGTTATGTCTTAACACAGCTCTTGTTTCAACAACAGAGATTGGGACAGAGTTAAAGTCAATTAGGAAAATAACTGGGAAAACTTATATTGGTAGTTCTCATGCTATAGCTGCCTGCAAATTCAGTGTTCTATTTCCACAGATGTTTATTTGCCACATGCTGTAGACCCTTGAAAAATTGAATAAGCATGCATGTGCACACATGTATTTACAATATAATGTATGGAAAGATTTCAGGACATAAAAGGTGTTTTACAGCATCATTATAAGTTTAAACATAATGTGTTTTTTTTGCTCTGCACAGAAGGAAATGCAAAATATTGAAGTTACCCAAATGAACCATTTCCTGCCTGCACAAGAAACTGACCAAAATAAGTCTAACGTGAAGCTTGTTGAACTGAAAAATGCTGTGATAAAACACATGTATTTTGCCGAGGTAAGTAACAATTAGTTAATGCTCTCTCAGCATAAAATGTAAAATATGTATAATTTAATGTAACTTTTATTATGGATACTGAATCTACTTAACTAGATATTTTAACTTCTTTTATAGTAGTAGTAGTGCCTTTTTAGCCTGCAATGTTTAATAATCTTATATTTGCTACATCTGCCATTAGCCAAAATACAACTTAGTAGTGGTAATTGATAGTCATAGGTGTATGAAAGACATAGTAGGCTGTTTGAAACCTTGGTGTAATATGTGACATCAGTAATAGCTAATATTGTTCAACACAGTGTCATATTGGATTACAATCATTCTATGACTTCCCTGTTATCTAGCTAAATTACGCTAACACATTTTTAAAATTAGCCATATCCTAGAGCAAGCAAAAATTTTGTTGATTGATATGAAAGTTTTTTGTTGTTGTTGTCACAAATAAAAACTGGAGCAAGAAGCCCTCCTTTGTTTTAATGCTGTCACATATCTAATCCTGATAAATTTGGTATATTAGTAATTAAAAACAGCGTTTCATTTCTAGAAAAAGAATTAATTACAGTGTGTATTATCACTGTATGTTACACTGATGCAGGTGATACTGTGTAAGTATTCTTGTAGTAGCTCACTTACATAAAGCACTCTTGATTCTGTAACTGCAAATTAAGGTCCACTATATGTATCAATGTAAGCTCCTAGTAACAAAACAATTCAAATGCTTAATGTACAAAATGTTTAAACTCAAGACTGGCAATTTGAAGACTAATGCTGCTTAAACCCATACACCATCAAATGCTCCATCAGTGACATTTTAACAAGACCATAACCTCCAGACCGTTAAAAAATAAATCTATCTTTACCTTCTCATGTATAGGACTATTGCAGGTTAACCATAGTAGGCAGCTGAACCCCACACAGCTCCCTTCCTCCCCACAGCAGGACTGGGGAGAGAATCAGAGGCAAGAAAACTGGTGGGTTGAGATAAAAACTGTTTAATAAGTAAAGCGAGAGCTGTGGGCACAAGCAAAGCAAAATAAGCTCCCATGAGCAGGCAGATGCTCAGCTATTTCCAGGCAAGCAGGGCTCGTCATGCCTAACGGGGACTTGGGCAGACAAATGCCATAACTGTCATAGAATCATTTCCCCCAGCTTTTCCTGCTGAGTACAATGTCGTATGGTATGGACCATCTCTGGGGTCAGCTGTCCTGGCTGCGTCCTCCCAGCCTGCTGACTGGCTGGGTAGTGTGAGGAACTGGCCTTGACAAATGTACCAGCACTGCTTGGCAAGAGCTAAAGCTTTGGTGTGAGTACTGTTTGCGGGTAACACTGTTTTGGTCACAAATCCATCACAGCACACCATGAGCTACTCTGAAGAAAAGGAACTCTATCCAAGCCAAAGCCAGAGTAACTATATAACAGTAGCACTTCTTACTAGATTGTCTTTCCCTCAAACTACTATGTAGTTATGTGCAGATAGAATAATCGTAATCCTAAGGACTTTATCTGATAAAATATATTATTAAGCTCATAATACTAGGTAACTAAATGTAACAGTAATAGTAATACATTTTTGCACCTACTGTCATCACATTACAAGCAACTTCCAAGGAGTATCCAGAGTTTCCATTTTGCCATAGAAAAACTGAAAGCACTAATACATTTTAATGGTTAAGTGGATCAAATCTAATCAAACTGTCATTACATAACAACTGCATGAAAAAGAAGCAGAAAATAACAGGAAAACTGAGGAGAAAAAAAGCACATATTATTTTCCTCTCAGGTCATTAATCCCTTATTTCCTAATTTTGCCATCTAAATATTAAAAAGAACTACAAATAGATTGCTATGTTTAATGTTTTGTTTTTACTGTGTTTAAAATAAAAAAAATTAATACAGTATTTATAGACAGTTTATTGGTATCCAGCGTACAGGTTGACCTTTTTATTTTTTTTTTTAAGACTGCTAAACACAGATCTGCTCATAAAGACCAGTTGAATAAATGCAATCCAAAGGTAAGGATTCTTGCAAAGAGATCATGTTCCATTTATGGATTTTTTTTATGCAGTCAAGTAAATATACTTCTGTTGTGAAATGAGCTATTGAATAAATATTTTAAAATACATTATCCAAAAGTCTAATAAAATTATTGAAAAGTTAAAGAACATCATTCCGATACTAGTGAATTTGTTCATTGTTATGATGCTTCCAGTACTGCCCTCTTGTTATGAAGAAACCTTTTAATACTACTGGCTAAGAGAGCACTGTTGATAACCTAAGAAAAGCAGAAGAGATGTGTGATTTAGTGTCATAAACTATTCAAACACTGTATTTTTGCAATAGTAAAGTAGAAAAGATATACTCTGCTTTTTGCAGTTCTCATGTTTTTGCTAGTAGAGACAGACTTTAGCTAGATTGTCTCACCGTAGAAAGAAGCAGTACTTCAGCATAAGCTTTAAGCATCATCATCCATGTTTCAGAGTGTACTGAAGTATGGATTACAAGTAGGATAAATCATATTTTCCAGTCCTATTCTCATAACTACTTTGACTCATTTTTCTTCCCATTAAGACAAATGCATGCCATAAATCAGGTACAGGTCAGCAACAATTAAGTCTTTGTTGTAAAGTCTCTTAAGTAAAAAAATACTTCCAGATTTTTCCCTTTTCTAATTAACACTAAGAATAAATTATTTAAATATGTTTGTTGAAATGTTACATCTCAGTAATTAAAAGCAATTTACGTATTAGCTATGAGCTACTGTACTTTATATGGTAACTTTTATTATTTAAAATGTTAAAATGGGAAACTCTTAAAGCATATGTGTTACCTTCGTATATTTCTTCTGTGTCTGAAGACTCATTTTTGTGAACCATACTAAGTAAATAGTTGGTGTATAAGTGAGGTCCCAGTCTTCACAGAATTACATTTTTATCTGTTTCCTTTGTATTGATATAATAGGGGGAAAGAAAAATATTTTTAAACATAAGCACCAATATGCCTTTGTCATTGTCCTACGCTGTAATAGTCATGTTTTGGTTAGTGAGTTTATGGGGAAATAAAACTTCAGGTTTCTTAACACTTTTGATAACAAACTGTTACCTGGTACTGTTAAGAATGATATAACTTTAAATTTGGAATTTTTGAACCCAATTTTAATTATTTTCTGTAATATGACCTGCCACCATCTTTTATTGCTTTGTGGAATATCTGTTGCTAGCCTTTGTATTTGATATGTTTCTTTTATAGGCAGTATATTTATGGCTGTTAAACACAGCTCCAATATGGCTCCAATAAGTATTTCTATTAGTCTAGGGGAAGTAAATTGTCTTTTCTGCATTTTGTTACATAAAACACAACTTCTTTTCTATGGACCTTCATTTTCATTTGTTTCTGCTCAAAGTTTTAATGCTTCTACTAGCAGTGCTTCATAGGAAAATGCTAGTTCCTTATCAGACAGAATGCCAGCCAGCACAGTTTTGTACACAGCTTATTGAAGGCCCTCATTACAAAAGGTGTCTCTGGATTCTGCAGAAAGTCCACTATATTGGTTTTCTGCCATCCTTCCTTATCCCTTCCAAAAAAGATGAAAACCTGTTCTCCCCTTCCTTCCTGCCCTGAAAGTAATGCAAAAGGCCTCTCACAGTCTCCCAAAACTGTTTTTTTCTGTTGTTGTTGTTGTGGTTTAACCCGGCCGGCAGCTAAACAGCCGTTCACTCACCCTCCCGCCTCCCTCTCTGGGATGGGGGAGAGAAATGGGAAAGTGAAGCCTGTGAGTTGAGATAAAGACAGTTTATTAAGACAGGAAAATAATAATAACAATAATAATAATAATAACAATGATAGTAGTACTACTACTAATAATGTGTACGAAACAAGTGATGCACAATGCAATTGCTCACCACCCGCTGACTGATGCCCAGCCTATCCCTGAGCAGCCGGCCCCCCACCCCGGCCAGCCACCCCTATATATTGTTTAGCATGACGTCAGATAGTATGGAATACCCCTTTGGCCAGTTTGGGTCAGCTGTCCTGGGTCTGTCCCCTCCCAGCTCCTGCTGCACCTCCAGCCTGCCCGCTGGCAGGACAGAGCGAGAAGCTGAAAAGTCCTTGGCTTGGTGTAAGCACTGCTCTGCAACAATTAAAACATCAGCATGTTATCAGTGCTCTTCTCATCCTAATCCAAAACATAGCACCCTGCCAGCTACTAGGAGGAAAATTAACTCTGTCCTAACTGAAGCCAGGACAGTTGTTCAGTGTACTTTTCAAATAATGCATGGATGATGTCTGTTTCGTCTAGTACCAGTGTTTTCAAGAAACATAAGTTTCTGTCACAATACAGAAAGATGTGCTGGTACGATCACCAGATGAGGGCCAGTAGTGATCTGCTTGTCCCTGCACAATATACTGTCATCTTTGCACATTTTAAATCTAGAAAACAGAGTTGTTCTTTGACTGCCATTAAACAGTTTATGATTGCTCCTTAGATGTACTGTTTGCATATAATTAGCATTAGAAAAGTATGAATGCAACTATTATTTCCAAAGGAAATAAAGTGAAGATTTTAATAGTGCATATATAAATGAGAAAATTGAAATAAATGTGAGTTGCAAATGCCAGATGCACAAAGATTTGATTAAAAGAAAATTGTCTAGATGAGCATCTTTATTTATTGTTAATATAGCAATGGCGTGCCTTAGGGATCTCAGAAATGTAACATTTGTTGAGAAACTAAATACTGCTAAGATGGAGCTCATTCACTTGGACCTTAGCTGTGATTTAACAATGATTGTCATTTCTTTCAGAAGTTTTTGTAGTTGTTGTTTTCAGGTTTGATCTGAGCTCTTAACATTTTTGTTTATTTCTAAAACATTTTTGGGAATTCTTGCTAATAGCAGTATACTCCATGACCTCAAACCACAATTGGACTTGAAGACTGTGTTAATTTTAGTTAAAATCATTTTGAAACAATTGGTAGACTGTCTCATGTTGCTTTGTCTACTATGCATTAGGAGCCAAGTTTCTTGGCAGAGTTGGTAAAGTCTACCAGGTGTTAAGGGACTAAAGCAATAAGAAATATACATAATTGTTTAACTTCTATCAACTCAGTGATCTACTCTTCTTGACTCTGCTTCTTTCAGTTGTGGCTCCCTATCCCAGTTTCCTCGAGTTTACCAGAACCTCAGGTTATACAGTTAAACAAAATAGCTGGATTTCAAAACAGAAGCTAACAGCAGGATGGTTGCAACTGGCTTATGCATCTTAGCTTTGTGTTGGACTAGAGGAAAGACGTAAATAGCAATGTAGCTGAGATCTTCGATACCCCCTCTTTGATATTGTTAGTCAGTGGAAATAAAGTTTTTGAAAGCTGAGAGTACAGACGATAACAGGGAAATTACAGGGCAGATACAGCATTCCAGGAAAGCCATTATAGATTCTTCCAGGCCCTCTGAAAGCTTGAAAAATTAAGTGTTTCACTGTCATGCGTGGCACAGAATAAGAAGGAAGTCTTGTGCCATTAAGAAGATCTTCAGAGCTTTGAAGTCCACTGGGATCAATACCTGTACTATCTGTAGCATTAGCTGCTTCTTTGACATGTCATGGTAATAGGAGCAGCACTAGGGAGGTAAAACTGTTACATGGTTTGTAGTTTTATAAAGTTTATAAATGATGTATTTTGTGATTTTACATTTTTGTTCAATTTTTGTTAGCTGTTTGCTGATACTAATTATCTTACTGCTCCAGTCATAATGTTGTGGAATGTACTCTACACATTTAGAAGCATTAACACTTATTCCTGTGCATACCTTTTCAGAATAAATTATAGACAAGCTAAGGAGTGTGTGAACTGTAATTTGTTTTTTAAAAGGGTGAATGCATTCAGATAGTCCTAGGAGGTAGGCACACTCTGTAAGGCACTTTCTTGTTAATGAAAGCCATAAGCAGTAAGGTGAATGTATTTCCATTCTATGTGGCAGAAGCTCATTGGATCAGGCAATAAGTAACCTTTCTGTTTGTAACGTTCTTCTATTTTACTATATTGCCAACATTTTACTTAAAGATTTCATGTTAGTTCTTGTTCTGTATTGGGTTTGTAAGTTTGCTCATAAGCTGCTCTTTTACTTATGAAGATATTCTCATTTTTAGATTAAAAATACTGACCTGTCCAGCGTTACTTGGCACATATTTGAAGGATTAGTCGAAGAGCATTTATTACCTGATGTAATCTCAGAACTTGTGGCTGTTCAGAAGTACTCTATACCTCCTGTGCATTTTTTTCATTCTCTTCTAGAACACGTCCTGTTGGTAAGAGCTGAAGGCTAAAGTATTATAAAAGTATTATAAAGTGTATGTGTGTGTGTATATATATATATATATATATAAAAGTATTATAAAGTGTTATAAATATTAAAGCAAGAAATATTATCTTTTCTTCTGACCGTATGCTTACAGTTCTAGGTGATGCATTAACCCTTCATGTTCATCAGTCGTAGCATTACTGCAATCTGAAAAGCAAATAATACTTTTTTAAATATTATTATTAATTTACAAAAACTATGAATGTAGGAGTCTAAATATTGTGAAAGAACCAACCTAGAGTTTTTTCATTGCTTGTAGAAATAGCCCTTGTGCAACATGTTTTTTTTTAACTTTGTAGGCTACAGATAGAAAGCTCAATAGAAAAGAAGGTTTGTTCTAAGCAGTGATTTATTCAACTGGAATACCACAGTGGAACAATTGTTTTTAATTGTTTTTATGTTTGTTTGTTTGTAAATTCTGATTTTTTTCTGCTTCTAGTTATGCATTAAATGGCTTGTTACTTTACTGATGTAATTTAATTTAATTTTCATTTTGGTCATGTGAGATTGAATCATGTATACTTGGCCAGTGTATAGCTAATATTTTTTTCTTATTTTATTACAGGGAAATACTGATGCAGTATTTCTTGCTAAATTTCGTCATGTTTTGTACCTTGTTCTCCAACTTGATCCTCCTTGGAAATCCCCATCTACATTAAGATATTACTTGGATTTTCTTCAGTGTCCTATCTGTAAGAAAGGCACATGGTCCTTTATAGAGATGCTTGTAAGGTAAAAAAATTTAATGTTGTATTAGATGCAATAGTTATTCCAGATAAAAAGTTACCCCAAACCTGGGGAGGGGGAAGGAGGCTTGTAATGCTGTTATACTGAAGTCACATCTTCACCAGAACAGGTTAACTGTATGTGAAGGTCTAGAATTGTAACTGAGATTTGGACTTCTGCTATGTTTCAGTATGTGTTAGCTCACAGGTAGAAGTGTATCTTGGAAAGGAGAAGAAAGACATGTTTGTTCTCGTTTTTTGAAGAATGATTTCTTGTTTTAAACTTCTCAAAATTGCGATTATGTATTATTTCTGTTCTGGTGTGTATGTATATATGTACATACACAAATATATCTGCAGTTATGAGGCAAAGCCCAGTCTTATCTTAGCAAGCATGAAGCTTCATGTTCTATTTTGATTTTCATCATAAACTTCCTATACATGTACAAATACAGGACTCAGTTTATATAGCTGTTTGGCAAGTTTGTCGATGCTTTAGCTTACGAACTCATTCTTTGTAACTTACATCAACAGAAATGAATTCGTCATGCAGTTGGAACAAAAACAGCACTTCTTATTACTGTCATAAAATCTTAAGTAATATTTAAATAGTTTGGTACAACTGTGATTAGAAGTGTGTAAATGTAGATCATGGTAACTATGTATATAGATTTCAAGGGCATTGAATCGCTGTATTGGAATCACCATAATTGGACGTGTAACAATTTTGATTAGGAACATGTCATTGTGCCATTGTAATGGAAAAGAATTTAAATATGAGAAAATATGTAAAATATTTTATCTTTTAGTACGTTTTGGCAGACTATGGATGCCTAGCAGTTGTATATCTGTTACTTTGTTGTGTGTATGTGCATGTTCTTTCTAATAGTAAAAATTCTAGCAAGAAAAATTTTGCACACATTAGTTCAAAATTATCTCCATCATGTCAGACAAGCACTAGATTTGATCAAAAACTGTATTCCTGTCAAGTAACTTTATGAATTGTTTCTGAACTGTTTATAGGGTGGATGTTAAGTCTATGAAATACTGCAAGACTGCCATGTAATTAAAGGGTTTGCAGGAAGTTCTGTTAAAATCAGTAACTGTACAGTAAATCAGTTGAGACAGAAGAATACAGAAAACGTGGTTAAAGGATTTTGTTTGCACTATTTTCATCTACAAAACAAGGCCCCAGTTACAAACATGTTAAGTTTTTGGAGAAACTGTGGCTTTAAAACCAGAAAGTTTGGCTTTAAAATGATAAATGTTGCTGGGGAGCAAGGTATTTACTCGTCAAAATTATCTGAAGTCAAAGCTGCCTTCTTTGCCAATAAATCAGACTATCATTTCCGTCATACAAGTGGATTTTTTGGTGTTTATTTTTCAGGTCTTGCCTTTATTGCAAAACCGTTTGTCATGCAGTCCCAGGTTCAGGAAAAGCAGATGAACAGAGGATAGTTCACAAAACATTATTGAAGTTTTTCTTTGATTTAGTAAAAGCTGAAGTAGAGTTTCTGACAAAAAGGTGGGTTTTATAGGATAACACTTTTATTACTTTTTCACAATTTCACATGCATTTTTGTATCTACAGCAGGTTGTATCCTGATTTTTGTATGTCTGTAATAATATTCTGTTTCACAGAGATGGTATTACTTAACATTTTTTTTTATATTTCTTAGTCCTCAGTTTATTTATTGTAATTGGTATTGTTTTTTCCTAATTGTGCCTTAAGACCACTAACTTTTCACAGCCTTATTATTTCACTATATTACAAGTTTCAGTAGGCATTGAATTTTGCTTGTAAAGCTACATTTTTAGCTTTGCAATGTTTCCATATCTATTCCATAAGTTAGACAAGCAGTATTTTGAACATACTGATTTAAAAAAAAATCAATTAAATGTTACCTTTCACTAGGGAGATAATTATCTTTCCTCAGTTTATGAAATATAAAAAAAAGTCTTGGTTTTGCTCTGGCAGCCTTTATATATTAGCACAGTATTAGAATTCCTTCAGTTTGACTGTAATAGTCATCATTATTTTACTTATTATTCATCAGAAATTGTCTGATCTTTCCATACTTAAAAATTGCCAAACCTTTGTATGTTTTGACAGAAGATAAGGTTTCTGTCTAGTAACTATAGTAATCAAAGTGGCATAAAGATTTAGGTTTTTTCACTTGCTTCTTTTTTTCAGTTTGGTTGAAGAGACCAATTCACAGCACCAGCAAGTAATGCCACAGACGGTTCTTCTGAAAACCTTTTGGTTGGGAAGTGAAACCTCAGTGCTTTTCACCAAACACATAAATATTCTAGCAGATTGGGTCATACTTTCCCATAGAGAATTGAACAGAACAAATGATGTGAGTATGAATTTTATGCTTTAAAATAATGAAGACTGACATATTTTTTAAAAGACTTTTTTTGTTCATTCCTTTGTGAGGAATTATATGTAAGTATCACAGCTGCTTGTTATATCTGCCTTTTGTTGTGAAGCATGCTGGTTTTTGCTCCACTAAAGGAAATGAATTGATCCATAAGATTCTCATATTGATCTGTAGAGAAGAAACGAGTCATGAGTAGCTTGTTGGCTACATTCAGATGTTCATATGCCCTTACCAGCAGGTATTACTGTAGTCATTAGGGACACAAGCTTAACACATCCTGTCAAACAATAAGGTGTAACAAAAGAGATGATTATCTTCTTTTACAGTGATTGTATTCAGGCAGCATTGGAGGGAGAGAGCTAAGAAAACAATTTTTTATTGTTTTCTACAGATAAACATTATTTTATTTTATTAAATGCCCCATTTTCTTCCCAAGTCTTTTACTTTCATTTGGTATCTTCCCTAGATCTTTTCATAAAAATGGAATTGAAGGCAACTTAATTGCTGTTCTGTGACCTGCTGACCAGCACGACATTGACCTGAAAGATACTGAGTGTCCTCTATACCACCTCTTTCTTTTCAGAAGCTAGAGGCCTTGTAAAACATCTTTGACTTCTTGATTCTCACATAAAATACAAACTTACTGCTGTCTCTGCGTTCTCTTTTAAATTATTGTGAAAGCACAGAATAAATAGGTACTTCATTCACTTTTTCATTACAATAACAGAACAACAATAGAAAATCAAGTATTCCAGAGAAAAAAGCACTTTCAATATAATAGCTACTAGTTCTTCATTATGTTAAGAAAGCAGAAAGATTAAACATAATGAGAGTTTCACTCATCTTACCTAGCCAGACCTCCTACCTTTTTTGAGGACTATCAAAGACAGATATTCTGAAACAGTGCTGCCTTTTATCCTTGGTCAAGATATTTAAAAAGTGCCTAAAATTAGGCTTCTATACCCATATTTATATTTAAACAACCTACCTTTTCAAAGGTCCTGAGCACCAAGCAGGCTCACATTCAGTTGATTTCAGTGGCCATTCTGATTCTTTGGAAAATGAGATTGCTTTCATATGTTTCCTGGTGTTGAGTGTGCAGTTTAAGTGTAGACATCTTTTTTTTTTTTTTCCTACTATGCCTTCTTTTGACCAGTTCCTGTACTGTAAGCCATACCTTTATCATAAACTGCTCTTTGCATAAGCAGAATAATCACTTGTGGCAGAGTGTAGTACATGTATGAAAAATAAAGGAAGACTAAAACACAACATAAAAGATAGACCTACCTCTTGTTTAGATTTTATTTTTTCATAGTTTTCATATATGTTTAAATACAATATGAAAATATTGTCCTTTCAGCACAAAGCCAAAATGCCTATTGTGCTTACATTTTGATTTTATGCACTATAATTATTGTGCAATGTCCTTGCAGATTTCTAGCCTAAAAAGCAGTTCCTCTATTCTGTTGCCTGATAATATCTGTAGTGTTGTATGTTCTTTCCTACTGCCTTATCCTTTAGCTTCATATTTTTATAATGCATTTTTTTCCTTTGCATTTTTTGGCAAAAATAATCTCTAAAACAAAATACTGTATTTTTACATACAAAGCTCATCATTATTGCTTTCTGCACTCTCAGTTTTGTTTAGAACTTGAAATAATGATTTTTCTTATATTCAGAGACTCCCTTTAGAATTCCATGACATAGCTGAAAAGGTCAAAGGAGCCAAAAGAGCAGATCCTCCCCAGCTATGCAGACAGAACTGTGTTTTCTTTTCTTCTTCTTTTTTTTTTTTTTTAATTATTCTGGAGATGCATACATAAAAACATATGCCATTAAATAGAGCATATTGGGTGCAATTTTTCCCCCATCTATGTTTAAGGGTATGATTCATTGTTACCAGTTTTGTTTTTTAAAAACTGCTTACTTAAGAGGCAGTACATTCTCAATATACATGTAAGGCCACTCAGAAACCAAAATTAAAGGAATGGCTCAGGCAATCTTTCTATCCATATAGGCAGAGAAAATTAAGTGGTTTTTTTTTTGCACAGTGTAAAGGGGTGACCATGTCTGCCTGCTCACATAAAGGTATGAAATCATGGAAAGACGCAAACATGCCGATTGTGATATAGTAAACTTCCATGCAATTGTTCTGTGAAAATATCTGTTAATAAAAGCAGAGAAATAATTTAATGAAATTCTTTTTGAGGCATATCAAACAGATTCATTTTATAAGCAGTAAAAGTGATTTTTTTTTAATTTCTTTTTTTTTTTAGCTATTCAGAATTTGATGAGAAGCATCTCTTTTTATGTGATTCAAAGAGATTGCAACAATCAGCAATAGAGGAGAGGGAAAGTATCTGTATATATTCCCTGTCATCTAGGTTTTTTTTTTTGCAAAAAATACTTAATACATATATGTAAACATATATAGATATACATGAGTGTGTAAAAAGAGCAAGCCGGAAACAGTTGTAGTATCTGAAGTGAGAACCTCCAGGCTGAAATTCTGCATGAGAGTTGCTGGTTTTCTTGGAGTAAATACTCTGAAGGTGGTTCACTTTTCAGGCCCATTGTAACCTGTATCAGGAACAAAGAAAAATAAAGAATGAAGGGCTACAAAGACTATGGTTACATATGTGGGTGACTGTCATTACATATACAGGTGCATTTACTTTCTTGTGTTGGAATTTATCATAAATGTACTGTAATAAAATTAGTGACAGGAAATCGAATGCCCTCACTCATCACTGTGTTAATCTACTGCAACATCCTGGTGGAATAAAAGTATTCCTGTAGTTTAAAATGCACTGCCAAAGAACACAGACTTTTTTTTCCATCTCTTCATCTCTGGAATCAATATAGAATATATGGCTAAAATCATAGAATCATGGGAATGATTCTATGCGTGTCATACTTCGAAAGTAAATAGGATTGATGCAGAAACTCACAAGGTTCCTTGAAACAGAGCTGTTAAATTAACTTTAAAATTTACAAAGGAACAAACGTATTATTTGTAACACTGAGTAGCCATTCAGTTCGGGCATCTTTTCATGATGATACTGCCTCACTAAGAGAACCAGAACACTTGTCATCTCTGCTGCTGCTTTTTTCATTCTTTCTTTTTTTTTAAGGCTGTAATACACAGCTTGACAAAGGAATGTAAAAGGGATTCATTCCAATTTTTATTTGCATTGTCTTTCATATTTCTAGTGTGCTTTCTTCCATGTTTCAAGTGTCATTACAGTATGGTATAAATTTGTAGAATTGAATGTCTTTCTGTTACTCCCCAAAACTTTCTTGGAAGTATGTTTTAGACAGTTTTCAGAGTACTGTATAAAGTACTCTGAAAACATTATACCTTATAGAAAACATTATACCTTATAGAAGGTATAGAAAGAAGGTACAGAAGGTATATAGAAAACATTATACCTTGTAGAAAAGAACTCTAAAAAGCATCTCTAAAATAACTCTAATTCAAAGTAAGAAAGTTAAAATGAATTTTCCTGTGACTTAAGAGCTTTCCAATGAGAACTTTTATGAGTACTAAAACTTCTGTCACTGGAGGACTGTACTTGACTCCTGAAAGCATTAAATGAAACAGCAATGAAGGAACTGGGTTTGCTACGCTAACAGTCACCCGTTGTCCTTTATATGCTAACAGAGTTAACAGCCTTTGTTCACTTCATTGCTTTTTCTGAGATAGCATTGATTCTCAACTCTAACAACCAGTAAGAGAGTTTTGAAAAAAAATACTTAATTGGATCTTATTTAATTAGCTAAGCATGGTGTAGTGGGTTGACCTCAGCTGGCAGGTAAGCCCCCACTCAGCCACTCACACAGTCCCCCCTTTGCAGGATGGGAGAGAGAATTGGAAGAGCAAGAGCAATAAAACTTGTGAGTAGGGATAAAGACAGTTTAGTAAGTGAAGCAAAGCTGTGCACACAACCAAAGGAATATAAGCTCATTCACTATTTCTCATTGTTAGGCAGATGTTTAGCAGCTTCCTGGAAAGCAGGACTTTGGAACACATAGCGGTTACTTGGCAAGACAAATGCCACAGCTCCAAATGTCCCCCTTCCTCCTTCTTCACCCTCCTCAGCTTTTTTTGTTGAGGACAACATCGTATGGTATGGGCTATTGCTTTGGTCGTCTGGGGTCAGCTGTTCTGGCTGCTTCCCCCCCCCAGGCTCTTGTGCACCCCCAGCAAGTAGGCATCCAGGCTTTCACATTTTCCCAATTAGCACCCCCAGTCTACTTGCAAGTTCAGCAACTTGCAGGTTCCAGCAGTGTTCAGCAACAGGTAACACATTGGTGTGTCATTAACACTGGTTTAGGAACAAATTCAAAGCATAGCACCATACAGGCTTCTGTGAATAAAATGAAAAATCTTTGCCAACCAGACCCACTTTGGCATCATAAGTTATACTGTAGTCCTTTAAGAATCTTTTCAATGTGATTTGAAATACTACATTTTGTAGTAGTACATTATTTGCAGGAATTTTAAAAATACACATTTGCGGGGAAAAGAGAGATACTTGAATAGTTTCTTAATGCACCTACAAAAATCATGTTCTCATTCGCTGATTTATAAAGAAACAAAACTAAGTCAGGTTCAAGTCTGGTTAAAGGTTGAAGAATAAGTGGTAGGGCCAGAATCAATGGTTTCTGAATATTCTCAATTTTCATTGATTGAAGGCTTGTGTTCCAGTGACCAACAGCCACATAATTTATCTAAATGATGGTGACCTCTCATTTAGAAGTATTTTTACATAATGCGAAATTGCCTTTGGTAATAGTATAGGAACTTAAGTCATTTGTATGGGTAAGCTGTTAGTTCATATTCAGGAATAAGAGTTTTCATGTAATGTTCTGAATATTGCTTTTGTATGTGTACAAAAAATCAGCGGGCTCCTGTGAATTTACTTTGTTACTGATTTGCATACAGAGATCACTTAGCTTTGTAAGAATTATGCTTATATTTTAAAAATATTGCTGCTGAAGCTTTTTTATTTTTTTCCCTTTATGTTAGGTTGGTCATTAAAAATCTCAACTAAATTACAGGAAATCTGTAGCTTTAAACCAGCACTACAGTTGTAAAGCTGCAAAAGACTTTTCTTTAGGATTGATTTAGAGGATGTAGTCTCATGAGTTTGAAAGCAGGAGCTATTTATTTGCACAATGATGCTTTGGCATACATGGTAACATTCCCATGTCAGTTGGAAATGCTAGCTTCTTTTTCCTTTTTAATATTGTACACATATGTTTTCATGACTATGTATTTTTCTGTGGTTGAAAATAAAAATATTGTTAATAAGTTAATATTTCAATATTCTTAAAACAGATTATGCTTTAAGTAAATTAGAGCATTATCCCCTCATTTGTAACATTGAACTATTTATTTCATGATGAGAAAGCTCTTGGTTTGTACTGTTATCAGAATGCCAACTAAGCCTGTACCAGTTGGTGTTACCTGGGTTGTGTTTCTCGGAGTGCAGATATACTTAACTAGCAAAGGTAGCTGCAGCTAATGTACCACCAGTCAGATTTACTTTGCAACTGTATATCTGGCTTTGTGGAACATTATTTATACTTGCAGTATTAACACTCATTTCCATTTCCTGTCCTGTCCTGTCTGTGTTGTGTCTCCCATCTTCTCCACGAATTGTCACAGCTGAAGTAATACAACCTTGTGGTTTAGAAACAAGAAAAAACGATGTAAATACTTGTGCTTTACATCTGCATTTACCTCAGTCTACATCTGTACGTCCTTGATCCTGTCACTTACTTCTGTTAAAAATCAGCTTACTCGATGCATTTCTGTAATTTTTTTTTTTTTAACAGCTATTGACAGGATTAAAGTATTCACCCAGTATTTTGCTTTGAGATCCAATGACGAAGAGGTATGCATAACTAAGGAAATTCAAATACATTTGGGATGTTTTGAATTAGTTCTTCAATTTTTATTCCTGAATTCTGAGAAGATACAGAGTAATATATCTTGAAAATATTTAAATATTGGCAGAAAAAAAAAATCATGTTGTTGACCTGCCATACTAGTGTTCCATTTTTTTTTCCATATGAGATCTCACATTTCATCTGAAATAATGTATTAGGATACAGTAAAGCAAGGGGCAAAACAAATCAAGCAGAGCTGAACAGAAAAAAAGGAATTAGGGCAGGAAGCTGTCTCAAAGATCACATTCCTGACAGATTTTGTCTAACCAGATCTTAAAAGCTTTCAGTGACGGAGATTACCTCACCTCCCCACACAATGTTTATTTGTAGTTCTGTTTATTCCTTTTCTTTTGAATGACAAGAAAGTCTGTTAACTGTATGGGCAGTATGTATGTAGGTTTTCTGCAGATGATTTTGTAGTATTTTTATAATAAATCTCATCTGTGTCACAGTCTCTGTTGTTCTCATATATGTCTGTCTGATTTATTGATGAAGCTCAAACTGCTTTGGTCTTTGGTGCTTTCCAGCTCCTGAGGGAATTGTATTAAATTATTTTAAACCAACCCTGAATGTATTTTGTTCTCAAAGGACTATCAGACAAACCACTGATTGTGGTGCACAACTAAAAAAAGAAAAGTTCTGTTTCCTTTAAGTAACTCTTTAAAGTCTCAAGCTTACCAACAAGTACATATTTGATTCAATTTCCCTCTTATCCAAAATTGTGTGTTTCAAAGTATGCATTCTTGTTCACCGGAATGCAGTGTATCAGCAGGTGCTCTAGTGTAACTGTAGTGATTCTCTAGTAGAGCCTTAGGGTAGGCTCTACTTAGACTCTGCTAATTTTGTCAAATTAGCTTCATGTATTCTTACTATGTTGCATGTATTTTTCTAATTTTCACATTCAAAACTGACATACAAATCTGTGAATTTGGTGTGGTCGAACATGTGGTTGAAGGAATGTCGTATTTCAGACTCATGGCACAAAATATTGGAGAAAGGTGTTGTGTAGACAGATCTGACTATCCTTTGCACATACTAACTTGGACACCAGAAACAGCATGCTACCGAACCTATAATGGTGAGGTGAAGTGCTAGTATGGATGAATACATATGTTAATGTAACAGTACCTCCTGGATGACAAGTTGTCTAGCTACACGTCATCTTAATAACTCCTGAAGAAAATATGCTTTGCTTTCTTATCTGTGTATCCTTATTTTTCCTGCAGGTTCAGGGGAGAAAAAGCTAAGGCTAGTGACCTTACTTCCGTTCATTCTAAAAATGCGGCTGCTGGTCTTTTTGGAAGTTTAATAGCAGAAGAAAGTTTCCTGATCCCACATACTGCCTAAGTTTTTTATGTGCAATAGAGTAGCACCTTACGACCTTACCCACCTTTTGGCACACATGTATGTGGTTAATCACACTGGGGGCTTTAGTTTCATGATGGTACCTTTAGGAACTGTGAATCCGAGCAGAGCAAGGAGGCTAAGAGCCCTGTAATTATTAAATAAACACAAGGTTAACTAGCAAAAATGCAATACTTGAAATTTTACAGTTAAACAAAACCTATTTTGAAAATAAATTACTTTGTACTTGTAATCTTTGATCATATTTTGCATGGTGTTCTAGAAAGTATGTTTCCAAATAATTTGTAGTTCTCTAATGCCATATCTCAACTGGTATGGCATTAATGGCATAATTAATTTTATTGACCTGGCTGCAACAGTTTGTTTTTAATCAGAGAGAGAAACACCAGTGAAGAACTGATATGCCTTTTATCTGAAGATGTTCTCTGGTATTATCACTGGTACATTTTCAGTGTGAATTTACTATACAATACAGGTCTATAGATACTTTTTTTTTCTCCTTGTAGGCTTTCAGATGTGAAATAGCTGCTCTATTAAAGGCAATTCTTGGAACTGTAGTGGAGTATTGGATCATCTCAGGTTTACTTATGGACCGAAATGTGTTTTGTCAAATAGCTGATGATTTAGCACAATACGTTGCCATTGCTTGTGACGGTGAGTGTTTGAAATGCTTCTCAGTCTTTTAATCAGATATACCAAAGAAGTCCTAAATTAAAATTCTCAGTTTACATTCAAGTTATGTTTTACCTTCTTTTGCAGCCATGCTGTCTTACGGTGTGATGTGTATGCAGAAAACTGTTTTACTCTGTGTGTGTGCATGTGCATGTGTATGTCTGTTCCAAGCAAAGACCAAATAGAGAGAGCTTTCTTATTAAAATCCTTTTAAATAAATCTCTATAGGTATTAATGCGAAAGCAAGATTAAAGAGTGTGAAGAGGAAATAAAATCTTTGCAGTTCTCTTGTCAGTTTAGGAGGAAGTGTAAGCATATCATAATAAGCCATAACTTCAGAGAGGCAATTCGGGACACCTTTGCTCAGACCAATTTTCAGATGAGACCTTTCACTCAACAGACTTGATCTTATTTGTTAAAGGCATTTCAGCAGTAAGTCCAAAAGCTACCCTGAAATTTTGGTCCTTACAGACATCAGATGGAAACATTGCAATGTCTCATTCCAAATCCTTAGATTTAAAGGAAATTAATGGGGTAGGGTGGGATTAAACTGCTCCTATGAGTATCATATATCTATTGTTCTTCTTCAACTAATATACTAGATAAAGAGAAATGTTATGGCTCGGACCATTGCCATTCAACATCAGCTGTATTATTGGTTGTTTCAGCAATTGAGGATGAGGAACTCAACTGGACCGAAAAAAATAATCTCAAGAAAAGACTGAATATTTTTAATTTCGTATTGAAACTTCATTCCCACCATTTTATTTTTTTTTTGTTATAGAATCATGGGAAAACTACCTCAGCTTTTATACCTCTAAGTATATCCCAGTTTCAGTCATATTCAATCATAATTTTCTGTAGAGAAAGGTGTTGGTTAGACTTCATTTGAAGTGCTGTTGCTTTCTCCCACCTGGACACTTGAGAAGAGCTGTCGTGAACAAACAAACAAACAAAAAAAAAACACACTGAAATCTATGTCTCTAGTCAAATAGTTCGACTCTGGTCTTGGTCTTTCCTATGGAAAGTGAATGATCAGAACCATTATAACCTGCCTCAGATTTAAAAAAACACAACAACAAACAAACCAAAAAAAAAGTTGGAACTTTGTAGTATTTACGTCAGTGGAGCTTTTAGTATCTCCTGCTACCTCTCCAAAGGATTTTCTTTTTATAATAATTTTTATATGCTTCTTCATCCATTCAGACCATTCATAGGAATAACATTCATAGTCTGGTTGTAAAGAATAAAGATTATTTGACTAATTGGTTATCACTGGAGCTCACTTCAGTCCACAGGACTTAAAGTGTGAAAAACCATAACAGAATTTTCCTAAGATTCTGTCAGTCTTGGAGTAGAAGACATCTGTACTTAAATGTTATTCTTGTTTTGATTGTGTCTGTATATCAGTTACTGTGTGAGCATTTCTCAGCAGAGCAGAATACTACCTCAGTACAGTAAAGACCTTGGCAGACCTTGCTTTCCACCTTTTTCAGGTGCTATTTTGATGAAATTCTACTGCTAGAATCAAAATGCAAGTATAACCTTAAGAAAAATCATCCATTCCATCTCCTCTAAAAACAAATACAAAACAACACAAACAAACAAAACCCCAAACAAACAAATAAAAACAATGAGGTAGGCCAGAGCTAAGCCTGAAGACAGGTACATCTGAATAGTATTGGAATTTGCTTAAGGTCACATGTAGAATTTGTAGGTCCCCCCTGCATTACTTAATCAGATTTCTTTGTTTGTGTTACATACATATAACCTAAATTGTGTTTGTATTATGTCACATGAAATTTTAAAGGTGATCACTTGCATAATTTCATCAAATGAATAATTTCATTCTCAAAATCAATCTAGAGCTTATAATTTATAAGGTTGTATTCAGAGCATTTTTTAAAAGTGTTTAATATTGTAAGAAGTGGTGCTTTGCCTTCTAAAGTTTGATGATCATTGTCTAAGAAGCTGGTCTTGTTATCAGATGATGGATAAAATCTTTTTTAATATGACTATTTTAGTAATTCTAATAGAGAATAACTTACAGTAACTGCAATAGTAGAGCTCTTTTTCTTCCCTTTGTTTTTATCCAGATTTTTCAATACATGATTTACAAATGTTCATTTGTACCATACCATCCCTCTGGCTTCAAATGTTTGTGGCAGAAGCAGTTTTTAAAAAACTGTGTTTACAGAGGAATGTAACTATTTCTACAGAACCTCTTTCTCTTCAGAAAATAGTAAGTAACTCTTACACTCTTTAATAGCCTAGGATACTTAAGTATTTAACAAATAATTAGATTCGCGAAAGTCTTGGAAAATATCTTTCTTTTGTGGTGTAAGGTCTTGGTCATTGCATGTATGCTCTTCCACCCGTAGTAACTGTACTGCATTTATATTTCTATCTGCCTGAGAGCAAGGTTCAAAACAATAGTGAAGTTTTTCTTACCAGAGGATTGGTAACACCTCTTCGAGTTAATTAATCTGTTTACATGCAGCTAACGTGGAAACTCAAAAGGAAAGCTTTTTAAAATAATCTTTGATATGAATACTTTTTTGCAATGTTATGTCTGTAATTAAGGAAAATGCAAAATACTGCATGGTTTTCTGTGGATATGTTTTCCTTCAGATTTTTGAAGAGGCAACGGTCTATTATTCTACTGTGTCCAAGCATTTGTTAGATACGAGATTTTATGATTCTGAACCACAGTGTCTTCCTATGAATTTCTCCTCTCAAAAGCTTTCTCCTACTTGCAAACCTTTTCTTGCCTTCAAATCACAAACTGTGATAGCTGATGAGGAAATATATAATGAAATTCTCAAAACCACACTCACTGTCAGGATACACACACATCAGGAAGATCACACAGTAATGACATGACCTAACTTAGAGCCACATTTCAGTAACTTCTATGCTAAAGTCTAACCAGAATATGGAATTCTTAAGTGTTATGACCTAAAGTTGACAGGTAGAGTTAAAGAAAAACAAAGTCAAACTTAATAATTTTTTCCATACATAAGTTTTCTCAAACTTTACAGAAATTTATTGTGAACAGAGATCATTGTTTATTATTACATTGTGTTTAAAGAGAGCTTGAACAAAAGACTGACAGAATTTCAAAAATAAACCAACTAGATCTAATATTTAACGTATGTTGCCAACACATATGTAGCAGCAATCACTATTTTTAGTATTGCCATGACTACTGATCACTCTCTGCAAGAACTTTAAAAAATGTTAGTAGAGCCTGAATAAAAGTTCATGGGTTTCTATGGCTTTCCTTAGCATTCTTTCTTTCTTGTTCCATACAATAAATACTGACCATGTTCCAATTTTGCTTGCTCTTCTCATACAGCATTTATCAGCTAGGCTTTCCTATGGGTTCAAGTAGTGCTCTCCGACTCTCTGCAAGTAACTGTACAGTGAGTCCCTTCATTGCACGCTGCTTGCATAATCTTCAGCGATGTGTTTACATACTCAAAGCCTTCTTTAATATTCTTTGATCAGATATAATGACTGTAATCATTCAGTGAGTCCCCTCACTGGACTATGCTTTTGCCAAACTGCAAAATCTCGCATGACTTTTTGAAAAGAGGGTCAGATGTGGGTTGGAAGCTCTGTATTGCCAGAAACGAGCCAAAATACCTACAATGCTATCCCAACAATGAAAGAACACTTAAGAGCTAACTGACTAGCTTATTGCTTTCACAATGTCCAAAGGCTTATTCCAACCTTTAGCTTAGAAGGGATGAAAGAGGGGAGTATTTCTTTGCTAAGTTGCTCCCTGAGCTGGGGGAAGAAAGCTTGTAAATACTTCCATTAAGTAAATGAGAATCAATTAGCTTTTCTTAGTCCACTTATATCCAGTTAAAGAGATGAAAATGTTCTCAGCTACAGAAAAAAAAAAAATCCCACCTCCTGGCTCAGACATATCTCACTCACCTCTGAGGCTAGCATATGAGTTGTTGTGAATTACAACAATATTAAAATAAAGATCGCAGAGCTGACTTTAAACAACGTATATATGCAAACATCACTTAGGCACCATATTTTAAAAAACTGAGATGCAGTACCCTGTGGGTGGTGAGTGACTGCTTGTACATGAAGTGCAAGAACAGAAAAAAGACTTTTAATTTACTTTACACAAACTCACTGAAAATGTTACTTTTGCAACAGGTCTGTTCCTATTTGCCTGCCTTGAGAGAGTTAGGGATGTGTGAGACAAGAAAGATACATAAAGCAAAGAAAAAGAAAACAGGGCATTGGCCATGCCCTGAGTCTCAAAGGGCATTACAGATACTAAATGGTGATAAGCAGAACCAAGTCAAAGTGCTGCCTGATCTACCGTAAGTAATACCTATAACATCACCAGTTTTATTCTGCTTTGGGGGACAGCTTCTGACCTGACACATTTCTTGAACTTTATATGACCTGTTTTGTTGTCTACAAATTACTACAACTGACAGAAGTCTCCATTTTAAACCTGTAACACCTCTGGTGTGGGGTTCCCCTTTTCTCCCCATCCTCCTTCTCTGCATACATGCAGACTGATGTAGTAATATTTTCCCAATATTAAAAATAAAGGATACATAGAGAAGTTGAACAATTCACAGAATTACCTTTTAAAAAAGTTTAATTGTGGGTAATTTAATTTTATTGCTGTTTTAAATACAGTTATAATTAAATGACATATAAATTATATAGTTAAGACATTTTAGAAATAACTCTGAAATTCGTAGATCTAAGTACGATACCTATACACATTTTAAAGTTGTTAAGTACATACACTCTATTCAAAAAAATAAAAGAGTGATTTTAGATGTGTCTCCTTTGCTCTCTTTTCAGTGACTTAGTATTTAGTAAGTGCTGTACAAGGATGCGTAGAGCAAGGCAGAAAGTTGGGGCTTCAGACACCAAAGAGAATTGCTACATTTTAGCTGAAGAAGCGCATTTTTACAGGAGAAATGTTAAAGGTATTCTATGTATCTAATTTATGTTAAGAACTTTATATGGTTAGAATTGGCAGTTTCAGGTTTAAAAATCTTGACCTTATGAATGCTCAACTAAAATGATGGCTTATGCCCAAGAATTATTTTCTTATGGTTCACATTTCTTTTTATCAATTTCTGTTTGAGAGGAGGAATTGTATATATGGTGGAATAAAGCTGCCTTCTTCATTCCCCTCCCCCTCCCAGATATTAAATACAGTGTACAGCTTGTGTGAGCTCATTCCAGGCTTGCCCGCCTTACTTTGCTAATCCACCTCAACCTGTGCTTGGTAGGATCAACGTCTTCTGATTTGAAAGTATAATTCAGTCTTCATCTCTTTCAGTCCTAGACATTTTGTGAACAAAGACTGAGGAGTATGCTATGTTACATAGCTGTGTTAAGCATATGGACTGTTTTCTTCCAGGCATTCAGCCCAGACTATGAAAGGCATTTGGCTTTTGTCTTAGCTATACTGGAACCCAAGTACCTAAGGAATAAAACAGCACTGCAGTAATTCATTCAGTTCCTACTTATTACACAAATGCAATAAATTGTACTTTACATGAGGCTTTACCTCAACAGAATTACTCACTGGAACTACTTTTTATTATCTTCATCATCAGAAATTTACCTATATCACTTAAAACACAACTATTAATCATGACACCCAAGGGAAGGCTTAGGAAAAACTAGCAAATAGAACCTAGGATTGTTCAAAAAATTATAATCAGAATTGTATCACAAACACTGAAGGACAAAGAAGAAAAAAACTCACCCTCTTTTGGGATTTAAGAGAGCTTCAGTAACAGAGCCAGACCATGCATTTTTAAAATTGGTTCACTTTCTCTTTATTGCTTTTGCAAGTAAAATTGATGTGAATTATTACATGCTGACTTCTACAAAGAAAAGTGAGCTGAAGGACTACAGGAAAAAATGCTTTTTTTTTCTATTCTTTCCCTGCCAAAATTGTAAGTAGTATCTACTGTTGAAAGAATGAGTATGGAGCTGACAGATTTACATAGTGAAGGTATTAATATAACAAAATACGCTGTGTTAATCTTATCGCAAACGCTGAAGAGATTTAGCCAGAGATATTCTTCATTTCTAAGATGTTTGTTGCATCATCTTTCACCTGGCATCAAGATTTTTCTCTGGCTCTTGTTCAAACCTAATCATTTACTTGAAAGCAAAACAGTGTTCAGAATGGGTCTGAAGTTTTTATCATGCAGAGACTAATGGTGTCTTTACATATAAGCAGCAGTTCTCAGTTGCTTGCTGTTCAATTTTTCACACTTCAGTTTTACATGATACCAAGGCTTGGTATTTTTTTTTCAGAGGATTTTCTTTTTTGTTATTATTATTATTATTATTACTATTATTATTAGGACCCCTTCATGTATTTCTCCCTCTTTTCCCCCTTCCCTTGCTACTGTAGCCAAGTCAGACAGCCTATTGAGAAACAGCAAACCATCTGTTAACGGATTTGAAGTTCTGAATTATACTTGAGTGTGTAGAGGCACTCGTGCTTAGCCAGAAACATTCATTTGAATTAAGCTATAAATGCTGTGTAAAAAGAACCATACATTTTAACGTAGGTTCATGAATAAATTTAAGGGAGGGCAACTGCACTCTAAAGTTTTATTGCTTCAAAACCCAGTATTTTTGGTGTTCTGTGATCACTTGGTGCTTTTATAGTGTGATTGAAGCTTTAAACCTTGAACTGGGGGGAGATAATTCCTGTGTTAAACCATTTGCAATACAATTTCATTGCTGGATCTCTGGTGGAACAGAAGCGCTGTGGGTTTTTTTTTTTTTGAATTTTCTTAAAAGATGGTTAAACAGGATAAAGGAAAATCTTACTCATTATTGAATTTTCTGGCGTATAGCCAGGTCTCCTAGTTCCAGGCACTTTGATTATTTTCTTTAGTTGCTATCTTGCCTAGTCTAGTGTAATCTATTAATTTTTTATGGTAGGAGAGACAGCCCTGCATGAAGCTTGCATAAGAAACAAAGTGGAGAGATTGATTCAGCTTCTCTCTTCCCCTGGAATAGACATTAATGTTAAAGGTAAGTTATTCATTTTCTCTACAGAACTAAGAAATTAAGCCAGATAAGGAACTGTTAAACATCCTTTTGGTAATGAAGTTTATATTTATGCTATGAAAACTGCCTTTACTATTCTAACTAACAAAATCAGGACTTCATAGCAAACATTGCTGAAAGGTTATTTTAAATGAAATGTGCTTTAACATCACATTTTGTATCAATTTTTAAAAATGCGATTTTTTTATCAGATGTTTTTCAATAGAAGTTCTTATTTTGAAATCACAAGTTGCCACTGTCACCATAATGAATGCTAAAAAGTCAACTGTTTTGCTGTCTAATGAATTACGTTATTAGCATTTTAGTACTACTTCTGCTGTTTTAAAACTTCCCTTGATTTATAATTCAGACTATGCTGGCTGGACGCCTTTGCATGAAGCCTGTAACCATGGCAGCACAGTGTGTGTCCATGAAATTTTGCAACGTTGTCCAGAGGTAGACCTGCTCAGTCAAGTGGACGGGGTGACTCCTTTGCATGATGCACTGTCAAATGGACATGTAGAAATTGGCAAGCTGCTACTTCAGCATGGGGGTGAGTGCATATATATGCTAAACTGGTTTAGGGAAATTATCCTGTTCTGAGTCCATATGAAGTTTGTGGTGCTTTTATTAATGGTTGCATAAAATAAAATTTTATTATAAAATATTTACTTTAAAACATTTTTAAAACAAGCTGTTTTGGTCACAATAAAAATATTACTGTTCTCACACTTATCTTGATCAGCTGAATATGAAATTAGCCAGGATTTTCACTTTTGTTTCCAATATGATAATGTTTTTATTCTGCATTTTACACCATATGCATTGTAACTATATCCTCCAAACTAATTAACAAAGATAAAGATTACCTATTCACCAAGTAAAGCTAAGGGTTTTCTTTTGTTTTGATCTATTTTTACTGTAATGCAAAAATAGATCAGTAAATCTCTATATAATCATGTATTTCAATTTAAATTTGTTCAGCATTTATGAAAATTAATGTGATGGTCTTTGAAGAACACAATTAGCTTGGTAATTAGTTTAAGAAAGGAATCTATATTGTAATTGTGATAACTGCTGTTTAGGGATAATAGTGGGAGGGGCGCCTTAGTTTCTAAAAAAAGATACATTGCCCCTTAGGCAGACACATGATAAATGTTTTGAACAATATGTTTTTTAAGTGACAGGGAACTTGTATCTTGTGTTGAAATACCCCGTATCAACATAATTAACTTAACATGCTTTTTAAAACAAAACAACAGCAAAGAATGATCCTGGATATCAACTCTTCTTTCTTTTAATTTATTTACTAAAATGGGTATTTGCGATAACCTTACTCTTGACCTACAGTGTCAATTTAATCTCTGTGTTATATGCTGAGTCCAGATTTTTTCAATAAAAATCATTCTGCTTGTAGCCTCAAGGTAAAAGAATGCACTGTATTTAGATGGCCTATTACTTAATTAAGCTAGAGAAACAAAAATTTTATTTCGTTCTTGGCATAAGACCCTGTGTATTTACAGTCTTCTCCTGCCCCCTAAAGGCTGTCTCTGTCTGTTGTACAAGCACTGGCTCATGATCTATACATTTCATTCCTTTGCAGTTTCACCTCTCTGTGTTTGCTGAGCTTCAGTTCTTGGGCTCCCAGGTGTTTTATATATCTACTGAACCACACATCTGACATGCCAAGCCAATACCTGGGCTCACCTCCATCGGTCTAAGTGATGCAATAGCCAATAATGTAGTAAGCCCAGCTCCTCAATTGGAAATGGCATTGCACTGATAGATGTGCATTTTTCCTCGGCTATTGTGAAGAATAGGTAGTGGATGATCCTGTTGTCCTACGGGAAGAGCTCTACTTGCACTTGCATTCATCAAAGTTTTCTGGCAACTGTAAGGCTGCATGTGCCCTTATCTTTGCCTTTGTCACACTCCGGGTTTTGGCCTGTCAAGTAGCTGACAAGACTATGGTAGAAAATGTGTTACCCATTCAGTCTGGATTTACTCTGCTCAATAACTTAGAGTACAGCTCTGCAATAACTTCTTCCCTTTCTGCAAAAAGGTCCTCAGCTTGCAGAACTTAATTATTTTACGTAGTCAGTGAGGGAGTAAAACAATATAGCTTCAATCACAGGGAAGTTAGAAGCTCTAATAATGGTAAAGTCATGAAATGAGTAATCTTTTGTAATTAAAATATATTTCTGAAAACATACTAAAGTTATGAAATTGCATCATTTCTTTTGCATAGTAACCCAAATTTACAAGTGAAGATTTATGTTGTTCTCACCTTTGAAAAACACCACCTGTAGTGTTTCATCCTTCTTCATTTTTTTCTTACTGGTGTGGCCTTTCTTAAACTTATCAGGACATCTGTAAACTGTTTAAATATTAATAGCTCCATTGTACTAATAAACAGGAAATATTGAAAGAATGTAGTATGAAAAGAAATATTATTTTCTTATTCTCTGAATAAGAAAACCATGTCCCACTTAATTACTTTAAATCCAATTATTATACTAATTGTTTTTTGCAGCGATCTGCTAAGACTAAATTTTCTAGCTCATTTGAGGAAGACTAGGATTCCTACCTCAGTAGTTTATCTTGATGCATAGCTTAGGACAAGGTTAGCCACACCATCCAAAAAGGTAAAATAAAGACCGTCATAATAAATTGCCTTTAATTTTGAGACAGTTTCAGTAAATAACCCAGCCTGTAAATTTCTTAGTGAAATTGTACATCGGTAATAACACTAATTTTTTACATATTACATATATTGCTACTTGAAATTTTAGGGTAAGGTACATTTGAATTTCTTTCACGTTTCTGTATAATAATCCTTCACTTTCAACATAGCAAAACCAGGAAGAAAATTAAAACTGTGTCATAAAGAAACTGTTACAAATGTTCTCTCTGCATGTTCTCAATTGTGTTCAGAATCACAGAATCATCTAGGTTGGAAGAGACCTCCAAGATCATCTAGTCCAACCTCTGACCTAACACTAACAAGTCCTCCACTAAACCATATCACTAAGCTCTACATCTAAACGTCTTTTAAAGACCTCCAGGGATGGTGACTCAACCACTTCCCTGGGCAGCCCATTCCAATGCCTAACAACCCTTTCAGTAAAGAAGTTCTTCCTAACATCCAACCTAAACCTCCCCTGGCGCAACTTTAGTCCATTCCCCCTCGTCCTGCCACCAGGCCCGTGGGAGAATAGACCAACCCCCACCTCTCTACAGCCTCCTTTAAGGTACATGTAGAGTGCGATAAGGTTGCCCCTGAGCCTCCTCTTCTCTAGGCTGAACAATCCCAGCTCCCTCAGCCGCTCCTCGTAAGACTTGTTCTCCAGACCCCTCACCAGCTTCGTTGCCCTTCTCTGGTTGCAAATGTCTAGCTCATCAGTTGTACCAACATAATAAAAATGAGTTTAAACAGACTCCTAGTTTCTGGCAAAAAAAAAAATCTTGATCAGCTGCCAGCTGGAACATGCCAATATTATTAATGTTTGTATTTTTCTTGCAGGACCAGTCCTTCTACAGCAGAGGGACTCCAATGGAAAATTGCCACTGGATTATGTTCAGTCCCTACCAGTAAAACAAGAACTTTTGAACGTTGTTCATCCAGAAGAGAAAATTGAAAGATTCTATGAACGCACTGAACAAGATTACAGCAGTCAGCAAAGAGAACTGTGGTTGATTTTATTTAACAAGATGCTGCTAAATTTTTGTTCAGTTTATAATCTGTTTTCACCCTTTACTTCAACTCTCAGAGAGGTAGCTTGTTCAAGCAGACTTCCAGTAAGGGCTCATGATTACTATAAGATGCAAAGTACATTTTCTGCAGATTGGTTAGTAGATATGTACTTTAGAGAGCTAGAAACTTTAAAAAAGCTACCACAGTTTCTTCAAGAGATATCTACAAACATATTTCTTTTTCCAGGAGAACAGATGAAGGCTTTATTAGCAACTCTGGAAACTATGGTAGAGGCAAATCTGCTCTTTACTTAAATCCTTTTAACTGGTAGCTTCCAAAACCAGTTACCATTAGTTAAATCTTGATGGCTGTCCATTGATAGTTGGCTAACAGTTTTTCTGGCAACTAAGAAGTACAAATTTCACAGCCCTACATGTTTTTATCACCCATGACATCAATACTTTCCTCTAGTCGAACCTGGAAATCAGATGTATTCATTCAGTGCATTTTTTTTCAGGCAAAATTTATCTAGCATTGCCTTCTAGTTGTCAGACAGCTCTGGATGCCTGTGACCACCTCAGGAAGGTGCTGTATCATTTGCACTGAGTAAAACTTTGCTTTTTCTGGCCTGGTAATCTTTATCAGCAGTCTCATGCCATAGCTCACTTTGGTTTCCAAAGGTAGAGCCTCTGCTGTTAAAGTGAGTTGGATACTACAACAAACAGTTTTTCCTTTTTAAAAGTGTGTACCTACGTATTTTCTTGTCTTTTAATAAAACTGATATTCTACCTGTAAGTAAAGAAGAACATAGGGAAAAAGAAATTTATTCTCTCCATTTTTATCTTGCTTATCTTTGTCTTGTAAAAATTGAAATTACATTTTGGAAATTACATCTTGCAAAATTAAAAACGTAAGGTAGGTATACCTTCTGATTTCAGAATTGGTATACTGTCATTTCCCTAGTTTTTGCTAGTTTGTTAGAAAATGTCACACAAAGATGCACCATGGTACTCATGGTCATATTAGTTTGTGCAGTGACTATGCCAAGGAGACTGGCTGAGGTACTCAGGCTTTATACAGGACTCCAGTTGGTATCACTGACTGGAGCTGTAAAACCATCAGGACATCCTTCTGCTTCCCAGGCCAGTGGTGCTGTGGAAGGCCAAATGCACCTTCAGCGTAACTTATGGTATCACTGGCTCTGCGCTAACTCAGGCTGGTTCGCAGGGGTTTGATAAATCCAGTACGCTGATAATGCATAATATGGTCTTGGTAACATGCCTGGGATTCCCTCCACTAAAGAGGCTGGTGGAAGTAAGTAGTGGTACAAATCTAGCTATGTTGGCAGGGGAATTTACTAAGGATTAGACAAGGCAGTTTAAGTATGTACTGGGCATCAGATTCTGACACTAAGCATGGATCTCCTTAAAAATTACAGCCCATTTAATATGAGAATTTTGTTCTCCATTCTATGAATACATGCGAACTACACATGATAAATCCTCTAAACTAATCCTCTAACCTAATTTGGGATTGCGTGCTACATATTCTATCAGATGGTCCTTTTAATTAATAAAGAAAAAGAGAAAATCCTGTGCTGTTCTTTAAAGGTATCGAAGCTCCTGCAGCAGCTGAACTGTATAATTGTGCTGCTTGAGGTTGGGGATCTCAAAGAGATGCATATTTTGGAGAACTCTTTCTGCACATTTATATAGGAATGACCATTCTTCTTGACATGCATCTTGGTAGAGATTGAGTAACAAAATGGTTTAAGACTAGGCCTGAGAAGATACGCTTCCAAAGGAAGTTTCTCTCTTCCCCTTTCCAGGGAAGAGAAGGAAATGCTGCCTTAGAATGAGGACAACTGATCCTTTTTTTTTTTCTTTTTTTTTTTTTTCTAATGGATTCAGTAAAAGATCAAAAATAATTCAAAATCTTAGCCTTCAAAAGGAAGGTACTAATTAGCAACGTTTCCAATTCTTCTGTAGTAGCAATTTATAATATTAAAAAAAGGAACCTTAAAAGAAAGGGTGTGGATAATAGCTGCTTCTGAAATTGATGTTGCTTGACTAGAGGGAATAAGTTACATTGATGCAGCTGGCTTGCAGCACATTAAAACTTCCATTTAGCCTTTCTGCAGCTGAGATATATGATCTCACAGCAATTAATCTACTGAAGATGCTCAGACTGGGTTGGTCTTGGAACCAGATCTTCATTACAAATGTTCAGTGTTTATTAATGACTGATTATTATTTTCATATATACATGCAGAACAGCCTACCCTAATAGAATAAAGGGTCAGCTCATATTGGATTTGTTTCTGTTTGTGCCCTTTTGATTTTTCTCCAGTAAAAGTAAAAAAGCAACACCCAAAAAGCCTTTGTTTGTGTAAGATGAACTAACAACAAACTTCAGTATTCCCTGTTGCAGGGCGTGATGAAAGAAATGCTATGCAATTACTTTGTAAGGAATGCAAAATATGTCAGCAATATTAAAGTTTTCTTTAATTATGAATTCGGTAGGTAATCGGGAACTTAAAATAATTGCGACTCAGAAAACCATGGGAAAAGAATTCTGATGTATCTGAAAAAGCAAATGTTTCAGAATATTCATACCTATTCCTAATATAGTACATTAATGACAGAAATGAAAGCAAGAAAAGCTTTGTTTTGGTCTGATAGAGGGATTCTCTGCTTAATCCAAGTTATTCTGTACAGTTATTTGCTATTATGTCGTGTAGTTGGGAAAAATAAAAAATAAAAAAACACATCTGTCATTTATAAGTCCTTCTTACCTATTTGAACTAGTTTGAGTCCTCTCTCCAACATATTGTAGAAATGTTCTCAATGATTATTAACATTACAAAATGAAACATCCAGAAGTTAGCAAATGTAGGTATGTAGGATATTTCTGCTTTTTAAAATCCTGATCGGTATGCAGGGTATTTCCCACTTCCCAGTTTAGTTACAAGAACAAACAATACCAGCCAACACGTCCCGCTTCCCATCTTCTCTGCGTGCCCATGTTTCACAAGCCAAAGCACTTCACAAGTGCTTACATCTTCATCCTGAACCAACCCAGGCCTTTAGCAAGTTCTTCAGTTTTCTCCACCTTCAGCATGCCATTGGAAAATGTCACTTTTACACGTACATGCACCAAGTGCTGCCCTGATGAGCAAACAGTGGTCGGTGGCAGCACAATACTTGGTAGGAGGAAAAGAGAAGGTAAAGCACACTGCGATGTGCAGTCAGGAGTTGTAATGGAATGCAAAGTTGATGCTCAAGCCTAAAAAGCAGCCAAAAAGAAGTTACATGAAGCCAAACTTCAGTTGTGTATTTTCTCTGACACGTATCCTTTGTTTCACAACCCTGCCATTGCTGGACATGAAGCACAACAATTTGTGTGCAGCCTGTTGGTACCTGTAAAGACACTTTTCCTGGGTGTTTATTGATTTCGGAATGGTAACACTTAGCAAATAAATTACTAAAGGCAGCATACTAAGCACTGGCTCGGACTTTTGCTGTTGTTTTGTTGTTTTATGAGCAAGGCTTAGCTCACACAGTTTAAGTATAGCTGTGGCTTCGATAACTATTGAAAGTTTGTTATTGGAAGGTGTTATTGAAAGCTCAGTGCCAGGGCTCCTTTCTTTAAAATACCTTACTCTGGACAGTTCTGAAGCTCTTTCCTGCACCACCTGAGTTGCTCAGTCCCTGCATTCATAAGGGGCAGTTCCACAAATGCCCTGTGCAGTGTTAATATCAGCCCTCTGCCTTGGGCTAGCACATTCAAGGACCATGCTGGGCATCACGCCATGCTCCCTTGTGGTCAAGAGTGCCTGGTAAAGCCAGAGTCATCTGCATTTTAGTGTCGGGAAGGCATGGCTTTCGTCGTGCGGCCCCACATTCAGCTTGAGCTGGCTGCAGTAAGGCTTTTTTTTTTTTTTCAGCAGGGAATCCAATTTAGTGACTGAACAGATCAATCTGTGTGAGTAGGCATTTCTTCATGTCTTGTGCCACATGCAGATGTAAATATGAACGACTGTGTATTTACTCCATTGGTGAAATAATATACCAGTCTAAGTGCCAACCCCAGAGGAACACCATGAAAAACTTCAGTTATTATTCCCCACTGAATACTGTTCAAAATTTGTCAGATAGATAACTGATTTTTTAATCTGTTAAACACAAATAATTCTATACTGTATTAATCATCAAAATGTAATATATAAAGATCCCTACAAGTTCATAAATTTATCATCATATTTACCAGTATATGAAATGATGCTTCTTTAGGAAAACTGATCTAAAAATTACACTTTGCCAAATATTCATCTCTGCTGTCATATTTAGATGAAGATATTGCAAATGTACCTGATTTATCAACAAAATGTAAAGATCTGTTTGAAAAAAATACAGACTCTGGTTTGTCTGAGTTATTTTAAGTCAGGATATCAAGAGGAACTTGTAGCATATTTTAGGTAGCATATTTTTCTAGAAATGCAGAAAAAAAAAATGTTATTGAAAAAAAAAAAAAAGGAGGGGGATAAGCTAAGGACTATTTAACAGAATTTGTCCTGCAGATGGGCAGGGAGCCTTGTGCAGAACAGATGAAATGGTAAAGCTGCAGAGCTTCAGTAACACTTTCTGCACAGACGTCTGTGAACCAGGTGTTGGAGAGCATGTTCCGATTTCAGCAAAAAATAATCAGAAATATTAAAAAAAAATACCTCTACCTGCCCAACTCTGATGATAATATACACTATAAGGTAAATCAGACTATTTATTGGTTGTTAACAACACCAGGTATTACTAGAGGCTGCTGGCACAAGGCAAGGAAAGAGAAAGAAGTAGAAGCAGTGCAAAACTCAGGTCCGGTTAAGAAAGTATTCTTTCAATACAGGTTTCATTAATCTTTCAGGAGAGCTATCTTATTTAAGCTGGAAAATTGTCATTAATCTTGAATGTAGGAGAAGTGAAAATAAAACAGTGGAAGACCAAACAGTCAGCTTATACAAATTGTTGAGAGTGCTGACACAGGGAAGTTTGCCCATTGTGGCTTGTCACTTGCACACAGCTGGTCTGATTAATCTAATTCTTGTCTTACCTAAATGAGCCTGTATACATTTGCTAAATGTCACCGTTTTTCATCAGACTCATGTAAAGAAGGCCTCATTCTTGTTTAGCTGCCAGTACACCTAAATCACTTTGCTCTTGTACTTTAAAATAAGAAGTAGTGGCTCTTAATATAATTATCCATACACCAAATCATTTGTAACCAATGGTGCTTTTGATAATTCAGGGAAGGCATAGCTAATTTGAAAAATAAAAAACAAACTAATCTAAGGAGATCTATATTTAAAAAGAATAATCATAAAACTGCAGACTAAATAGCTTATCTTGCTGATTTGTTGTTTACCTCACTTGCCAATTTAGTCTTAAAACTTGGCATATTTCTCATTAATGCTCCCTCTCTTATTTTCTTTAGAGGATGTTGTGCTATCTACCCCAATACGTGCATGTCTGTTGAAATTCTGCTCTGAGAACAAATACGATCTGGCAGTTTGAGGTGGTCATCCAAGCATCACTTTTAGCTTTTCAAAGCACACCCTCTCTGTGTGGGGGACATGCTATCTGTAATGGCTCTTGAACTACTGAAGATTGAACTTCATATGGATACCATGTGGACTGATGATAACATATCTTCTCTATCAACCCCTTCTGACTTCAGGAGTGTTCATAGAACATGAAGAATTACTTGTTCCCTGATGGGCCTTTGCAAACTCCACACAAAAAAAATCAGGGAGGGAACTGATAAGATTAAACAACGGGTACAGCTATCAAAGGCTCTAGCGTAGCTATATTTATAGCGACTTCACCAACATGATTAAATAAATGTTTGGTTGTTTTGATTTTTAATTTTTTTTTTTTGTGATAAATCCAGAAAAATCCTTTCAAATGCATGTTGCGCCACATTTATACCAGGTTTATGACACATTTTATTTGATATGGTATTACCATCTCATTTGTCTATACGGAGTGCTAGCCATCAGTCCAATGTCAGGCTGCTGGGCTGCTGGAGGGTGCTGTCCCAGCCTGCCGAAGGTGAAAAAATGAAAACTGCTGCTTTGCAAGACAGGCTACAAACAGGCAAAAGGAGTGCCATTTCAAAGGTTTCCCTTTTATAAACTGAAATACAGTTTTTGTGTTTTCCTTAGCCTGTGCAGATCTGGAAAACACCAGATGAATATGAACACATTGGGTTTCTAGCAGATGCCAGATCCAAGGAAAAACTCTCAGGTCTCTCCAGGTTTCTGTATAGCAGCACAGGGAGAGCAAGGTTCCTCCAGATTGGAACGAAGCCACAAGGGAAACCAAAAGGGAACTGTCTGCAGCTGGCATGAAGAACTGATGCGTTCCTCCTGGCAGCCAAGTGGGATGTATGAGGTCACAGCACACTTTAATCCTGTCTGCTTACTCAGAGTTAGAGAGATGGAATTATCCCTGGTTTCCATGTATTTCCCCAAAGTGGATGCCTATGTGGAAGATTCGTTTCAGAAAGCAGAATGAGTATTACACATATCTTTCAAAACTGTACACTCTCCCAGAGGCCTCTACAAGCCAGAGCACCTTCTCAAGGGGATGAAACATTTGTTCTCTTTTCTCCTGCGGGGGTGCACATGAAGACGAGACCAATGTCTCTGCAATATCCATGTGAAAAGCAAACAACAATTTACCGGTTTTAGTTAGATCTCTTCCTGTTGCCCTCCAGAAGCATCACCCTCGAGGCTGCAGGCTGTCTCCCGCCCCTGCTGTCTCCCACACCAGTGGCCCTGGACCAATTTCTGCAGCAAGCTGACAGAGGGTCATTGCTGTAGTTAGCCAGGTCTCCTCTCCCATCTGGATAGCCTCACATTGGCCACATCATACTGCTAGGAAGTGTACAGTGTGCATTTGAGGCCACTGAGGCCTCTCCAGCTTGGGAAGTGCAATGCCCACTACAGCCAAGCCAAGGAGTTGCACACAGGGTCTGCTTCAAGTTATCCAAGCTACGGTTGTCATCAGCACAGCTCCAAACCTCTGTAGCTGCCCTCTGGCAGCCTGACAGCCGCTGGCCTTTGCATGCTGCACGTAGAGGACATCTTCTCTACACCAACTTTTGCAAAGCTTTCAGGGCCTTAGCAAACATTCCACTGGGCAGCTGCTTCCTGCCTCTGCTAGGGCAGTCAGATTTTTATTGACTGGAAAGATGGCCCAGAAAAAGCCTTTACAGTTCATGAGAAATTTTAAGAATTTCATCCATCCATATGGAGGATTGGTCTTCATTTCTGAAGTGCTGTCACATTCAACTGCCTTTCCCATCCATGTTCCTTGTGACAGGCGGAACGTCTGGAAGATGCCACCTGCTCTTCTGCATGACCCCGTGTTAGGATGTTGGATGTGGGGCTCAGCGCGAGGATACTTTCAGATCTGCTCTGAACCTGAACCTTGCAGGTTTTTAAGCCTTCTCCTTCCACCGTTCAAAAGAAACTTGTTTCTGAACACCTCATATGCTGTCTACAGAAGTTTTGCAAGGCCTTTAGCGGTGCTGTCACCTGCTAAATCCACGTTACTCAGATTCCTATTTAAAGTTCCAGCCAGGAGTGCCAAGAGCACTCCTACCTGCCCACCTTCAGTTTAGCTTCATTCCATTGCTTAACAAACTGATTTGCGTTTTTTATTTTATTTTTTCCCCTCATTTAACAACAGTGTATATTATATGAAGTCCAAACACACTTGATGTCTCTAGCTCTTCATTCCATGGCTAAATGTCTATCTGTGGTAGAAGGGTGAACAGGGCTGAAATTAAAAGACAAATTGTCAAATGTTTTTCAATACTGACTGTAGGAATGAGAAATGATTTTTAAAGCACATTATTTGGAAATAATATGAGAATTTGCATATATTTTTCACCACAGAATTTAGTTTCTCGGTGAGAGAATTTGAGATGCATGGACTTTCCCTGTTACATGGGTGCACAATGCCAGGGGAATGTGTACTGTTCAGCACTGAGCTGAATGTGCGCTCTGTAGGGGTGTGTGCAAATGAATGAAAACAAAATATCAGCGTAGGAACTGGTATTTCTAAAAGCTAGGAACTTGTCAAATAGCTACAGTGGTGTCTGTCACATTTCCCCAACTGCGTACTGAAAGCAAAAAGAGGGTTTAATATTTAGGCTGAGAAGGAGAAAACACACGAAATTCAGAATTAGGGCTGAGAGTTTGTCCTTCCTGGGCACTGTTGCCATTTTCATTTTTAAAGTAGGTCATTTAAATTAGCGCTCACAAAAACAATGAGCTAATGCACCAGCTGGAGACAGGGCAGCAGGGCAGACATTATATAAGCCCCTTCACAGAAAGGTAAGTGTGCACCTAATGGCTCCTTTGTTATAACCCTGATCTTCTAATCTCAGCTACTGTCAGCTGTGCCGAGCGTCTGCAGCTCTAGAGACTGCACACATCAAGCTCCCAGCTCTCTGTATCCTCAATAATATGTGAGCCCAATTTCCTACCAGTGACAGGTTGGTGCAAACTCACTGCGTGACTCCAGATCCTCTCTTCACCTCTCCCTTTGCTTTGTCACAACTTAAATCAAAAGGTAAACAGAAGCCCTGGCTTTAAACTTCCTGGCATTTGACAGTTCTGGCATCAAGTGTAAGTGTCAACTACTTCAAAAATTCATTTCTTTTTAAAATGCCACTGTTTGTTCTGCAGAGTGTCTGGTCAAAGTGCAGCTTCTGCATTGTGCTGCAGAGAAAGAGGCCAAGCTGTAAAAATCATAGGACTGTATTTAATTGTAAACCTCCGGACTTAACCAAGAACAGCAAAGTGCACAATGAAAACTAGTTCTCCACCATTAAGAATTCCTTAGAGCATCTTCTTCCAACCCATACTTTGCTGCAGTTACCTACTTTAAACACAACTCTTCACAAACTACAGGTTTTCTGCTTTTGTATGGTTTCTGTCAATTTATTTTCCAAAGTCAAATGCCCATTGTGATTTGATTTTGAAGTCATACAGAGGTACAAATCTAACTGGAATGGAGCAAGACTGTAAACTCAGACATTTCAGAATCAAGTAGTAGACAGTAAGATGCATATATATACAAATACATATAATATAGAATGGTTATGCAACTCCCAGAGGAGATTTGCTTCCTTTAAATGTGGATTTTCTTATCTCATATTCTTCATTTCCAGACTGACTTTCATAGGAAACAATTTCAAAACATTTCACAACCCACTGACGCCCACCACAACAGTAAAAACACACTGAGCAGCAGGAAGAAGAGGCTAGATTGGAGCATTGAAACAAAAAATCCTGCTACAGACAGCGGGGTCACTGTGAGAAGAGTGTGTGGCCTGATCCTCCTAAGTCCCCTGTCCTTCAGCTCTCGTGCCGTACAGGCAGGACCTTGTTCCTGTTGAGTTTCCGCACAGGATCTGCCACATGTCACAGTCAACAGCACTACTGACTTTAATTGCTTTTGCATTTCAGAGAGGTCTAAGTGCTCTGAAAAGACCAACCTGTGACCACCAGCCCACAGACTCCAAACAGCTCACAGCCAACTTGAAGGCCGGGCCTAACTCTGATGTGGTGTGGGGAGCGGACAGAGTCTGGATGCAGGGTACCAAGAAGAGGGAGGTGAAGTTTTGTGAACATATTGCCTAGGAATTAGGTCTATAAGAGGATGAATAAGACAAAGAGGATTTCTGGGTGGGAAAAGAAAGGAGAAGCCTACCAAGAACAAAAAGCAAAATGAGGAGAAGCAGCAGGAGAACATGACATGGCAGAGAGTGGCAGTCCCCAGTAAGGTGTAACGGGTACTATCAGAAGTGCCAGGAAATCAAGGAGAAGAGGTAAGGTGCAGTAGCCTTGAGCTTGGCTGTCCAGACTCTGTTGGCCAGGGTCTCTAGGAAGACGGGAAGGAGTGGGCCTTGGCACCAGCAGGCATGGGACCAACTCCACAGCATGCAGGCAGCAACATCTGACCTTAAGAAGAGACTAAAAACCATGTGGTAGCTGGAAAGGAAGGTGTGGATGTAACCACAGCTTTGGGATGTGGGGCTCTTAAGGGTGCCAGGGGGAATGCCGTGGCTGTGTTGTGAAGGGAAGGACAGCAGGAAGGCTGGTTCCACCGTAATTCTTCTCCCAGCTCTTTTCCAAGATGTCTCCCATTCTTTCCAGAATTGTATACTGCCACAGCAAATTCCTGTCATTGAACTTTCTTCTAAGTGAGGCACTTATATTTACACACATATTGCAGGTAGAGTTCCATCCTTTAAATGAATCCCAGTCTTTAAAGAAATCTGCAATAATTAAAGTTATACTTCCTAGCCATTTAGTTTACCAGTAATGCTTTTAATAATCCAGGGCCATCCCTACTTCTTCCCCTCCTTCAATACATGCCTGTACAGGGCCTCAGCTGGAAGAACAGAAATGTAGCTGAGAGAAGGAATTGCTTTAGTCTCTAGGCGCATTCCTTCTGATCAAGCCATTATCTTGTGCCCGTGAGCAACGGCTCCTCCCGCTTCGAGTGTGACTGCTTGTCGAGCTTGTTACGTGTCCATCCTGGGGGAAAGGAGAATATTTTTTGCTTTTGTTACCGTATTTGTTCAGGAGGCAGAGAAAAATCTTCCTTTGTGTCATAACTCAAGCACAGATGCACACTGAGCAGGCTGGCTTAGGGGGTGGAAACATGCAAATGAGAGGAACGTCCAGTGCACCAAGCCATTAATTAACGAGGTCAGTAATACAACGTGGTAGGAGCAGAACTGGAACCAGAGATCCCTTGAAGGGATTTCCCAGTGCCTCATTCAGTGGCAGGGGCTCGGCAGTGCAGACCGCAGTGGGGTCAGCATCAGGTGCGACGGCTGGAAGTGTCCAGCTGGCAGCGGTGCCCATGCTGCAGGTTAGTTAAATGGCTCTCCTCCCCTCTTCCAGTAGTATCTAGCAATGATGCCATACGGCATTTATTTGATATTTTCATTTTCTCTTCAAAGTCCCGATACTTGCGGCAATTGTGATGACGCAGTAGCTGAAGAGGGGATGATGCTGAATTCCAGCTCTTGTTCTCTTCCTCGCAGCTGCTCCATGCTTATCACTCCCTATTAATTTGATCATGTTTTTGCATAATCATGCAATGTGTCTGCACTTTCTTTGCTACTTTTGACTGGGGATCTTTCTGCATCAGTTGTGGCTCTAAAAGGCTTTTTTTTTTTTTTTTTTCACATTCCTAAAAAAGATCATGTGTAATAATGAACAATTATGCAAAGTAAACTTTGTAGGAATGTGTCTTTATGTCAGGGTACAGAAGGTCAGGCAATATCAACTTATTAAATGACTCCAGAAAATATTAATCTGCACTCTTTAATCAAAAAGATATCAATGATCAACATTGTGGCTTTTCCTTTAATCACCTACTGTAATTTAATCAAAAGCTGAGCAAGAAAAGCCATTTTGAGTGTTACCTTTGATTATATTAAAATGAAAAAATTCTTTATTATTGTATGAATCATAGCTAAGGATTTCAGGCTTTTATATTGTGCAATCTGAAGCATAAAAAAAAAGCTTTTGACATTTAAATTTAATTCAGCACTGAGACTGATGAGAAGAAAAAACATAGCTGCATGTATTTTTTGGTCCCCCTTAGTAAAAAAAAAAAAGTCAATTTCAAACTCTCAGAAATTTGAGTTGGACTCTCAAGATTCAATAGAACTGGAAATTGTCCAGTTCCATGGCTAAATCTGGCATTCCTTGAGCATAAAATTCTTGCTAAGAAAAAAAGAAATTATGCTCCGGAAGTACAATGTTTCCTGTGCAATGGATAGTTAAGTGGATAGTTAAGATTTTTCCCTTCCCTTCCCTTCATCCTTCATCCTTCATCCTTCATCCTTTCCTTTCCTTTCCTTTCCTTTCCTTTCCTTTCCTTTCCTTTCCTTTCCTTTCCTTTCCTTTCCTTTTTTCTTTTCTTTTCTTTTCCTTTTTCTTTTTTCTTCACAGTGATAGCTCATAGATTTTTAATTTAATTAAGATCTAAAATTTTTAGTTTGTGAGAAACATGCCTTCTCTTGATTGATTCCTTTGACACGAAAGGGGTGAAAACCTTCTAATGCCTGTTGCAGCAAAAAGTATCTAACCCCCCAGTCAGATGACCTGACCTACACTTGTTCACATCTTCTATGGCTGGCAGCAGCTGTGTTACAACTTTTTTTTTTCTTTTTTTTTTTCTTTTTTTCCCTGAGAGAGAGGCTGCTGTCAAGGGATCAGATGTAGTATTCGCAACAAAGACTAAGCCTAGCCAACTGAAGCAGTTCACCATATTTTAAATGTGGAGAAATATGGAGAGATAAAGGCTGTTTAGGGCAGATGAATTACTTTTCTGGTAGGAAGGGAAGGATCTTTTCTTTTCCCACCAAGAGCAGAGGGAGAGCACCACCTGGAGGTTAGCCCTTTATGAATGACTCTGAGCCTAAATGCACATCATCCTCACCCTCAGTCCTTCTGCTTCCCTCTCCACTGATCAGCCAATTGCATGATGCTTTCAACGAGGTGCAAGTGACCGAGTGGAGAGTAGTTTGTTCTTTTAAAGCCTTCACTTTTTCTCAGTTGACATCTAAAGATCGCATTTTATTTGGGAGTAGTTGAATTTCTCCTTCAAGTGTCAGAAGATACATTCCTTTTATGCTGTACTCTAATTAGGCACAAAGCAATGGAAATCCAGTGCTTCACACTGAAAAACACCTATAATTGCAACTGTGTATGTCTTAAAAATCTTTGGTTGTTCACCTCTGCGAGATTTCAGAAAAATTCCAAAGGAAGAGGTAGTTACTGAAAATTTGCAATTTAGGTGGGGGTGGGAGATTAACAGCTTTAATAGAAGCAGCTGCACAGCAATCTGGAAATTAGCCCAGTTGGGAGGAAAAAGTTTGTCCTCAAAAGAGAAGCAGGCTCAGAAATGTAAAGAAGCCTGCGTCTGGCTGCCAGCACAACTCCTGCAGCTGAACATGGAAAGGAGGCGTAGGTGGAACGCGCCCTTCTCCTGCAGGTAGGGATCTCTTGCTGCTGGGGAGCGAGCTGCGAATGTCTCAACATGCTTTGAGCGGCTGGTACGTGGTCTAATGCTGACTAGAGAATAAATTTTTCTTTTCTTTTCTTGCTTCGTACTCCTGGGCTACCCTGGAATGAAATACGTTAGCGCATTGCCGTCAGGTCCAATGGCTCTTCCTCTTGATGCTAAAGCACACATTAGCATATATGTGGCCTTCTTAATGAATTTCTCAGTGTCCCACTGTTGTTTTAATTGCATCTTCCAACTGTACTCTGAGGTAGCAGCAGAAATGGAACTAGAACCTCAGACAAATAGTCTCCAGTGGACACCAAGTGTTCTGACACCTGCTTGAAGTGTGGACCCAAATGAAGCTGTTAAACTTTCTCTCCCTAGAGCAGAAAGAATTTCAAGATAATGAAAGACATTGTTCAATCCTGATTGTTTACACACGGACAAGTTATTTAGGAATAATACCAGACAAATTAGAGGGTTATAAGTTAGAAGGTTACCACACAAGGTTAGAAGTTGACTTTAGAGACAAACTGGAAATTGAAGATACATTGAAATATTTACAGTATAAGGCAGGATCAAATCTCTGAAGAGGCCTCTCCCACAGAGATTAGCTTAAATATTGAAAAGGGGCTCAGACAAATTAAATTATTTTAAAACATAGTTTTATAATGTTCTATTTTGGCAAGGAGAAACCTCAGTTAATGAAAGTGTGTTCTGAGTCAGTCCTACTTCTGTGCATTGCATTTCCAGTGAGATCAGCTTTAAAAGGTTGAGGCATTAACAGAAGCTTAACCAGTTTCAACAAACTTATGGCCTCCTTCCCCTGCCCCTGCACTTACATATTTTTGAGCTTAAAACACTGAAATCCTGCACAAAGAAATACAGTGCTTTCATTCACTTGTCCTTCATGCCAATCACGGAAAATGATACTGTAGGACTTCAAAAAAAGATGCTTCCTACTATTAGTACAGAGATGCTTAAAACTGTGTTTAATGCAGTAATTGTGTATAAGTCAAGACATTACCACCAAAGAGGACACTTGAAATTGAGTACAGAGTAAACTAAACAAAAAAACAAAACAAAAAAACACAATAGGAGATTGCACACAGAATGAAGGGTAATATTAAGAAAATACAAGGCTTGCAATGTATCAAAGAACTTTGCAGAAGTGACAACTGGCAACAAATATTCTCACTTTGTCAAGTAGAAATTTTTTTTTGCTTCTTTGTTTAGTTTTTTAACAAAAAAGGCTCATCAGTGAATCTTTCTTCATCAATAGTATGCTGCTCTTTGGGCAACATATAACGAAAAGGTGGTTAAGTAAGCTTCGCAAAATAATTCATTAAAAATCATGATGTAACAAGAGCAAAGCCTAAGACTTTCTACAGAACAGTTACTTAAGTGGCATTCTTTCAAACATACAAATTACAAGATCAAAATAATTATTATATCAGAAACTGGCCATCAACATTTCTGTAAAATAAACAAGGTCAGAATGATCTTTCATGAGCAATGCAGCTAACGTAGAATTCTTTAGAGAAATATATATACATTTGCTTGCAAAGTATTTCTAAATAGTCTTTTCAAAAAGTATTGTTAGAGTAGTGCAATATAACTTTATCAGCAATTGCAACCAATGAGAGGTAACCCACAGAGAACAACAGGAAGAACTCCTCTCGAGGATGGAGTTCTGCAGCTCTCACCTGGGCAAAAATCCCCTTTAAAGTCACTGGGAGCTACGGCTAAGAGCTGTGCACAGGTAGTCCCCTAGGAATGAATTCTCTGCTCATTACGTGGGGACCTGAGCGTGAAAGTCTACAAGCAGGTATCAGAATATATCCCCAAGCACTCGTTATGAAGTGGCCACTAAAACCTCTGAAATGTAAACCTTCCTACTCTAAGTTTTGTTCAATTTATAAAATAATGCAGTTTCCATGCAGTAGGGCACAGTTGTTATCAGAAGAACTGACTACATTATTAGCTAAGGAAATAAAACTGGTATATCAGTTTAACCACAACTGCATTTTTTCCTCTACACTACATTTCACATTGGTAACAGGTAATGTGTTATATTATAAAGCATATAAGTATGACCTTGTGATTTGAAAGCAAAAACATTTTCTGCAAGATTTCTCGATTAAAATAGTTATGTGCACAAAAGGCGTTCATAGCATGACACCCAAAGCGATATGGAGTTCGTTTGATAGTATTTCCATTACAGCAGAACTATGGACCTAATTCACTAAACTATGTAGTACAAATGAAGATCACTGGTACATATAAAAAAATCAGATAGGCAATCAATTACAAACCTGGCAGTATTTTGAGAGAGACAGAGATTTTTAGGTCTTATAATGGAATGATAAAAATGGCAGGAAGTTCTTTTGGGAGCTCCAGAAAGACATCTGCATTTGGTGTTTCTCTTTAACTTACAAGCAGCCCTACTGCACAGGAATACGTTGCACCAGGAGTTAACACCACAGTCTAGAGTTCAAAAAATTTGCTAAAACTTAAGTGCAGTAGGTTTCACTACATTGTATTTCTGCTGAGATGTATAAAACATAGAAAATTGTAATGGTGACTTACTGGATAAAAATATTAAGGTTCACAAACAAAATTTTATAGAATTTTTGAGTCAGATTTAAATTTACACCTTTTGTAGATTTAATCGTCATGATTTGAATATTTGAGATATCTCTGACCATTGAGTAGCAGTGCGTATTTACCATTCTACTTTGATTTCTTTAACGTGTTACACTATTTCTAACAAGCCTTTCAATCAGCAAAAGCCCTACTCGAAACCTTCATCAAATGTGTCTTTACAGTGCTAAGTATATATTCAGTGAGAAACGCCTTTATACAGTATTTACAAATTCTCCCCATTAGATAAAAAGGCAAAATAAATAAAAAGCTTAGAGAAAGGAAATGCTGCTTAGGGTGTAGGCTTCTCCTTTTATCTTCCCCCAGCAGATGCTAGTTTCTTCGATACATGAAGCTGTCTAGCCAGGATTGTTTTTCTTCCTCTTGCTTGGGCTGTGACTGGGATCTTGTTTCAGTTCATGATATTGCACCTGTTTAAACACAATGTTCAGAAACTGGTCAGGTGGCCACCAGCAAGAAAAAGCAAGAAAGAAAGATTTCTGTTTTTTTTTTGTTGTTTGTTTGTTTTTTTTCAAGGCAAAAGAAAACAAAAAATGAAAACTATCCCCCTGCAATCTATATGGCTTCTACAGCTGTGAATCAACAACAGAATGACAGACCTAAAGTAAGAAGAAAAAATACCATTAGGAAAATCCTGCCAGGAGATAAAACACTGTACTGACGTAATCTTTAAGAAGGTTACCTTCTTTTTTTTTTTTTTTACCCCTGTGAGATGTAACAGAAAATAAAGAGTATCACCTTTAATGTTTTGGATGAATATTCTTTGCAGTCTTTTTCCTAAAAACATACTTATTTTCAAAGGCCTACCACAGAGGGGGCCAGATTCAGATTGGACATGTGCACATGTACCTCCTATTCAAGCCAGCTCTGAACTGAAATTGTTACCTAGAAATATGGAAAGCATATAATCTTCATGATACTGGAGATAATTTATGTGCCCAACATATCCTAATGCTTGCACCTTCACAAGGGGTTGTGTACTGCACTATAAAAGCTTATAATTCATAACTAGCTCACTTTTAAAGAATTTTATGGTCACGGTTGAATTGTAGCCAAAAATTTTCACTTTAGAAAAAACAGGCTGTGAAGTACTTGGGACACTGAGCAAAGCTGCCTGCTGGTGACTCTGCCCATGTGCCACTCCTCCATCATTTGACCCTTCTTTTGCCTCTCTGCATTTCCTAGTGGCCTCAGGGAGCAACATTTCCAACAAAAAAAAACTTGCAGTGCCTCATCCCAATGAGATTCACATTACACAGCCTGGAGGCTGCTTAACACAAGCTCTAGCACCTACTACCATCTCCCAGATACTTGTCTTTTTATTGATTTCCCATTAAGTATAACTGAGGTAGTAATTAACTCCTCACTGGACAAAGTACCACAGACTCCTTAAGGTTCACGGACTATCCCCAGCTTGAGTTTCAATTTATTTTTTGTGCCAAAGAAAGTGAAGGTCAAATCAAAACAATCAGTTTAAAAAAAAAATAAATAAAAAAATAAACAGAAAATGATGATGCCATATATTAAATTAACAACTGTATGAACACCTAAAAATATACACACCACTTGCACATCTGAAGGAACTCTGGACAGGAAGTCAAGCAGCTCGTTGTTATCAATTGCATATGGACTTCGAAGCTTCTTCGTAAATTTATTGATGCCTGCAAAAGTGAGCATTCAAATGTTACTTTCACCATTTTTTAAAAACAGCGTATATATTTAAGGACAAAGTACTGAGAAAGATCTTGGGATCAATTTCAAAGTCTGACAGTAGCATTAACTAATTAATGCATGAACCATAAAGCTCTAAAAGCCATTATCTGCTGTTGTGGTTCCCTGTGATTCAAGGTAAAGTGACATACTTAATTCCTCTAATACTGTCTTTAAAACAAATTTGACTGAGAACTCCCCTTACAACAGAAACCATGGTTATTACGTGGAAGATGGAAGAATGAGAGGAATAATGTGTACCCTGTCTCTGTGGTGATAGGACAAGTAACAGAGGGCTTACTAGTAGGATAGAAGACTCAGGCTAGATGCAAGGAATAACTTTCTAATACTATGGATGGTGAATCAGGTGGGAAGCAGTTCATCATGTGAAGGCTTAAGGAAGAGATTTCACAAGCCTCTGTCTGCAAATGACAGATAGAGATGATCCAACGGCACATCCAATGGACACAATGGTTCTTCCAGACCTCATAGCCTTACAGTGCCGATTGACAATTAGCGTTCAAAGGCACCAAGAAAATCCTCCCCAAACTAAGCTAAAAGCAGGCTTTTAACTTAAACTTGTTTACATACCATGGCATACCAGCTCGGATTCATGCACTTTTCATGTAAGAATCTTGTGTGTGGGCTCTCGGATCACACACCTAAATCACGGCCAGGAATGGTACAAACTGCACAGATTCTCGTTTGAGCAGCAGAAAGCTGGGACAGCATTTGAAAATGTGCTGCTCTGTGTAATTTATGAAAGCTATCAGAGATAAGATAATCCCGTTTATCTTCCAAGAAGTCTTTGGTGCCTAGGCCTTTCAGAAAGCTTTAGCAAGGACATTAAACTTCAGGACACGGTGCACTAGCAGCAGGCTTGGTAATAGCCAGGGGCGCCCACTGAATGAATTCTCAGCAATTTGGTGAAGACAGGAGATCACCAAAATCCTTTTATCACTAGATTAAACAATAAGTATTGTTAAATAATATGTGGGATTCAGAGACGTTTGTTGAAGAAGATCATTTCCATCAGCAAATTACTGAGAAGTTCGAGGTCTACCCCACTGTCTATTGCACGTGGCCACTAGACCACCCACTGGTGAATTCTGGACTTGGTTTGGCCTTGCCTTATCACTTGTTACTCATACTGAAAAGAGCCAGCCTCCCTGTGAAAGCAAATGCATGAATAAATCACAGTCAGGGCTTGAGAAAAGTGAAGAGCAGAACAGATGAGCCAGGATGCTACAGAAGTAAAATACAACAAGGGGATTAGATCTTTTCTAAAAGCTTGAAATTTTTCAGTTTGAAGTTATTTTCTTTATATTCTCTCATACAAACAGCTGTAGCAGCTGCCAGGACAGTGCACTGCTATGAATGGGATTAGAGCACAGAGGTGGTTCCTGCTCCATTGTAGCTAATGCAGCACAAGTTCGAGGACCAACCGTCTGCCAAGGGAGAAACAGAGACAGGAGGCAAAGAACTGAGGATTTCTCACCAGGGCAAGCCAAAACGGGCAGCCCCTGTGGATGCACAGAAGAAAGACAACTATACATAAGCCCAGCCACAGTATGGAGGAATTTTCATTAAAAGAACAAAACAAAAGAAAACACACACCTCCCCAAAGAATGAAATGGGCAGATGCCACCACAGAGTGGCCCAGTTTCCTGTGGAAAGTCAAACCACAGCGATCGTTCCTTTTAAGTGCAGGATATACGCATGGGATGAAGAAACATATATACACAGGGGAGGCTAGAAACACAAAATAATGGAGAAAACAGGCATTTGCTTGGAATGAGACCTTTTTGAAAGGAGAGCTGCTCCCTTCATGCAGCATGACATGGCTCTGCACTAACGCATTACATCCCCAAGGAGGTCTGGGTTCTGGAACAACAGCTGTGCAGTACCTCTCCCATCTCCCATCATGATGCAAGGGAAATAGGTACCTAATGAAGGTATCTCCACACATATGCTGAACAAGAAGTTGCCTAAACTGAAATGAATATGAAAAACATGAAGCTGTAACCTCTAATGAGCCAAAGGTTCTTGAAGTTGTATGACTAGGTAACTTGTGAGAGGTGGAAATGAAAGAGAAAGAGGGAAAGAGGGCAAGGTGCATCTAAAACAGTGATTACGCTATTCATCCATGGTTTGGGAGGCATGGACTCGAGTTTGGAAGTCAAGGCTCTGCCTTACCTGAGACAGAGACATGAACTTACATTTGTGGGTAAGTGTAGTACCTCCCAAGGTATTGCCAGGGATAGGTGTCAGTATAGCCTTTCAGACAACAATGCAGACTTAATACTTTTGTGGGTCTTGGAGAGGTATTTTAAGCTTAATTTCTTGCGTGAAATCAAGGGAATGTATGAAATTGAGCGTACAAGATCTGTCCAAGAAACTGCCGAACAAGGACATAGACCAAGTTCTTTAAACAAAAGACCTACCATCTTGTCTGTGCAAGGAACCATGCAATTTGGGGAATAAACTAGGAGCTTGGGTTGCACCCAAGTGATGTTGGGTTTGTGGGGAATTAATGAAATTCTGAGGCAATTCTTAACACTAAGCCCATTTACTCGCTTCTTTCAGTTCCGTATTTTGTTTTGTTCAAATCTTCATTATCGATCCTTCTCAATTTTATATGTTCTGATGCACTGATTTGTAAAGACTGTATGAATAGTAACAATTCTAACTGATATATTATAAGCATAATCTTCAAAGTCAGTACAATGATTTTATGTTGTGTCCTGAATATTCAAAAGTTTGTTTTTTTTTTACAAAGGCATGATTATTTTCTTCAGAAAGGATTTAACTCTTCACAGGTTTACATGACTGAGTAAGGGTACAGCTGCTGGTGATGTAAGATGTACAAAAAATGAACAAATGCAGACTTAGAGCATTATTTACAACAGACGAGGTAATGGTACTGTTTAAAATCAGTATAAAGAATAAATATAAGGACAAGTAATGAGAGCTTGGCTCAATCACAGTGCCCCTCCCTTCACCTGCCCCAGCCCCTCAGTTTCTGTTCATTATCAACTGGCCAGATAGCACATGCACCTTTCTGTCAGACTAAAGGTGACCCTTTAAACAGGTTTCTTGTTGCTACGTTTACATACACTTTCACAAGATAAAGTACTGCAGTAAAAAAGGCATACTGTCCTAAATGCACTATATAGATTGAAATGCCTCTGTTTGTGTATAAGTGGTGAAAATAAATCAGAGTAATATCTAGACAAAGCTACACTTTGATATATGAATAATCCTCATGGCTACATGTTTATAGTATGATGAAGTCTAGAATGCCAGTCAAGAAAAATGCATTTTGCAGGTGGGCCTAAATCTTTACGCAGTTGTGATTTTTAACTAACCTGTCTGTTTCCATCATAGAGCAGCTTCATGATCATAAATACAGAAAAGTACTGACAATATAATTCATCCCTTAAAAAACATTTTTTTCTAAGTGGCGCAGACAGTTAAAAAAAGGCTTTACTTACCCCAGACAAGGACAATGTATCTCAGTGGAATGAAATACAGGATGATTGTGAACACACAGAAGGCAACTATTGCCAGCCAGCTCAAGAATGGAACAGTCCAGTTGAATGTGCTAAGTGAAAAATTAATAAAAGTCAGAGCATTGGTCACCCAGCAGAGTCAATAAAAGAACAAATAGTGGGCAGGAAGGGGGAGGAGTGCCAGTTTCCATCAATGACAATGAACTGAAACTACAAATGAATGCATGGGCGCTGGACACCAGGGAGAGCAGGGTTTGGACCTGGATGCCCCATCCCTGGAGGTGTACGAGGCCAAGTTGGACGGGGCCCTGGCAAACCTGATCTAGTGTGTGGCCCCCCTGCCTATGGCAGGGGGTTGGAGTTATATGACCTTTAAGGTCCGTTCCAACCCGAGCCATTCTATGATGCTATGAAAATAAAAGGAGGTCCTGGTGTCACCCTCTTCCCCACTGAATGGCACCTCTCCCTGGCCCAGCTGCACCCATCTTCCAGAGGAATCATTACTCAGCTTTATGAAAATTTCAGTGCCTGCCCTCAGTTTCAGCTTTGGACAAAACAAACTTTTTCTGTCTCTGCAAATGTACTGGTGCAGGCAGCACAGATGCTCATCTTCCACTCATTTTTCCCTGACCAGAATAGGGGTAGGTAAAGCGTTAGGGAAAAGGAGGGGACAGAACAATTGGTCCTAAAACCAGGGATAATACAGCAGGGGACGAAAGAAAGACAAAAACACCTACTCTGAGTGGGAAAATGAGGAAGGAGAAAAAGGAAGGAAGGTAAAAAAGTAAATACGAGGGAGTGGCATAAGATAAAGTACATTACAGGAAAAGCTAAAGAAAAAAGTTTGATCGTTCCAGATAAAATCAAATCAAATGTGTATTTTTTACAAATAAAGGAAGAAGACTTCTGGGATCCCATCAGAGTTTCAGGGCACTTTACAAAAAAGCCCCATATTAAAAATGTCCTTAATAAGGGTCCAAAACCCTATGGTGTGATAAAAAACTGCTGATCACCTCATTTTACAGAGGTTGAGGTATGGACAGGGAGGAGGTGAAAGCTAATGAGTCTTGAAACAGCCATGCTGTGGCCCTCCAACCTCTGCAAGCAAGGAAGAGAGAAAGGCCAGATGGCCAATTAATACATGTGTCCCACGGGATCACCAGTGAAAGGGAGCTGGGCTAAGTGGGATCATTTCTTGAAGGCACCACCATGTCAAAGGTGTAGCATGACATTTATCCAGAAGGAAAATGTGGCTTTGGCTCTAAGTAGCTTGATGATACTCTTCAAAGTATTACCACTAACTATATGCCCAATCAGTGTGATTACATTATTTTGGCTTCTCTGGCTGAATAATTGCAATTATCTGAATTGCTAGCCATATTTTTCATAATGAGCTCTGGCTTCCTGTGTTTATTTGTCTTCTTTTCTCCCTGGCAATTTTGACATGTCTCCAGAGTGAACATTATGTAGTGTCACTTGGTGTAGGATCACTCCCTTTCTCCTCAGGGGACACCTGCTCTTTTCCCCTCTTCTGCATGCATTTGGGATGAACAGAAGGTTGAGGGTCTGCTCATGTTCCTGTGACTCGGCTTTGTGCAATGGATCACAGACACACCATGTGTGGGAACACTGGCTCCTCACTTAGCAAACCTCCTTATGTGCTGTGTTAGCACAGCATTCAGTACAGGTTTCCCATTATAGTTTTAGGAACAAATTACAAAGATTTATAGGAAGATTCGGTCTCACTCTGCTTAGAAAATTCTGTTCCCCTCATCTGGTATATAATAGAACAAACCACACTTCCAAAGTGCATGATTCAAGAAACTTAATCATCAAGGCAACTTCCCTAAGCAGCCTTTTGATAAAAGACTTCTTTCACAGAGGCTCATTTTAGTTGTCTGGAAAACTTGTGCAACATAATGTGCTTACATCTGCCTTTGCTGCTGTGAATGCGGCCTGTTTGGAAGTGTCCCCATGGGAATGCTTCCCAGGTTTTCCCATTAGAGCTTTTGCTCTTAAACACATCAGTGGCAACCTCCTCTTCGTCCTGATCCTGATATGTTTGCCATTACTGATAGATTAAAAAAAGCACGCAGAACACGAGGAGAGGTGACTCTTATGTTCCCTGCAGGCTGACCTCCACCCAATGTATCAATTTTCTAAAATCCTCTTAAAACACACATTATTTATTTTAGGGCCATATCCTTTCGCACGAGCTGTGGTCTCATAATTGGGAACACCAAGGCACGGCACGTTACACGAAGCAGTGGAAAAAAAAGGAAGGGAAAAAAAAAAAAAAAAAGGTTGCCTTGTGCTCGTAGAGCATACCCAAAACAAGCAGGAACACACAGCTTTAACTTTCCGTTAAGACGTGCTGAGCGCATCGGCAGAAACTTTATAGCAAAGTCTCCTGTGAAGGTTTTCTAACTCTGTACGACTTGCAGGTCACCTTTCTGCATACCCTTCCTGCCCACAGTGGAAAGGAGGTTGTGAATGCTCTGCTCCCAACTTTTCATCTTGCAAGGCTTTGCTCTCAGCTTTTGGAGGGCAGAAAGCCAAGTCAATTCTGTCCCTGCTTCTCAGCTGACAGCATTTCTGGAACCCTTCTGATCTCAAATAAAAATCCTTAGACTGCTGCTCAGTGACCATGCCAAAAATACACCAAACTTCCTGTCATAAATCTCAAAACCTCTCTTGCTTAAGGTCTAAATTTGTTGGCAATTCTTACATATCATGTATAAATTGTTATAAATTACATATAATCCAGGAGGAAAGGTTTTGCTAACTTACATAAATAGAACACTTCCCACAACTGAACATACATATGTCCTTAAATTCTGATACCCTGATTCAGCTGTGCTTATTTCCTTTCTCAAAACTGCATTTTTATTAGTACTTTTAAATAACTACTGTTAGGATTTACAGTAAGATTCTCTTTCTGTTTCACTTCAGTGTCTTACTTCTGATTTTTTTTCCACAATTAATACATTTCTAAATTCCAAAATTAACATGACTGGATTGTTATTAACTCAGGGCTGCCACAGAACAAAGTAAATTAAGATGAGTTTTAACAACAGATTGGCCAAAACTGGAATCTCCCACAAAAAAAAAAAAAAATAAATAAATAAAAGGGGACAGGGTAAGGGGTCTAACACTTTGCTCCTTAGCTTGGAAGAAATATGAACAGTGCTAGAGAGCAATACAGCACCCACAACAGCACTTACTTCTTTACCCTTTCTCCAAAGGAAGCCACTTCATCAAGGACGTTCTGGACACTAACACACACCTCCTGGATGGCATACAGTTTATTCATAAATCCCTTTTTTTCACTGTCCTAAAAAAAAAAAAAAAAAAAAAGTAATTGTATATAAAAAATATCTGGCTGTAGGAAGCATGACATGCATCCATCCATTAAGTTTTAAAAGTGCATGTGTTACAGATTTATCCCTTTGTCCTTTGAACAGTGTATATCAAAAATAGATGTTGTATACATACTTAGCACCACACGGTTTTGTTTGTTGTTGCATCTAAACATGCATTGCAGTAACCCAGGCCTCCAGTTTATAAACGTGTTGAGGGTGCTGACTACCTACGTTGTGCAGCCTCTCACGCAGCAAGAGCCAGGAGGTGGAATAAAGCAGTTTCTCAGGATGTCTGTTATCTCGCTGATGCGTGTGCCAGCTGGGTAACAGCTCTGCGTGGAGAACCAGAGGCTCGCACGCCCTGGTCTGAGGCCTGGTTCCCACCACGTGCATGGCAGCGCCAGACAAGCCACGATTGTGCATCCACGCTGCCCGCCATTCTGCTTGGACAGCGAGCATGCTTCTCTCTCCCCCTTTTCTCTGTATTAATATTCCAGTTAGTGAAATGTATGGAGACAAAGCTCCGACTGCCTTTACCGTACAGTCAGTGCAGTCCATGGCTCAAGAAGCTAATAAAATGGCAGCCACAAACAATGCATGAAAGATGCAGGAGAGGCATTGTTCTAGAAAGCCATTTGATTATCTCCTTACTTATTCGGTTTTCAACATGCTATCAGATTTAAAGCCATCAATTTACAGAAATATAAAAGCCTAACCATAATTTCTCTTTTCTTTAACACCAATATTCTTTTTTTTTCCCTTAAAAATGTGTTTTTTCCAAAAACAGAGTGACCATTTGTTTCCCAAAAGTTCCCACCCTCATTAAGATGTTTACTGTAGTCTTTGACAGATTTGCCAACAGCAAATGTTGTCCTCCTGTTTGCCAACTCGAGCAGACTTTGCCTCCTAGAAGAACCATCTATCTATCGGTGGTGTGGATGACACCAACAAGGTGCTGCGCGGCACATCAATGCCCTCCATGGACCATCCCTCACCCGGGCCTCCTCCTGCTCTGACAGTCTGTTCTTTCTCCCCAGAAAGCTTTCTATCTCTAAACCCTGGCAGGCTGTAGCATCAAGTCCACACAAAGCCAAATGTACTCTCACAAAATTAGAATTAGATGGGCTTAAAATTAGGCCCCACAGACAAAATTGACAACTTTTTTATTTTTTCCTGGGCTACATGGAAAGTCGAAAATGTATGTTCAACATTTCCAATGGATCGATGACATATTACACTATCTAGTTCAAATTTAATTAGTGTTTTCTCAAAATAAGAAATGTAATGAAAAATATTTCAAGACTTGCAAAAGGCAGCAAAATATTTGATAAAATAGTTGCTTAGCATTTTGCCACCAAAACTCACATACTACATTGTTCTCTGTAATTGACTCCAAAGTCCAGTACCTAAGAAATGAGCATAGGTTGCATTTCATTTTTCTTTTTCTGATGCTTAACTAGCAGCCAGTCTGTTGGTTCACTTATTCTGTTGTCATTTTTTGCTGTTTATATAAACCAGTTTGGATGAGGAAAACATAATTTATCATTAACTCATCTGAAGCTGTTCTAGTGACAGTGGTTCTGCAACTATTTTGTCAAGATTTCTTGTAAAGATGTTGAAAGAATTTATCTACAAAATACAGATTGTCAAAAAATAAACAATCATGAGAGAGAGAGAGACAGACAGGGATGGCAAAACTACTTACAGTGACGGAGTGTAATTTAAGAAAACAAAACAACTCAGAGACAAGAGAAAAGTCAGTTTCTCAAGCAACATGAGAAGCCTTATGTTCTCAGTTAAGAGTAATAATTATTTACACCACAAAGAAATGTTTTTGTGGATGACCATAATCACAGCCACCAATAGCAACCACATCCCGTGCTGTACAGCAACACTGAGTTATTTTTGATATAATTTCTGTAGTATTTATGACATCCTTGAAGCCTTGGCAGTGAGAACATTATTGTCCTCAGGTATACAGCTTCCAAGGAGGTGCAGCATATATCCAGTGCATTTCATTTCTTATCAGGAGAGAGATATCTCTTCTATTCATTCATGTAAAACATACTTCCAGTACTGGAGCAATATGAATAATCTGTTTTCTAGTACAGCAAAGGTAAGCAATAAGCCATACAGAAATCACAGATATTTGTCTGCTTTTTAAATACGTATCAGCTTTGTCTCTCCAGTTTAGATTCAGTCCTCTCTATAAAGTTATCTTGATTTATAATCAAATTGTGTGAGAAAAGAATTATGTCAATGTAACAAAAATAGTACCTTTTGTGATATCTATAGAACTCAACAGGGTTTACTGTAAGAGGTCCTGAGGCTATTTTTCTTTACAAATATTTTACAAGACAAACATGTACCTTTTTTGAAAATACATCTGCTTTAAATCATCACTTTAAAACAAACACACACACACACAAAGAAAAGGAAAAAAAAAAAGAGACAGAAAGAGACAGAAAAAGAATCACTCTTTCCACCCTCCCTGTATCTTCTGAACTTAAAGAAAATTTGTTGACATATTCTGAGGCAGGAATAGACAAAACAGCACAGGAAAGTGGAGGCGGTCAGAAGGATCAGGGCTCAGCTTTTCTTAAACTAATTCCACATGCTTCAGAACTATTAGATGTTTTTTATTTCCTGCTCCAAAGATTTGTGGAGAAAATAATCTGGGCTAGGGAAAAGCTGCATTTATTTTCTTCCAGCAAGATGCTGTGTTAGCAAATACAACATATGAGCCACCTTGAGCAAACCAAGGCTCTTAATAATCCATTTTTCAAACACTACTGGTATTTCCTTTCCAAAGAAAGATGGGCTGTGACTGGAATCAATTTCATCATTTGTATGGCTACAATTGCCAAGTTTCTGGAAATAATTGCCATTTAAATAGTAGATAAAATTTATTATACAAAGCTATCAACAGCTTTATTACTATTTAATTTCCATGATTTGTTTGCTTGCAGAAGGCTTAAGGTATCTGAAAAGCAAGATGTTTGCTAGGGGATGGGTTTAAGCGTAAACTGTGAAAGCAATGTCAAATTGATGCTGAATGTCTGACTTGAATTTACAAAAGGGAATGAACCCAACTATTGAAACCATGTCCTCCTCCTACTTCATAGTGAACTGTAGATTACAGATTGATATAGTGCTTGGCCAATAATTATACTTAATTCTTGTATACAATTTTCAGCTATAACTGTATTTTTCATTTGGTGAAAACGACGTAAATGGTTTCCTCTAGACTTTGTGGGGCTAATTCACTTCAAAACCTGAATACAAACCATGTTGTCTGAATCTCTTTATTTAGCGGGCTACGCTTCTGATCCCATGAGATAAAATAGGGTGATTTAGGAAAGGATTATATCTCCAACCCTAAACCTCTCTGTCCTCTAGGTTGAAGTGCATTTACAAAACAAACATTTCAAAAGACAGGGAAAGCAGAAGAATAAATAAGCCAGACTCAAAAGTAAACTTTGCTGAAGTTAATGGAATTAAAGTAGTGAAAAAGAAAGAGCTTTAAGTGAAAGGAGACATTTTTAATATAGAGAATAAGGCTCCAAATTGCTTATGGTAGGTAACTGTCCTATTAATAACTATGTTGGAGGGAAAGAGACAGGTCTTAAAAACAAGAATCATAGGAGCATTTTATCAAGAATATGAGTAAATTTTGAGACTTCAAGGAGATGCTGTCTGGAAAAGACAGAGACTCCAGAAGGCTCTTCCATAAATACCCCTTGCTGTGCAAGTGAGTATGATAAATTCTTTGCAAAGCAAAATGAATGAGACAAAGCCTGGCTAACTTGTGATGGAAACACAGAAAGGACACCACCCCATCTCTGCCTGAGAGCCACAGTATATACCGGGTAAGCTGTAAGAAGATGTTGTTGTTGTTGATCTTGTCACTTGACCACAACAAGACATATGCACTGCTCTTTCCGTGTGCTACTACCTGCGGCTACAAAATCATCAGTGACAGTGAGGTCGGTGAGGAATCACCCTTACCATTCCTTGGCTTTATTAGCAAACCCATAGCTCTCTGTTATTTTAATAGGGGAAGAACGCTTCCATGAGGAACCGCTGCATATTATTTCAACTAACAGCTGTCCTCCAGAGTAGAGCATCGCCATCTGTAGTCACACGTGTCATCCCCCAGTGCAAGTCTCGGCCATGTGCCGGGGTGTGATACCTGTGGACACCTCCTTTTGGAGACCAGCAGAGTAGACCCAGACATGTCGGTAGGAAATGCATTTCCCCTTTACTGTCAGGATTCATTAGTACCTCTCAGAGAGGGCACGCAGACAGTGGCTGTTGAATACCATCCTATTGCCTGGCTGCTGCTCAAAAACATGTCTCTGGGGATTAATGGCCTCACCAATTACCTCCTAGGCTCTAACCTCTGCTTTCTGGGAAGGTCACTAAGAAGAAGACAGCAGGACTACACTAATCCAGCTCTGGAGGCTTTTGATCTCCTCCAGGTCTTCTGAACCCCTATCTTCAGGCTTCAGGACCTGGTGATGGATACGCAGGTAAGTAATTGTTTTACCTTTTTCTCAGGGAAACGGAAAGAGGTCAGACAACCATGATGATACTGTTACATTCAGGCTGACTTTGGAAGTGAGATCGTGAGGTAAAGCTGCATGATCTAGAGAACCTGGAAAGGCACACTGGGTGATCTGAAACTGGCCTCCTCCATTATGTCTGTAATGAACTGAAAGGGTCAGGTTGTTTCAACCACTCTTCCCTCTTGAAGGGTGCCATCTGTGGAGTACCATAACCATTTGGTCTCGTCACTTCTGGGAAGACTCTTGAAGAGATTAAAACCTTTCAGGGTGAGCTTAATGATTTATAAGATCCCACCCTTCCATGAAACCATCTCATAACTCTTCAGGTCCTAGACTTTTAATTATTTTAAATAGTGACTGACTGCATGCCAGACAGACAGGTACCAGCATGTGTTCTACCCTTAGCATCAACAACAATAAATAAAAACACCTGGATATTACTCATACCATCCTGAAAGGGAACAGGTGGACCAGGCTTTCTCACAGAGCTCGCACAACTTAACATGGACATCAAATCTCAGGGTTACATTACAGAATCAGAACTGATTTTTTAAACTGGAATTCATTTTTGTCTTTTTTTTTACCTGGCAAAGCACATTCAGTGACTGCATTTAAAAAAACCAATCAGTTGCTTACAAATGCTAAAACTTCATCTCTGAAATCTACTTGCTAACATGGGTCTGTGTGTGTGCATTCTATCACAGAGAACAGTGTATGCAGAACAGGACTGAAAATAATTGCTGATGCCCAAGTGGAAATCAGGATGAGGATTTCTAAAATACAGAGAAAACCACATCATTATTAAATGGTTAGTGTTTTACAGAAAGAAATGATATTTGTGGTCATGATTATTAAAGAAAGAAGCAATAAAATGTTATTGCCTACTGAGCATTCAATATTTAAAACAGCAGAAAGTAGGCACAATAGAAATCATATAAACATGTGGACAAAAACACTGACGATTCACTGTTTATGAAGACACCATGCCTGTGAGCATGAATATTACAACAATCTGTTCTTCCTCAAACATACAGTGAGAGTTGATAAAAATCATTTTGAACCTTCTGTGACTTTGGCACTACGACCTATATAAAGAATTAGGATTTTTTTTTTTTTTAATATAATGAACTACTGCAGTGCTATAACATAAAATCAGAAAAAAAAAAGTCAAGAATAGTAATAATAATTCTAGGGAAAAAATGGTGCTAGATGTTTCTGTGAAGTAGAGAAGAACTTTAATGGCAATTCTTATATAGTTCAAAGGAAAATTTTCTGGCCAATACTATTTATTTTCTCTTTCTCCTGTTAAGTATCATGGTATTGCTCAATGCAGCTCCTTCCTGATCTTTCCTTCACTGCACATTTCAGTACAGTGAAGGTAACACTCCAAATGAAATAGGAACATGAACACAATAGAGCCCATTAGGGGAGTGACATGCCATTTCACTGAAGGGCCATCTAGTGTGAGGAAACAAACACTTAAATTTTCATTGCACGGCACCTTTTTGGCTAATAGTAAGCATTTTTAGATACTCATTTCATACATAGTCTAAGCAAACATACTACTTTAAAAGGATGGAAGCTTGTTTGTTCATGGTGATACATTCAGAGGCAAAAAGTCATGCCAAATAATGGTGTAACTTTCTTGACATTATTTTGGTAGGAGGCTTAAATAATTAAGAATCCCAGACTGTGGGATTAAGCATTGAGATGATTGGAATCCACCAGATGCATTTGCTTTAAGTTCAACTTTGAAAATCCTGGAATTTTTCCCTCGGCTGCCTCTTGTTTTCACCTTTAATCTATTCTACTGTATTTAAACAAGAGAGTTTCTTACTTCATGCAAGACAGAACTATACTGGAGGTTGGCAGTGGTCTAGTTAGCATTCCTCTTGTATCCAGTCACACCAATGCCACTCAGCAGAGGATAAAGCAGGAATCTTGCTGTATTGTCCATCAGCTGATTGCAATAGCTAATTTAGATAGAATACAGTCCTGAAGTTCTACTAACAAACTTTGAGCATGACTCTACAGCTGGATTTTAAATTCCAGAGATTCTACCAGCATTTACCCTCTATCTATGCTGAATGCAATTGCAATTAACAGTGTGTGTTCATTAATGCAATTCTTCAAGGTCTGGTCTACTTGTGATGTGAAGGATAACAAACCAAAAGTAAAAGCCCAAAGCTCAAATAAGTGAAAGCTCAAAGCTCAGATAAGTAAAAGCTCAAAGCTCACATAATCTTTAAAAGGTAAGGTTTGGTAGATCTGTTGAAAGAAGGAGTTACTTTCAGTAAGAATAGCCCCACTATTCAGAGCCTGAAAAGAAGGTGTTTGGAAACATGTCATACCTGCTACTGTAAAAATTCTTAACTCAGGTTAGGAGGAGAGAAACAGAGAAATCAGAAAGTGAACAGTGAAGGACTGTGATTAGTGAAACATCTGAACTTTTGAGATACTCATCTAAATTAGACTCACACATTTCGTTGTCTGCTCATTGCCAACATGAGTGCATCATCAAAATAATATGGTGCTCTGTTTTGAAAGTTTAAAGTAACATCAAAATTTATCTTTCAATACATGTCTATACCACTCTCACTCACTGATATAAAAGATTATGGAGTTCTGCTGAAGTTACAGTCATTTAAAATTTCATTTACAGTTCTGAAATACATTGCAGATGTAGCAGATGTAAAGCTTAATATGATGTTTTACTGTATATAGAACATAATTTTCATTTTCTCCTTGAAAAGATTATGATAACAATAAACATGTTCTTAGGCAGAGGAAAAAGGCTAGCTTTACAAGATCACCTCCACTCTGAGTTAGGACACTGTCTCAGCACCAAAGTATGCGTTTAGATTTACTTCACTGCCTCTGGAAGCTTCCCAGTCCTGTGTTGATAGCATATGATGATCTTGTAATTCTTACATAAGTCATTCATCTAAACAAACAGAGATAATGATTTTACACTTAATTATTGTCCAGACCTGGCAAGCCCAAGAGATAGCAGCTGTAATTGCTTCTACTGCCAGAAGACCTGCATCTCCAATGCAGGACTACAGAAGGTAACCTCAAAGATGTCACCATCAACATATTAACTGTCACCACAAGAACTAGCTGAAGCACAGAAAAGAAACAGGAATCAAATATTGATCTAAAAGAATTCAGCATTCCAGCCTCAGTTTTCTGTTTTAGGACTAATATGAACTATTCTCTAAAAGTGTCAGTCTTACTCCATTCTTCTCAGGAGGAATATTGTCTTCCTGTATCCTCCTCCTATGCCACTACCTTAGTTTAGACACGTAACTGCACATTGCTAAAGACTGGTTAGAGGAGTATTACTCTCTCTTTTGCTTACTAAGCTAAAATTTCCAGCTCCTCTTTAAACAGACTGTTTGCTCTGACCTTTTCTTCCTATGCTTACAGTTACTACCAACATGTTTAGATCAAACACATAAAAAACACTTCGAATTTCAAAATGGTCATGCCATGGACTTCTGATGTTTTTGTTTTATGGAAATCAAAAGGGGTTTCTTCTGAAGTTTCCATACCCAAATATGCATACATAGTTTTAACGTTAAATTGCCTGGGCCTGGCCAAGCAGACTGCTGAGCAGAGGACTAAAGGCATGCCTTCACCATTGGTACTTGCTGCCCAAACAGTGCACTATTGGAATAATCAGTCAAATGTTTAAGACAGCTTTGGATTCCAGCAATTTAACTGAACTTGTTATGAAATAAGGCAAAAGAAACTGTTTTGCTAGGGACACTATTTGTGAAGAGTAACTTGCTCCAAGATTTGAAAATATCAGGCCAGATTCTCAGCACCTGCATTTCGCTATCTCTATCCTGAGGTCAACCAAACCCTGACAATTTACACCAGTTGAAGATCAAGCCCTAAAATCTGAAATACTTGATGGCTGTTGACTGCTCAATGATTAGACAAAATTTCTTTCCTAAAAGAAATATCTTTCCTAAAGAACTTGATCTGGACAACAAGAACATTAGGCCTTGTGCTCATATAAGCCAGAAAGTGTAGGTTGCCTGAAATCTTTCATTCAAAACACAAATCTGCAGCAATCAACATGAAAATAGTAATATATGTGATCTGGGCAACATTATTCACAGGATTTGAATGTTTAAAGCAAATTGTCTTGGAAGTAGTTTGGGATTCAATTCCAAAGTAGTGACCAAGATGATGACTGAAAGAACTACAAACACTCAAAACCAAAAAGCACAGTATCATCATCATGTCATGAGTCCTGCTATTTCAGCTCCAAAAAAATCCTGCCTAGAGCAAAAAAGATTAAATAACGTTCCAAAGATAATGCATATACATACACACGCACATTTCAAATGGTAGCTGCAGTTATTCAAGAAGTCTATCAAATATTAATAAATTGAAGAAAGACTTTCAAAAACATTTGTTATATAATTCTCCTGGATAAAAGTTCAAACTGTGCTTTTGGAAAATTACACAGTGTAGAAAAACAGTTTGGCATTTGAAGCAAAACAATATAAAAAGAATTAAAGAGTGTACAGTGGGCAAGGAGTGATATGTGAACCGGGAATTGGGAAAAAATCCAGGGAAAAGCCTGAAAAGGGTCCACTGCTGGTTTTCTCAGTATCTGCTCATTTCATTGAAATGGAAAAAAAGAGTCCCTCCTTGTTTATTAGAAACTGCTGGAAGTTTGGAAAAGATCTAAAGCTCAGCCATCTAATGAAGATGGGGTGGGTCCATGAATATGCAGAATCGCAATGTAGGGTAATTTGTAACAATGTTATTTTAATGTCTTACCACTACCATAGTCTGTTCTACATTCATTTTAAATAAGCTCCAGCATACATAATGTCTCAGAAGGAAAAAAAAGCATATATTTATTCTGGACCACAGTAAATTATACTTTGACTGAAAACTTAGAGGTGTTCACGTTCTGGAGGCTTGCATGTTCTGATATCGTACTGCAGAGTAGAATAGCAGGAAGAAAAAAGAGTTGCTCAAAGGCAAATATTTACACAAATGTCCAGTTTTTTCAGTAAAACAAACATCCGTATTTAAAGCAAAAACTTTGACTGTGTACTGTATGTATACAGCAGTTACTCTACAATAAAAGACCTTGTAGAAAAAGCTATCAGCTTGTCCTCAGTCACCTCAGGTGAGTTTACTTTTGAGAAATAAATAATGAAACTTCATCAGCTGAAATGATAATTAATGGGGATGTCCTAGAAGGAAAAAAGAAAACAAACTATTGTTAAAATTAAATACAAAATCCAGATGATTAATGTAATGTTGGAATGGTAACTGAAAAAAATAAATGGCCTAAAGCACAGAATTTTGCCAGTCTTCAGGCAATATTAACTTGCCCACTGAGTACTCATGACATACAAAGTACAGTGGATCACAAATGATACTATTTATATTAAATCCTACAAACAGAGCAGGAAAAAATAGTTGAGATGTCTTAAATAGAGAAGATGAAAAATAGGTGTTTAATGGAATTTATGTGATTTTCTGGAGAAATAAATAAACAATGTACTTCAACCAATCACCATGTCACGTGCATTTCTCCACACCGCTTGTTTTCTCATCATCTCCTAACCTGCCTACTGTGGTATTTGAAAACCTAAAAGTGGCAAGATCCACAGATATACAAATGCTAGGAGCAGGAGGGCTAGGAAACCTGCAGGGAGTAGCAAGCCTGACAATAAACTAACAAATTGTTGAAGTTTAACATTTCAGAGTGGATTTTGGGCATTAAGCAAATCAATGTATAAGACAAGATTCTAGGAATGAGCAAAAGGGGCACCCAACAGCGTTTAGCACTTGAAAGGCTGAAGGAAGAGTTGGCATCCAAAGCATGATGACCCCTCTTGGAATTGGACCCTTTGCAACACGAGTTTACGTTCAGGAGAGAAAACAGTAAATTGTAGTCAGTCTCCAGTCTCTCTTCCCTCCCAGATCCCTGCTCCCTTCCTGGCATTTCCACAAATGCCAGAGATCCATGTAGGATGTCACCAGCTTCAAACAGCTTCAAAGCTTTGCTGCCACCAGCTGCCCACAGATGGATATGAGTGCCATACCATCATCTCCTGCTTCCCCAATTCTGCCACTGCCATCTGACTGTGTTACTGCATGATCTCTGAGATGGCGCAGCCTCTTTAGAATATACTATAGTCCTCCTTTTCAGCAGAGGAGACAAATTAGAACTTAAAAAAAAAAAAAAAATCACCACCAACTCATCGCTTATTTGAGGACAACTCACTAAAGAAGCAACCACCAGCCAGAGTGCAAGAATTCAACAGCGGCTCTCATCTTCAACTTTCAGCAAACAGTTTCTGTATTATTTATTGTCTAGTAAACAAAGTTAAAATGCTTTTCAGCCTCAGTTGCAAACTTGGTATCCATTTGCAGTCCAACAACAGCAGGGAATAAAGCTGCCATCGTATAATGCCTTTTTTCTCCTGTGTGCCTGCTTTCCATAGATTTCATTATTTCTCCCGGATCTGCACACATTGTCATATCTGGGGCACAGCAATACTAAGTAAACAGGGAGAAGGGTTGTGAAATTTTTATCATCGTTGCAATGACTGGCTGAGAGGATATACTGTATTCACACTTTTTCCAAAGAAAAAAAGGCAGAGAGCAGGTATCACTCCTCCCGAAAAAATCTCTACAGTACTCCAGCCTGACAGCTTGAAATTAAGCAGACAGGCACTTCAGATATCTAGACTTTGTCGCATAACAGTTAGCAAATACACCGCAGTAAGCACCTGCACTGGATTAAAATAGCTTTTTGTACCGGGCCACATTTGTATGGGATTATACTTCGGAAAACCCAGACTATGCTGGGGTTGTTTGCTATTAAACACATGGAAGGACTGCTCGTGCACTCTGCTGCAGAGCGTTCAGCAGCGGAGAACTGCAGAAAAAAGGAGGTGGAGATCAAGCAGACACTGAGATTCCCAGAATGTTTTCCAGGCATTTGGAGAACGGAGGTTTAGCAGCTTCCAGTGCAACAGGACGGATCCTTCTTCCCAATAACTCCTAATGGCCTTTCCCTCCACGAGCCTCTCGGTCTGCACCCACGTGGATGTTGGGCACCCACACCACTGTTAGTGGCGCAGCTCTTTCACCGCAGGTCTCTTCAGAGCCTGTGGGTAAACGCCATCCAGCCCCCGATAATTTGTTATTGTTTGTTTTGTTGATTTGTTCTATAACCTCTTTTACCAACATGCTTGATTTGAAGCAGAGCCTCTGCCACAATCCTCATGGGAAACCTCTGCAGGCTCCTCCACAAAGAATACAGATGCAAGAAATTAGGAGTAGGGCTTAAATTCAAGGCCCCCACACAGACTGGTTTTTAAAGTACCATGCGAAGAGTTGTCTGGAATTTTTAAATTATTTGTGACTGAGTTATTGAAACATTTTAGAATGTAAAACCGGTCCAAACAATACTGGAAAAGTGAATGATAATTTACACTGTTCTCAAAAAAAAACTCTTACACTGCTCCTAAAAGAGAAAGGGTATTAAAATAACCAAGCGAGGAGAAAGAGGTAAAAGAGCAGACATTTCAGAAGATTAATAGTGAGCTATCATAAAATTTGATACTAGATTTGATGTTATTTAATGTATTTATTAACCCACATGAAAAAGAAAGAAGGTTGAACCACCAAATTTATAGGTGACAGAATTACTAAAGGAGGTGATGTCAAATTTCTGAGGAATATAACCAGGTTAAATGTATGCCTAACACTGGTGGTTTAATTTTACGTAATAACATCATATAACCTGATGAGATAATTTCATCTGAAGAACTGAACTCAAGTTAAAAATAAAAATAAAAAAGCTGATCCAGAAATAAATGCAGACAGGAGCTTTTGAAATCATAAAAAATCTGCAAAGAAAAGTAAGATAATGAGCAACAGAAAGCACTAGGACATTTTAATTTACACAGAAGATGAATGAACATAATCAAGATATTCAAAAGAATGAACGGTTTAGAGAAAGCTAATAGGGGCTCCTAATTACTCTCATAAGGCACTAGTGAGAAATATTCCACCAACTGGAAACGCAGCAGAGGTAAAACTGGTAAAAGTGAATTCTTCTATTCATACCATGCAAAACTCAGTGGTGGAGATCACTGCCAGAACATTATTAATATGAAGAGATTAATAAAACTAATGGAGGAATCAGGCATATAGAAATTTTCCTGTGAAAAAGGTTATCAGAATAGTGCATAGAACAACTACCCGTCATTTCAGACAGAAACACAACAGAGTTAAAATCTCTCACAGAACTCAAACAAGAAGACTTCGAGACAGAATAAAGTCACTATGAAAACTAAGGATATAGAACATAAGCTGAAATCTTTGCTGTTTATTAGTTGAGATATTGCATCTTTGTTAAAAGCTGTCAAAGTAGTAGTAGAAAAACAAGAAATCAATGGACAGAATCACGGAAGTGCTCATATTGTACACTAGAAAAAATACTGAGAAATAAAGTCCACTCATTTCTAAAAGGGTTTGCACAGATGTGAAAAACTCTCCTGCTTTTTCAACTTCTCCAAACAGTGAAAACAGAACTTCCAAAGCCTTTCTGAACAAAGAGGTCACATAAATGCTTTCCAGCTACAGAGCTGATTTCTTCTAAAAGGAATAAATAAATAAATAAATAAATACACTTTTGGCTAACCATCCTCATCCCAGAAAAATAAACACTTAATTTTATCATGTTTTTTCTAGTTACGAAGATTGAATTTAAGAGAATGAATGGCATGCTTATGGTTGTAACATTATTCACTTACACCAATAGTTATGTCCTAACAGCTATTTTATGTTTCCTTCTCTTGAAGTCTGCCAACACATGCTTTGAAATAGATTAATTTTTATTACATGGTTGTACAACAGCATGTACGAGAACAAATATTTAAGATCACTAGCTTTCTCAGGGAGGTGGGGAAATCAGAATATCTTCAACATGATCTCAAGCTGTAAATCACCTGAGAACCTTTGCTCTGCCTATAAAAACACAACAGCAATTTTCTTAGAGTTTGCTTACTTGTAATTTCCATGACAGAACAGCTTAGAAATCAGGTCCTGCCAGTCAGTGCCCCAAAATTTGGTGGGAAATTCTTCCTTGTGCTGAGGAATGGAGCTTCCCTTTCACCGCAACTCTCAGCTTTGGAGAAGCTGGCATTTCTGAGCTCACAGGTCCCACATAGCCTCAGACCAGAAATTTAATTCCCTTTTTATTGAATTTACTGCTTTTGATTCCTGTTCGGTGGAAAACATTAATGTTGTGCTTTGGGGGAGAAGAAGGGAAGGAATTCACTAACAAGGCTTATTCGAAAACAGTGTGTGGCAGTGCAAAGCATTTCTCTGCAGCACCTGGAAGCACCTGGGAAATGCCCCATGGTGTTATATTAATGCAAAGGGAATTTAAGGAAGTTCCCGTGTCGACTGGAGGTGGCACAACCTGTTTCGACATGCTTCCAGGGCTTTGTTTGAGATTGCTCCCCACTGCAGGGAGATGGATCAAGCTCTTTATTATTAATGGTATTAATATTAATAAGTGACAGTATCAGTAATATTAATAATACCAACCACCGTTATCAAGACTTTTTTTTTTTTTTTTGTGCCCTAGCAAGGGGCATGGGGACCCATCAGTGCAGGGCCTGGTGGGACCCCATGTCCCTAGAGGAGGAGCCCACCCTGAAGCAGGGCCAGAAAACCCATTAGCTACATCACAGAGGGTGGATGAAGAACGTAAAAAAGCACTAAATACTACATTAACAATTACCTCAGAGCATGTTAGGTAACAAAGCAAGCCTCGTTAAACCGGTGTAAATTGGGCACTCTCTCTCAGAAAAGTAGTATAAAGAGGCAGCCACCTTCTTCAAGGCTGGTTATTACCATTATTTTCTACCTTTCACACATGGGTGCTACTGACCTTCCTCAGCTCTTGACATGCTGTGTTCTCGGCTGCATTTGCAAATGCCCAAATGCCCCGCTGAGCACGAGGGCACCATTTTGTAGAGCACTGTGTCATTGCATCCAGTCCTGGCTTCAAAAGGTCAGAGATCTGCTCGACAGCAAGAGGCTATTATTTAATACTGTCTTCCACATGGTCATTTTATTTCCAGATTCTTTGTATTCCATCTATGTGGCATCAGTGCTGTTTGCCGAATCCTGTCACAGTGTTGTGCTTCCCCCTCCCCATCTTCTCTAATATTATGGAGAAAAACAGAAGTATTGCAATTGGAAATGATTTACATCATTAAGGGAAAGATCCAAATTATTCATCTGAAATACTATTAGGAAGCCATTAGATTTTTATGAGGAAAAAACTCTTTACTGTGAAGGTGACAGAGCACTGGAACAGGCAGCCCAGAGAGGTTGTGGAGTCTCTTTCTCCGCAGATACTCCAGACCTGCCTGGGTGCCATCCTGCGCAAGGTGCTCCAGGTGATCCTGCTGGGCAGGGGCTGGACCAGATGATCTCTGGAGGTCCCTTCCAGCCTCCACCACTCTGTGACACTGTGAAACAGAATGTTTCAATCCCATTCACACTTCCATTTTTCCATACTGTTATTACAAATGTTACTTTCAATAAACATTTAAAAAAAGCTCAGCCACCATTTAAATGGTATAAAGAGAGATCTAAATCTGTAAAACAACAGTGATAACTAAATGCTGCAAATTATAGATAGTTTATACTGGAGGTAATTTAGCATATCTAAGTACTCTTCCAATTTCCTCCTTGAGTGCAGTACATTGAGAAGGGGAGGGAGAAGGAAGAAAATAAAGACTGTGGAAGTCAAAAGCCTTTCAAAGTGCCAACAGAATGTAACCTGGCTAATACAGCTGACTTTATAATCTCATGCCAGGTCTCTGCAAACCATGATTGCCCTTACATGCTTTGGCTAGGATACAACTCTGAAGAAAAGCCATTGATAGTGGCCCATAAGACAGGTATGATGACTGGATGGTATCAACATCTCCAAAGGGAAGGAATAACTCTGCATATCGAGGTAGCAGAGGTGTGTTGGAGCGCTAATCTCTCTCTATAAATGATGGAGAAAGCAAAGCAGGATATTAGTAGAGCATAACAGCAACAGTATTTCTGCTGTTTAGTTTCATCTTTGAGGAAATACATGCTTTTTGACTCCAGGGAAGCCATCACAGACATTGTCCTTGTAAACAACCTTATTAAAAAAAAGATTAAAAAAAAAAGAATATTGAAATAAGAACGTGGAGCTTTACTTTACTCTGATCCTACTGATTTCAGGCTCTTTCGTTTTACCTTTTAGTACCTTTGCAAAAGATAATACTGCATTTTCTGAATGTTCTTCATTAATATTTTCTGAATATATCTTCTAAATGATCAGATTGTGAAAACTAACCCCTCCAACCCTCTTTAGGTTCCTGGGAAACTGACAGGGGGTACAGAAACCAACCTGGATGTCCAAATCCTGGTACTGACTTTGGGGACTATTTTGATCAAAAATAATCATCACATGCTTTCAAATGAGAGTACACATTGTTATCATAATCTGATAGTGATGACTGGGAGAGCAAACATGAGTGGTAAATCTCATGATCTCTAAATCATTTGGGGCTTTTAAATTTAAAAAAAAAAAAAAATGTTACGATGGGCAGCACACAACAGCACAGGTGATGCTCACTGATGTCAGTGGTCCCAAGGGTTCATCATGAAGTTCTCTGAGCTTCTTTGTGCAAATGTGAGAATAAATCTAAGTTTGGACACTTTTTCTTTAAGTCCATTTACAGAGAACAAAAATAGTCGTGATCAATCCCCTCTTCAGTTTTAAAAAAGGTAAATATAATGCACTTCTCTCCACTCTTTCAGGACTCTCTTAGTTTGCCATGAATTTTGGAAAACAAGTGTCATTAGAACAGGAAGATCTTATAATTTTCTTGCCAGTCTAAGCATCACTTCCAAGTATCCCCCAAATCAGTCGTTAAAAATGCATCATGTTTCCTTTTTAACTGTTATGTTTTTCTGTTCTACATAGCTGAAAACATTTTTAAAGTATGTCCAATATCAGATAGATTTTAAACATTTTGTTCTATTTCCCTCCTCGTGCACTACAGATACATTGTCTCCCTGGCATTCTCTTCTTCACTGTTCAAGTTCTGGAATTTCTTATTCCCATTATGCCTTTTAGCTGATGAATTTGTCCCCTTTTTGCTCTCCTTACCTCTTTCCATAAAGAAGTCCTAATAGATTTTCTAATCTAGTTTTGTCAATTTTTTTTTATTATTTTTTTTTTCAGTAAAAGTTTGTTTTAACCTCGGATCTTCAAGAAGTCTCATGAAATTACACAGACTAGATGTTTCTGTTGTTTTTTCACCCAAACAATTTGTGAACAAAGATCACTTCGGTTTTTTGAACTTCAATCTGCTTTGTGAATTTGTGGGGCAAAAATAATCCCTTATGCACTGAATTGAATTCAGTTGGCCACAAATTCTAAGCTGCTGTGTGCTTATTATCTTAGACACATGATTTACCCAAATCATAGCTATACTTTTAAAATGTTCTTTGAATACAGAGCTCTACACACAATTTGCTCTCAAATTCGTCAGTCATTGTGCTCACATATATAGGTGAAACACATTGGAGTATACAGCCTTTTTCTTTATTTTCTGCCTTCCCTGTATGTTTTCTCTTGATGCAGTTGACCCATATTTTCTTAAAGTGTTACTCCATGGTCCTGCTCCTTATCAAATAGTAATTTTCTAGAACTATTAATATGTCTGACAAATGACAGCATTCACAGGCTTAATCCCCCCGGGGTTTGGCACTATGCTTAGCCAATGCATAGGATGTAGGTAGGAGAAGAAATATTTAAAGAAAGAAAAAGAGAAAGACCTTTCTTTCTCCTCTCCATTTCAGGACACATGTACAGACTTCTGAATGCTAAAAATCTGAAACCATACTCTTAATGTCTCACTATTAAAATCAGAATAGAGAAAAAAAAGCTCTGTAAAGCATTCCTATGCATTTGAGGTACTTCCAGTAACACCTGTTAATGATCTGGAAGCGCAATATTAAAACTTTCTCCTTTCACAACAAAGTCTAGGGAAAATAAATATTCCAATGTCTCAATTAGGGATTTGAATGGCTGGCATCAAAACACGTATTACAGGCAAAAAACTGAGGCTGTGGGGGGGTTGGTGTGGGTTGGGAGGAAAAAAAAAAAAAAAGCACTGTCTTAAGAATAGAATATAAACAGTGTACAGGTAGGAAAATTAATTTAAAAAGCCAATGCAGTTGGCAACTAACCAACAACAAGAACAAACCAACCAACCAACAACAACAAAACCACAATCAAAAACCAAAGCCAAACTTCTAGGGTTCAATAATTACTTTCTACCTTTTAGAAGTGTTCTTTTTTGGTTATCTGGAAAAATATTTGACTATGTTCTACATATCATATCTTTTAAAATGTGGCACCTTTCCTTGCATTATAATGCTTTTGTAACATTACACCATTTGTTGTAAGAAATGGTATTTCTTCGAACTGGACAGGTTATGCCTATCTGAAACAACATCTGAGCTCCTTTTCAAAATAGCAATTTGGAGACAGCAATTTGGAAAATCCAAAATATTCTGTAACTTCCACCAGGCTCCCAGGAATGGATTGCACTGTTCTTTACCTAGATCAATAGACGCTGTCTCATACAGCTTGATTACTAGCAAAGAGGTTTGTCACTGACATTTTGGTGAAGGCTTCAGCAATGAGAAGTGCTGCCCTTGAATCCACTGGCTCGGAACCCACCCTGCATGACTGAGATCTGTGAGCAACATGAGTGCACTAACATTTGCAGGTAGGTTATTATTTTGTGGGAATTTTGTCTGAGGCTTTTGGGGACTACGGTCCACGAATAAACAGTCCCTGAAGTCTGACTAGCATCAGATGAAAACACAGCCCTAGTCCAGCCAGTTCTGTTTTCCTTTCAAAAACAACCAGTCTTAAGGACAAGGAGCTTCCAGCGGCCTCTTCTTGGAGGTAAGCTCCCAACTCCTGCAATAGGATGCCTCCAAAACAATGGCATTTCATACCTTAAAGTGACCTCATTTGCTTGGTGTCTTGTGTTTCTTCCCTCAAGCACCAGTAATTACATTCCTGGTCAGATTATTTTGAAAAGCACCTGTAGTCTTGTTTGAATACAGCTGTTGGTAAGTCACTGCAGCTCCTCTCCATGGTCTGCAGGTATTGGTTTAGAAAGCAAACCAACAAAAGGACAGTATGCAGCTGTCATCTGAACACTTTTAGTCCATTTTCAAATAAACAGACAACATTCCACCGGGGAAAAAGAAAACTTCAGCACTTGCAGGAAATGCCATTTCCATGTTTATGCACCAAAACTTCAAAATTCAGCATAAAACTTAAAAAAAACTCATAGTGCTAGGGAACACATTTTCTTCTGAATCAATATATCCTGGAGAAGACGGGTGAGAAAGATTACACAGGATAACAAATGTTTTTAAAATTTATGTAGCAACAAACTGTCTCTTGGGCTATAATCTTATGTAACGTAATTTTTGATAATGCAGCTTTAAGCTTTCCCTGAACAGACTAGAAAATCTTACTTTTTAATAGACTGTCCAGAAACCACAATTATTGCTATGCAAACCATTCCTCTATCAAAATGCATGGGAGTACATTATACTTCAGAAAACAGCTGAGTAAACTGTTTCTTGATCTTCACTATATGCTACATATTGATCTAAAATATTCATTCAGCATTTGTTTTTTGAGAGTGGAAAGGAGAGCAGACCAGGCACTTCACAGAATAGGCAAGATGATGTTTTGGTGCACCCACACATAACACACATATTTCAAATTCCCCGAAAAGTTAAAAAAAATCCAATCAGAAATCAGCCTCTTACTCAGCAGCAAAGAAGGTATTCCGAAAGATTCCTACCTATTCTATCCCTACTGATATTTAAATTTTCAACCAAAGAGTAATTAAAAACCAATAGACCTGTTCCGTACTTAAATTTAAATTATAGCTTATACAATACATTAAGGAAGTATCAAAGCATGGCTGTGTATGCTGAAGGTAGGAGGAACTGCAATATTTTTTAGTGTAAAATACCAAAAAAGCACATCTACTGAGCAATTGATCTTAAATAACTATTTCTGATTGCAAGAAAGCTTTAGATTAGCAACAGTGTTTTGACTTTTTCACACTGTTAAAGAAAAACAGAAAGCAATACTTTTTCGACAGAATGCTTTTTTCTCAGACCTCTGTGTTACTTAGATACCTGTTACATTACATAAATGAGTGGTGTCCATTTTGCTTTTCTAAACTTGTTTGCCTTCAGAACAAAAACGGTCTGCTAACATAAAACCTATTTTTCCCATCCCAGACTTTGTTACTTTAGCACTCAAGCAGACTAACAAAAGATAAAAAGGGAAAGGAAATAGGAGAAAAGGGAAGAGGAAAGAAACAATACTTAAATATTTATTACCCGTTTTTCTTATATGCTTTTTGAAATGTATGAAAATAATCCACATACATTCTTCAGCTCAATTACTTACAAATAACCTATCTGTAGAATCAAGTAAGTCTGTCAGTTGTGCAAGTTTATTTTTCCATGTGCTATCTTGAGATAAGCAAGTCTGTAATATTAGATTTCCACTGACATAATTGTGCATGAATTCTGATCTGATTTAGTATTACATGGTGCAAAAGGTGACACATTTTCTTTACTATAGCCCATTAGAAAAGGAAAGGAATTGCCAGCTTGTGAAATCTGAGGAGTTTGATTGAAAGACTGTGGGACTTTGAGGTCAACTGGGTGGAAAAGTAACTTGCTCAACTACCCCAGGCATTAAGCACTGTGACAAGCAAACCAAATACCCAGTGTAGTTACTCAGTTAGACAATCAATAAAAAACATTGCATTATCAGACTGCTACAGCTGTATTTTAACCTATCGTATTACCTCATCTGTTCCCAAACCAGTCAAACATACATTTGCTGATCACGCAGATAACACAGATACCACCCCCGTCCTTAAGCCACACTTAATATTAAGCAAGAGTGGTAATACAACTGTTTATTGCTTTTCCATATGCCATAAATTCTAATTTTCTGGTCTATTTAGATGGTGCACCAAAGGCTACAACCAAAGTGCTACTGAGGAGGTGAAGCTGGCTTCCAAAACCGACACCTATGAGATTTGAGGTTAGCTCTGCATGTGCTCGCATGGATGCTCAGCCAGCCTCTGCTCCCCCTGGGCTCCTCCTTGCCGCATGCCTGCCCACCTGGTGCCAATCCATTCCCTAGGTCGTCTCTATGTTTGTTTGTTTTTTTTTGTCTCTGCATCCCCGTCTCCTTCTGCCTGTTCCACCTCCTGCAGGCTCCTCCACTCAGAGCTGTTCCCACTAGGTTCACGGGTGGTGTCTGTGCCCCCAGTGTGGGACTCAGCAGAAAAGCCAGTAAACCCAAAGGAAATGCAGTCCAGACCTCGCAGGAGCCCACACTGAGCAGGAGCAGCCATGGTAGGTCCCGGCCCCACCTGAAGGATGCGGGCTCATTCCCTCTGTGGGAATGCACAAGGGAATTCACAAACAGAGCAAATCTGCAGATTTCTGCTTAGGGCTAGCAAACTGCTGCCTCTTCCCCAGCTCAGACCTCCCACCAAGCCTCATAAACTATCCAAACAGGGATACGGTTTTGCAGAAATTAGGAAAGCCTCATCGTTCACATTACAGTCACCTGTCTGCCTGGCTATTTTCAAGACTCTGCTAGCCATGGTACAGGGAGGTAGATAGTAACAGAAATATGTATTTTTTCCACACTGAAAAGCAATACATTCTTCCCTTCACTTGTATGTTGAAATCTACAGAGCTGTTTTACTGGAAAGTTCCTGTGTTTAAATAATTGGCCTGTAAACTTCATCATTCTGGAGTGTGAGCATTTGAAAATGTGGTGCATTTCATATACCAGTTCCCAAAAGACACCAAAACCAAGAAGCTACAAAAACAAATCAGCAAAGATGGAACTGCCATCCCAGCAGAAACTAGGAAGGGATGCAGGATGGAGGAATAGGCAGAAGCCTCTTTCTGCCATGGAGAAGCTGTCTTCTCTGCAGAAGTATTCAAATATAATTTGAACTCTCCAAAAGGCAAGTATACTGCAGGGCAGTGGAGCAGAAGGTACCTGGTAGCAAAAAGCCCGTAGCAAAGTCTCTAGACATCTGAAGTCTCTGTCAGTTAGGAGCTGTATGTCCACAAACATCTGCTGAGATGGATGGAAAAAGTTACCCCTTTCTGAATGGAAGCATATCTGAATTTTTCTGAAATTGATGATCACAGCAGTTCATTTAGATTCCCCGCTAAACTGCCACACCTTTGCATCTTTTACAGTAGCGATCAGTAAATGCATAAGATTGATATCTACAGACCTAAAAAGAAGTAGAACAAAGCCAATTATATGTACTATTTGTCCACAAGCTTTATTTACACCCAATTTAGCTGTTAATGAGCTGCAAATGAAACCTGAGTGGCAACAGACACTGCCCTCTGCCACAGTGCACTCTGTCTTTGTGGATGCCGCTGCACATTGCCGATGCTGATTCCACACCATGTTCATCTGGGAGCAGCTTTTGCACTTAAATTCTCTGGGGCAAGGGTGCCTGCTTCATTTTGTCAGGATTACATTTTCTGGATGGCCTATCCAGCAAGTTCTTCACTGATCCACACATCAGCATTAACTAAACAATATAAAATCTACTGACACATTGATATTTCAAGCTGCACACAAAATATATACATAGTTTGCAAGAAACTGCAATTTATTTTCCCTTATTCCTGTATCTGTCTGCGTAAAGCACAGCAATACCTGATCAACTGTCCTGTGAAATGCTTGTAGTTCACATTGCACTTTTTCTTACAAGCATTTCAGTGAAGCAGAAAGCACCTACCTAGCTTTAAAGAAAGACTTTCAGTTGTGCTGTGCTGCTGGCCTCAGCAGCAAACCTCAGCTGAAAACCAGACCATCGCTTGCTGCAGAGAGCCACATTACTGGGCATCGTCCTCACCCACATCATCTTCTGCCACTCCTTCACTCACGTTCATGTGCGCTGTGTCCACCACACATCTCACCAACAGGGACTGGGTCCGTGCAGCACTCACTCAACCTCACGCTAGTGCATCTGAAACCACCTCACTCTTCTACCTGGCCTCCAAAGTTGTGCCTTACCCATTGCCACCTCTGCTTTCTGTGCAACTTGAATGAAGACCTGTTCTGTATCATGGGTTCTACATTTTGCTGTGGGACAAGCCCCAAAAAAATCTCTAAAACAGGTGTTTTGGGCTGCTCTTCAGAAGGATAAAATGGGAAGTTACAAATAAACCTAAAGAAATATTTGGGTGGCTGACAAATACGGGATAGAGGGGCTTGCTTACTGTTGCAGGCAGTATATGACAGTGGCTTAAACAGAACCCGGATCTCATGAGTCTGTGTGCAACTACATTAAAGAAAATCTAGAAAATCTGTTAGAGAACGAGAAACGGTCCATTCTCCCTGCTTCTGAAGCCACATAACAAATGAATGCCTTCGGAGCTGAGGAGCCAAGTGACCTGCATGCATGTTAAGGTTTCAGAGAGAACCCAGCAGTAAAAGCTTTTGGTCTTTTCCTTTAACACTTATCATTCCTCTCCCCGGAGTCACTGAGAAGACCATACAGATGCTTTTACTACATCTCATTTTATACAGCCACTTTTTGAGGAGCTTGGTAAAAAACAGACCTCTGCTTAGTCTCAAACAATGTCGTTCAACTTGGTTATGTTGAGAAGCAATACTAAGGGTAGAGGGAAAATGTAGGGCAAAATTATGTCATATTCTGAAACAGCTAACATAATTAAGACATATTCTTCATTTAATTTAATAATTTATTGAATTATACTTGGATTACTTAATAAATGAAGAACATTACCCACACTACATTAGTCACAGGTGAAAAAAATCATATACATGGAGGAGTGTAATTTGTTCAACAGTGTATAGACCCACAGTCCTCCAGAGACAATCTCACACACCTTTAAGGTGCCAGACTTTAAAGACAAGTGTCACTGAAGATCTTACTAATATTAGTGAGATACTGATCTCACTAATATTTGTTTTATTACACTGATTTTGACTGCACTGGGGTAAAGAAGCCTGATCCTGCAAGATCAAAATCTCTTGGTTTTCTGTTCTCAAAGGTGCCTGCTTTGATCACAGAGCCCCTTTGGTGCCTTAGTCCTGAGAGGGATGAAATTACGAAATTGAAGGTTAAGGAAGTGACTGTGCAAAATGCCCACATGATGCAAGGTCCATCCAGGCAGAATTAGCTCCACGACTGAGACTGGGTTGATCCAAAGATCATAAAACAGCATAGGCTGACATTTCAGTTCCTGGCCTGAAGCAGTCTGCCCCTTCACCCCTCCTGGTAGGTACACTTACGACGTAAACCTCACGACCCTTACGACTGCCCCTCTGTGAATAACTAAACTGAGGCGAAACCAACTGCTTGACTTTTCCTGCAGCTACTTATTATTCCTGAGTACTCTATTGTAGGTTTGTTTCATAAGTAGTGACAATCTAGCTAAGTTTTTAGGGGACAACAGTTTCATGTGCAGCTACAGTTTAAATGGAAGCTGTTTAAATTTTATTATTTACATCTGATATTTAAATGTTAGTGAATGTAGCTTTCTAATGGTGGAACCAAGCTACAGCTGAACTTGTGTGCCTATTTGCAACATTCTGGAACGTTCTCTTTTTACTCCACTGACTGCCTATTTCTTTCTTGTTTTCCCACCATTTATTTTATAGGAATCAACTGCCACTACAATAGATTACAAGCTTCTCTTCTATAGAATATAAAAGTATACACTGTATTGAGTTTATCTTTTCTCCTCCTCATGATACACTCTTGGAAAAAAAGGCAGGACAGGCTATTGAGACAGGTTACAAACTTGGCTTGGCCTGAAAACAAAGTTGGTACCTCTTGGCAAAGATGATTAAAAGCTTTAAAATGTTTTAATTTGATTCAACTATCCTTCATTATAAGAGCTTTTAGTTATCTTGAAACATACTAACATTGAATGAGAACTGCATAGATTTTTTTTGAAAGTACAAAGCCTGGAGAGAGAATCGTCAAAGAGTACAAATGACTGGAATCTTTTGTATTATTAAAATATTGTTACTGTTAATAAAAAAAATAAAAATAAAATAGAATAGTGCTCATACCATGTGTCTTCTTCCTCTTCAGTCTGTGATAGTGGTCTTACTCACTGGCCCAATTCTGTGGCATGCTGAGTGCTTCCCACAAAATGGCTGAACTGAATGGCTGAGCTGAAATTCTCTGCAAATATCTGAAATCTATGTGGAACTTGTTCAAAGAATAAAGCTATGTGAAAAGTGTACCTGGACTTTTTAAACGACAAACTAAAATCTTTACTACATACGTAGATTATGCATATTGACCACTATATCATCGTTACATAACTGTGTAAAAACCCTTTTGATAGCTTGTTGATAACTTGACTTCATGTAATTTAACTGACCCTTATTTGCTAAGATAGTGTGTAAGCCAGTGTTTGGAAGGGAGCCAAAAAATGAAGAGAGAGAGAAATCAGATTAAACTGTAAATCTTTGGCTGGCATAGATTTAGTAATCAGTATAGAACATATGGGATGCAGAATCCAGTGCTATTTCTTTGAAAAACTAGTATTAAACTAAGGACAAATGTCTGAGCCAAACTCATCTCAGTTCTTAAATAGGTAACATGGCAAAGAAACAAAATTAGAAAAAAAAGTATTGAACTGTTAAACACTACTTTGCAATTGATATAGCAAGAAGCATACTTGCCATTTTTTTATTAGTCATATTGCAACTGAAGATGAAAGTTTATATTCTCCAGTTAAAAAAAAAAAAAAAAAAAAAAAAAAAACATCCTGTGACCTTAAATTGACACTCCTGTCTACTTCAATTGCAGCAGAGGGTAAAATAAAATAAAAAAATAATAATCCAGAATATTAGAGGCAAATATGTTGTGTAAGTCTACCTTGTCAAACTCCTCTCAGTAACGCACACACCACTATTGATAAAATGCCCTACTTTAACTAATTACATGCACTTGAGTCCTTATCATCCTCAGCTTATTACCTCTGTAGCCCTGCGACGTGGGGGTGTTGGGCCACAACCCTCCATCACGCATCCCACAACCTACATCAGCGCGCGCCCACACGGACCTCATCAAGTAGCCCAGGAGTTGCCCTTTCCCTGCAAGTAAGTGACTAATATCTAAGCTGGCTCTAAAGAAAGACACTTTTCATAATCGCCCAACAATCTGCTAAGTGAAAACATATGGATAGGCTTAGGTTGAGCCTGCCAGGGGTCTTTGCTGAATGGAAAACAGGTGCTCCAGTTCTGTGCCATGTAATACCCCATTTACCGTTAAGTCCAAAGGTTACAGGACTAATAGCTGCCTTGTGGTAATCATGGAGAGCAAAGACACTAGCCATGGTCAAACATCTGGGACATATTTTACATGCTTGCAACATATGCTTCAGTTTCAATTAAAGCAAGGCTTTGGCACATTTATTAATCTTTTTACTTTTATCACATAAGAAGACCCATTTACCTGACTTTTCTATTTTACCACATGAGAAAACAGAGAAATAATAAAAGCCAGAGGTCACTACCAGCTGGTGTTAAAAATGTGTATATGTTTTCTCACAAAACTTCATTTTGCACACAGCTTTAGGAAAACATATATGTGAATTAGAATAATATGAAACTGCACTCCTTCCATTTTGACAAAAGGATGTAACAGGACCTGCAGTAATAAACAGAGTACGTCCGAGTGCACCACAAAGGAAAAAACACCCTACTGCAGTTCCAACAACAAAAAGTTCAGTCCTAGAGAAGCACTTATGTTTTGCAGTTTAGCCCAGTGCCTAATAATGCCTGCTTTGAGGGCTATTGAATATACATGGTAGTCCACGTATTTTTAAGAATCATAATTTTCTTTTCAGTTCAAACAGCATATTCAATTATGAGAACTCAAAATGTTTGCAGTAATGGAAGCAGCTTTGAAATTATACAGACAATCCTAGACACCTTCTATACAGAAAGACAGGTCTTAAATATTCAATAGAGGGGCTCACTTAATGCACGTGGCAATGTAAGTACTTACTTTTATTCGATATTGGTAACTATATCTAGAAAAATATATGAACTCTATTGTCAATTTGAGAAAGCTAAATATTAGATCACAACATCGAAACCTAGAGCGATATTTCTAACTAGGTTCATCTGCCTGGCATTTGTTAACAGCTACGGAACTGGGTGAGGGGTGCCGGGGAGAGTGGGCTTGCCCCCCACCTTCATCTTCCCTTTTTAAGGAGTTTGTTTAGCAATCTCCAAAAACACTACAGTGTCTGACTTAAACTACAAGCAGCCAAGCATTGTTCTTCGTGAACTAATCACAGTTATTTAAAATATCCAGGAGCACACGTACTACTGGGATGATACTTTTGCACCAGCTCTAATAATAAAGCAGGAACAAACAGGAGAAAATGGCCTCAAATGGATGGCAGATCAGTGTTTATCGGAAGAGAAATGATGATTCAAAGCCGGCATGTTGAGTTAAAATACAAGCTCTTCACAGCTACATGGCTGACCTTTGCAATAAATCATATATTTTATTGCCAGAAGTGCATGCTCATATCATTTAGTGTTAAAAACCATCACCTATGTGTTTTGTAAAAGAAGGTTTTGTTACTACAGTGTTTGCCAATTCTGAAATGATGTAGCTAACGATTTAAGTGATGTATAGAAGAATTTCACATAACATCTTTCTGTCAATTGTAAAATGTTTGAGCTGGCAACAGAATGAGGAAAATACTCCTTTTTTATCATCTCTCAGATCTTAGGTGTTAGCTAACAGAAAAATAATCATTCAGGGGATTAACTAATCACAGTGAATTTTCTGACATTTCAAATGCTGCTGCCAGCATATGAATTCTTACAGTGGTATATAACTGTACATCTCAACTAGAAACAAAGGTCAAGGGCATAAATTAAGATACACTGTTTTTCTCCTCTCAAAAAAAAAAAAAAAGAAAAAGAAAGAAAGAAAAAAAATCACTGCTTTACTACAACAGAAGTGTGTGAACATCTGTGAAGGTCAAAATCATCTGTATTTTAATACACAGTTCTTGTAAAATTATCTTTCTTTTTTTTAGCTTTTCTTTTTCCTTTTCTTTCACTAATACCATCTCACTGGTATCAAAATACCAGAAACAACAGGACTGTCTGCACTGTACTTGTCTCACTGGAAAGGTGTCCTGCCAGCGCTAGCCATTGCTTCAGCGATGCAAGGTCATTCTAATTTCTTTTCTCCGGTTTTTCCCTCTCCCTGGGGGACAACCAATCCAAACAGTCCCATAGCTTGGCTCAATAAGATGTGGAAACGAGCTGTTATTTACTGTGGTTGCAATCCTCAACCCAACCAGCAGCCTCCAAAGTGAACCAGTTTCCTCCAATAGCTGAATCATCTGCAATAGTTTCCTGCCTTGCTGGGCCACTACACCAACTTCAAATCAAATGGATGCCTATGAGAATTGTGATTATTTAAATGTCATACAGAGTGCGAAACATTTCAGCCATTCTTCCACCAAGTAATTCTTTGAAAATTATAGATGTCAATATCCCATCTTTAACCAGTATGGAGTTGCTATTTTTACACCATTTTCCCCCTAAAGTGCAGCCCTATTTGTAATACTCAAGACAGGACAAATTTTTGTCCTTCAAAAACAGTTGTCACTACAGTTATCTTCACAAGAGCTATCAAGTTCCAGACAAGCTGAATTATTTTTGTTCCTGGCAGAAAAAATATTTGACCCAGCTCCGGACCAAGAAAGAAAAAAAAAAAAAAAAAGCAGGATTTATAGTCCTCTATCCTTTCCTGCAACACACAGTAGCATTGTTAGGATGATAAACAGCTCTGTCCAATTTTCTGGACTAAAACACTTCAACTCCTTTTTTAACTGTCTGTAAAAACAGTGTCATGTCTAAATTCTCCCATCCCCAGGTACCCAAGTGCTAGGAAAGATAATTACCTTGTCATCTCTGTCATCCTCTTCTTCCTCGTCCTCTAGCATGTCCTCCACTACCTGCAGACAGAAACAGTAGTAGTTGTCATGATTTAAAAAGGAAGAGTTTTGTTCTGTCAATTCTAAACCTTTTGTAGATGAAAACTTTATTAACATTTGAAATAAATGCACAGAAGGAAAATGTACAACCAGGAAAAAACTCTTGATCTAGAGATTCAAATTTTGGAAAGTGTTATAGCTGTAATTGACCTACATTAGGGAATTATATACTGAAAACCCTTCCTGTACAAAATGCTTGCTTGACAATTTAAGTATTTAAAAGGTAGTTCAAAATTCAATGTGTGATAGTTTTAACTAAAGGAATCCTTTGTCAGCTCCACTGGTGGCTATACAGAACACACACACTCTTGCTTTAAATTTAGTGTTACCTAGAGAAACATGCAACATTTAAAATAAAATTTATAGCATACATCAAGATATTTTTGAAGAATAAAAAGCTGGGAATAAATTCATATTAGCTTGTCTCTTACGATCTACAACAGTGACACATACCATATGCTCTATTAGCATTAGCACTATGTTTCTAATAGTGATTTTATACAATCTGTGCATCTAACTTTCCTCACATTCATTGTTAACTGTAGCTGCCACATGTACACATGTATTTTTCCATTTAAATAATCTTTTCAGTCTAACACTATGAAATATATACGCTCATTCAATTAATTTTACAAATATTAATAATTTATTAATCACAGCATGAGCATGAAATGAACCACTATTAAATCCAGTTTACAGAGCAATGAAATGACTTTCTGAAGATGGGCTGTGGCTGAATCAGTCTCAAAACCCAACCCAACCCATTCTATGATTCTATGATATAAAGTCACAATCCCTCTCTCATAACACTGGGATTAACTCTTCAGCCTACCTGATGGGAGAAAATTCTCTGTTGACAGAATTGAAATAAACTGGTACCCACTTATATGAGGAAAGATGTGGCAACTTATGTTGTTATTTATAAGTAAATACTTATTGTAATATAGGAACAGCCATAACGAAGCTCAGCAAAGATCCACCTAGCCCAGTATCATATAGATACCTAACAAAACCCATGTATTATGCATTATAAAACACACAGAAAAAAAGGTCAAGAGAAGGAAAAAAACACATTAGTATGAAACATTAGTACTTTGGCCTATGTTACAGATTTGCCACCATATGAAATGATAGTTTACTTTGTTATATAGCCCAAGTCACAAATGGCTTAAGTGTACTTGTCATTTACGACAACACATTCAAATTACAGCCTCAGCATTAGTCCCCAAACACAGCTGCAACAGACATCAGTCCCCAAACACATCTGCTTGAAATCCATGTCTAAGAACTGAAGGACTTTAACATGATTCAAGGGCGAAATTCAGGAATGGGTTAGCTCAACCATCAAGAAGATCCCAGTTAATAATGCTCCAAGTGCCTAGGCAAAATGTAAATAATGCATAACATCGATATAACATGCACCCACAGCAAACTACTCTGCCTACATCAGCTGCACAGGTCACAACATTTCCAATTTCAGATGCTCATCCTCATTTGAATCCATTCCCAAACCACTTCCAATAACATCTGTGGGAGTTTGGAGGGGAGGGAGCCTCCAATCATATCTACTGGCTACTGTGTTCTGGAGCTTAGAATCAAAAGCAATACTAGAAACACAGAGAACAGTAAAGAGTAAGCATGTCCAATGGCACATGTAAGTAACATAACCTGAGCAACTAATGAACAACCCCTCTTCATTTTTTTTTTTTTTCTGCAAAGCAGAGCAGTTTCAACAGGAAGGGCCTGACTGGCTGGATTGTCTGCAGCCTCTGACCTGAGGCCAGCCTTCACAGAAAGGCAGAGGCAGATGAGAACACACAGAGGCCAGAGGAACCACACCTGGGCTTCAGACACTTGCTGTGAAAAAGAAACCCCCCCACCAGCCTCTCCTCTGTTCCCCCTCTGGGTCAGCTCTGCTCTATTTCTTAAAGAAGGAGGATCAGAGACAAGGACCAAAATGTTCAAGATGGTGATAGGCTAGTTGAATCCTTTAGCATGGAGAGATGGAAGTGTTGAGAACATATTTTTGAAACGCTTGTTAGCTCCTGCTTAGTTCAGTGCTCCATTTTATGGATCCAACTTGGAGGTGCCTGAGGACACAGTTTCATAGACCTTTCTGTGGAAGCAAAGACATCTTCAGTTTCTCACAAACCTGCATCAACTACTTGTTCCTCTCCTCTCAGGGTAGCTCACTCTCATCTTCCCTATGCAGTTCCAAGTGCTTGTGGAGCTCAGCTGTAACTACATCATTGGAATGATCCAGTTCTTAAAGAAAATCCACCCTAAGACTTCTAATGTGGATGGTTTTAGTGACCCAGTTTATAGAGTGGCTCCAGATTTGCTTGCATCAGCTCTACAGAGGAATTGGTGAACTGAGGAGAGGATGAAAACAAGCTGTTAAGGGCTGCAATGAGATGGAAACTCTCTTAAATCAGTTTTGCCACACACAAAAAGGTCTGTAATTACATCATTAGGTGACTAAAGCCCAAGGTATAAACCTAAATCTGTTGACTCAGATACTGCCTACGCCTGGAGCTGACTAAACTCACTAGGTCTCTTACTTTTCAACATTAATATTCCCCAGACACTTAAAGATCTCTTTTATGTACATCCAGAAATTCCTTGTCTTGACAGGATTGAACAGTGGAATGCCTATCTCACTTTAGTGCTAAAGTTAGCTTGGAGACAATTAGCTGAATTGGAAACCTCTAAAATTGTTGCAAATGATGGCACCTCACTGAAATCACTTACATGACAATACCCATTCTAAATTATCTGAATAATAATACTTCAAATTCACTTTTTTTTTTTTCTTCCTCATCTAATGATCTCAAACTACTTTACAAGCTTCTATAGAGTAGCAAAATGTTAGCTTGTTCAAAGGACATAAAAAGTCCTTTGAAATCCCCTGATCCCATATTTCCAGCTCCTCCATTCCATTTTTTAATTCAAAAGCCACTACCAATCTGTGCTCTTGTTCTAGGTTAGTCATACCATCAATTACATTGAGCTTTAGAGTATTGAATTGTCTGGAAAGGAAACAGAATTCAATTAGTGTAGCAAAATAAAATGTAGTAAAAGTGTTCACATGCCCAAGATGCAGGAATTATTCTTTAAAGAATATGAAGCATAGTCCATGCTCTCACTTTTCTTGAAATTCAAAAGGAAGAGTTAAAAAATACCACGAATGTTCGGACAATATGGACACAATAATACAATTTATTACAGCACCAAATTCGAGTGTTTTCAGAACTTTGACAGAAATTAAAAAAAGGAAAACAGATTCTTCATAATCGCATGATATATGAATAATTGGTATGCTGAAGCTTAACACAAGCTGTATACTGAAGTACAACCTATTTTTGCAGAACAAAGTAAAGCTTTTCAAGATATATTCAGTGAATCTCAGCAACAGATTTCAGTTTAACATCGTACTAAAAATACTGTAGAAAAAAAATCCATTTTGGATTTTTTTTTCCCCTTTGATAGTGCTTCGTTGCTATTCAAATAAAGCGCGTATGCGCTGCCTGGGTTTGAAGCAACATAGTAGTTATTCAAATCTCTATGTCAACCATTATACCTTAGGGAGATATAATGGGGAGAGGGAGGAGAAGGGAAAGGAGGTAGAGGGAGAGAGAGGGAGAACAGGAAAAAGCATATGAAGATAAAATGAAACATTAGAGTTATTTTATTAAAAGTTCTATGGCAAAAATCTTAGATTGCCCCTAGAACACTCACTCTAAATTATGCCTTCCGATAGCTTGCTTGAAATCAAGTAGTATTAATCAAACAAAGGAAGGGCACTGGGGAAATCAGAAAGATCTAATGCAAGCAGTTAAAAGTGACATGACCTTCTGTAATGTCACTTGTCACAGACTTATATGCCGCATACTGGTAGAAGGTCTTGAAAGAACCTGATTCTTGGTACTGTTCCTTGAATGTAATACTAATACAGATGACATTTTAAAAAACACACGTAGACATCCTCAAATATGGCATGTCAGCTACTTCACAGCTAAACAGTCAGCAGATGTTGTTCAAATGTTGCAAAATAAGATCCTTTCTGTGCAAAATAGCCCTGTTAAAAATGTATTAATCAGGAAGAGCGTACAGACTAATTACCACAAACTGACATTGCTACTGACCCATTCCTACCCTCTTTGAGGCAAAAGAACTTTGTCTATAAATAATGTGCAATTCATAATTCATACAAGATTATTGAAGCGCCTGTTCTGTCAAAGCATCTATGTGTAGCTAGGTCAAGCAAGATTACCAAAAGAAAGCACAACCACTGTATTTGCATCATAGACAAAACCCAAATACTTGTGGACTAGAATGCTGTCTTCTTAGTAAGTTAATTAATTGCAAGCTGCATTTATCCTAAAAATGATCTAGTGATCTAAAACCAGTATAGGACTTCTGAAAAAATATTTAATTGCAACTTCTAATATTAACACCTGCAAAGTATGCTTAAATTGTAATTATTTACAAGCATCTTGAATCAAAAATCAGTGATTGTACAGAACTTTACAATTCATCCTGAATCTAAGTGGTTCATGGAAAAATGGCACATTGAAACTTAACACCACTTTTAAAAGCCCTTCTCTCTTAGTGTCAGCCTGCTGTTTCTCATACAAAACGTGCATAGCGCAGGTTACTTCATGAATTGTTTTCTGTTCTAATTTCTTTGGCAAATCCAACAGAAACTCCTGCCCAGAGAAACTTTGATGACTTTATATGATATCAGTACCAGATACTTGCTTTGCACTAATATGCAAAGTAAAGAAAAAATAAAAGGAGTGGCACTACCAGATTGCAGGTTTGCTTGATGTCTGTTACCTTAGTAGCTTTTCTTTTTTTTTTTTTCTTTTTTGATGTGAAGTACACAACAACCCATTGCATCAGTGCTTCTCTAGATTTGCTTGTGTCTTACTTGGTTTAGTCCTTCAAACATAGGTGGTCTTAAGTGAAAAACAAAAGAAAACAATTTATGCTGTATCATATGCTACAGTGTCAAAATAACTGCAGACATTTTGACTTTCACATAAAGGTACAGAAGAAGGTACTTTCAGAAGACAAAATATAAGGGAATGAGATTTGGTTCAGAATTAAATACATTTTAGATACACAAAGGGTGCAGTCAGAATTGTACTGCTCAGGACAGTTTGGATTTCATGTAATCCATATTGTCTAAATGTAGACTGTACCATACGTTTGCCTGTCACTCAATTCACGGTGTTTGTGTGTAAAATGCAAGATAAAATTATGCAATGTGTATGGATTAACAGTGATGTGTAAAATCATTTAGGCTATTTCAGGTAATTTCAAAGTTGAAGCAAAGGCACTCATCATCAGTAAGCCCACTGTAGCTGTGTTTTTGTAGTCATTTTCACAACATGATGTCTGCTACTTTCACTGAATTGTTAAGGAGAAACTTTGCAAGAGATACAGCTTAATTAAAATGTCTATCCTTTCATACTGCATTTATAAGAAAAATAAAAATCAAATTAACAGATTCTGATTTAGTACTGTGGTATATCTGGAATACAACTGATCCTGATTTATACTATTAATGTTTTGACCTTGGGGTATTTCATCTGCAGTAATCATCAAGATAACTGAACCACTAGATGTAATAATAATTAGTGTGATAAGCTTGCCAGTAAGGTTGAATATATTGCAGTACAGAAGACAGCAGACTAAAAAGAAAAGCATTAGTACTTTGCTGCTAAAATACTTCCTGATTTTTACAGAGACACTCAAATACAATTATTTCTTCTTACAGAATGCATTTTGTTAGCTTATTCTGGGAAGTGCTCATGTTGTAATTTAGTCTGATTCTTAATAGGAAATGAGACTTTAATATGGCTATCAGATGCTTTTTGATGCATGCTGCTGATTACATGTAGTTCTGTAATGTCAACAACAGAATTTTTATTTGTAGTATAATAAATTTCTTGGCAACATGCATAGGCAGTAAATACAGTTTATAAGAACATGTAACCTTTCTCCTGCTGTCAGCTTTATATGCCCTCAATATTCAGTTGCTAAAACAGTTAAGAATACGTCATTTTTTATACAAAATGGCATAAGTAGAAGGCCGTCTTCTCTCTATTTTTTTTTCAATATTTGGTTCCCTATTTTAGCTCTTTCTAGTATTTACACAATACACTGTGAACTGAATATTAGGTGTTTATTTGAAGTATGTCTCCATCTAAAGGCTTCAGCATGTACTGTGCACTTGAAAATGTCATATTTCTGGTTTTAGAATGCTTCATTTTCAGCTCAGCGAAACAACCAAAAAAACCAAACCATTGTTTGCATGGCTAAATATCAACGATAAGTTTGCTATACAGGGCTACTAAAAAAGCAGCTTCACAAAATTGTCTGAGAGTTCTCCATAATAAAATAGCTTATTGTATTAATAACAGTATGAAGAGACAATGGTGCTTTTCATTATTACTAATTCTCTTAAAGTAATTTTAGGATTCTAGTAGCACCAGATACCCTACTCTTACAAAACAGTGCTTATCCACATAAATCTAAGCTTGTGAGTGTGACACAATCTATTACATTATAATTTTGAGTTGAGAAGCTTTGCGGTAGGAAAAAAATCTGTTATTAATTTTATGTGACAATGTATATAATATAAATTAATGCAATTTCAGTAAAATTAAAAAAATATATTGATACATTTTGATTAATATATTAGCACTGTACTACAGTTCCAAAGTTATTAAAGTCTAAACTGAACTAAAATGTTCCTAAGGAAAATGAAAACAAACTGAAGCTAAATAAAAAATTCACATGACTATGGGAATTTTCAATGCAAACTAAACTGATATTAAGTTTATAAAATATTGATTATTTATAATAGCTACGATAAGTTGTCAAGTCAGTCTTGTTGCCATGTAAATCTTGATGCAAATGCAAAAGAAAAAATCATTAAAACAGTCTCGTAGAAAAAATGCATCTATGTGCAGTGAACTTCAATTTACTCTTAGATGCCAATAATATTGCAAGGTTATAATTGAAAAAGTGTGGCAAAATTTAAATTAACAGATGACTGATTTATGACTGGAAGAAAAAAATATATATTTTTTAGTGCTGGAAATATCTAGGGCTAGATTTTGGTTTTTTGTCTTGAAGTGACCAAAGGAAGCCAAAATATTCCAATTCTGTAGTGCGTTTGTTTTTTGTAAATGCTACTGGTATGAGAACAGCCATGTAAAGTTTTAGCAAGGGGTTACTTCATACTCTAATATTGTATGAAAACCCCTGATGCAAGGATCATACTTGCAGCGTGGACAGTCTTGTTTAACCGTAGCACAGACAGCCAACTGCAGTATCATATCCTGTTATGCTGCAGGAGAGAAATGCTTCCTGCCCAACTTATATCTTTATATAGTGTACTCTGTGACTGTTAAATTAGTGCATAACGCATTTAAAATATTTATAGTACCAACATTTAGTTAAATAACCTTTATGTAAGATTTATGTTGATTTGTTCATTTCTCATTTAATGGCAAATTATGAAGAGCATGTTTCATAAAGATAATTCTCCATTTAAATTCAGCAGGCCATTAAATATTAAAATTATGTTTCTGATGCAATCTAGAGCAAATTTGTCCAGCTTCAGCGATTATTTGCACTCATAAAAATTAGGCTTGATTAATAAAATTTAAATGCTTGATTAAGCTGACATTTTCATGTTTCTTTTATGATTTATTAAAAAAGCCTCTGTCCCATAGTGGGGCTATCGTTTCTTTTTCCTCCCTGATCCATATGGATCATATAGAAAGAACAAACAGCTGCATGAAGACAGCAGACTACTTAATATTCAGGCACGTGTTGCTTGTGGTCTTTGTGCTCTGATAGCATCCAGACTGCACGCATAGACAGATGATGACCTATTTACAAAAGCCTTTCTAACTTCTTTTAGTGATGGTAACAGAGAGCAGGTTTGCAGTTCCGATTAATTTGGCAATGGTAAGAGAGGCTGCTTGGTTTAAGAAAAACTCGTGGACGTCGCAGCACTGCTCAGAGTGATGTGCTGATTGCCATCTGCCTCAAGCAGAAACAGAACAAGCGTCACTTTCTATTTCCAGGTACAGAGTACATTTGGCTAGTTAGCAGCAGTTAGCAAACATAAGGTGAAACCCCTTCTGCATAATGTTGAAAACCATTTCAGAAAAACAACTGTTTTTCCTATTAGAGGTGTCAACGACTTAAACTAGTTTTGCACAGATATTTTTCTATGCATAACTCTGTTTATCTCACCAGCCCTCAAACTCTGGAGATTTTGTGGCTGCTGCTGTTGCTATCATATCGGAGGCAAAACTTCTCAGCAAAGTAGAGTCAAAACGAGAAGCCAAGATGTAATTGCCAACCTGACAGCCCTCTTTTGTATCATCTCGTGTAAATGACATCCTCTGAACACAAGCTAGCTAGAATACAGGGAGAATAACATTTATCTTTGCCACAAATTCATAGCAAAAATTTAGTCCTCAGCTAGAAATCCCTGCTGACTCCCCAACAGAAGAGGCACTGGACTCCAAGCACAAAGACCTCAATACTGCACGTGCAATGGATCTGAATCACTTGGTGTTTGTCCTCCATTAGTCTGCAGAAATTCCATCTAACTAAAGAGCTTTACGGAGTCATTCTTTCAGGCTTTAAGACCATAATGTGTAGAAACGCAGAAAAACCAAGTCACTACCGCATTATTTGCTTGTGGTAACACAGCTTTCACACCAGCAGGGAACAGCTGCCTGGAGTCAGGCCCTTTCCTGGTGGGGTTTGTTTGTATAGCAAAGTACTGCTCTCTGGCCAAACAGGAGTAGCCCCAAATTCACCAAAGGCTCTGGCCCACTGCTGACTTGTCCCCACGACAAAATGATTTGGACTGTACTGTTCTAGCTGTAGCTGAACTGACTGTGACACTACTAACTCAAGCTCATCCACCCTCACCACTTTCTTGTGGAAAGAGGGAATCCAGTGAGATGGATACAAGCATCCTTCTACCCATTTCCACCTTTTGTTTTTCTTCATGCGGTAATTTCCAGAACACTCACAATTAAAAAATAAAATAAAATCAGAGTATACATCATTACCTTAAAATAAATTACCATATAAAACCCATATATCCTGTAAAGTCTATTTAAGATCAGAGAAAAATCCTCTTGCTATCACTTTGGAGGACTATATAAAAAGAACCCACACAAACTGGTCAAAATCTAAAAATGAAATGTTATCTTTTACAGAAATTATTTTTCTTCCATTTTAAAAAGTTCATCCTAAATGAGTACATCTTTAACTTTTAATAGAAACATATACTCTGGCAACATAAGTCATCAAAGCCTATTTTGCAAAAAATCTCCAGTGAAATTAAAAGATGTATTGTACCATTTTATATCACTCTTACAAGATTAATAATATGTGTATATACTCTATTATACAGATTCATAAGAATTTGTGTATGGCACATTAACTCCCAGCTGCTCACCATCATTTTCTATGCAATGACATGTGCAACTTGAAACTTGAAGAGGAAATTAGCTGTTTAATATTTCCTTTAAGGCTCTAAGTGTTAACTATAAATGCAGGATGTGAACTGAAGTGATTAAACCTCTTCTCCATAGGGGTGTATATGGCAGAAGAACATTCATAGGTAACTCCAGGCATGTGCATTATTCTTCTTATTAAATTTTAAATTGCTTAGGAAAAAAAACTAACAAATAATAGAGCAAAAGGAGAACAGGATTAGAAACATCAGTCAGAGAATCATAGAATGGATGAGGTCAGCAAGGACCTCTTGAGGCCATCTGGTCCAACCTCCCTACTCAAGCAGTGCCACCTAAGAGCAGGTTGCTCAGGACCGTGTCCAAGGGTACCTCCAAGGATGAATATTCCACGACCTCTCTGGGCAACCTGGTCCAGTGTTTGACTACCCTTATAATAAAAGTGTTTTTCTTGTGCTCAGACGGAATATCGTATTTCAGTTTGTTCCCACTGACACCAGTTCTGTCACTGGTCACTGCTGAGAAGAACCTGGATCCTTCTTCCCTGCCCATCAGGGACTTATCCACATTGTTAAGATCCCTTTGGGTGTCCTCTTCTCTAGGCTGAACAGGCTCACTCAGCTTCTCCTCCAATTTCTTCATCTTCCCTTTGCTGAAGTTCTCAGCCTGTCATGACTACAAAGCCAGCATCCATCCACTGCATGCCAGTCATGAGGTCTGTCCCACCATGTCTCTGTGATCTTGCATGCATGCAACTGCACCTTTCCCCATCATTTCAAGTTTAATGCTCTCCTCACCAGGTAGGCCACCTTCTGGGAAAAGTGGTTTTGCCCAACTTGGTGAGGTGGCTCTTGTCTCTTCCCAGCACCCCTCAGTCCTCAAAGAGGACCCCTTGGTTGTGAAAACCAAGTCCCTGTTGTTGGTAACGCCTGTGCAGCTGGATGTTGGCCTGCCAGATCTGGACTCCTCCTGCAGCCCTTCCTCCTTTATGGCAGGATCCAAGGGGAAACCACCTGGGCTCCATGTAACCTACTTAGTGAAGGAAAAAAAGGAGCTTGGAGTGTCATCAGAACAGATCCAACATGCCTGCCCAACGGCTGAGAAACTGTCACAGTTTGTCCTAACTGAAAAAAATACCAAACATTTTAATTGGTAACTTATGCAAACCAGGCTTCATTTGCAATACGTGTTCCAACTACACAATCAACTACTTCATCTCAGGGAAGGGGACAATAGAAGCTGGAGAGTGGGAACAATTTTAATCACTTTGAGGGATTATCTGACCACTCCTTAAGTTAGGCAGATCCAGCAGACAATCAGAACAGTGCCTGAATTAGAAAAGCAGAAAATATTTTTTTTTCCACCAGCTTCATGAAGTTCTAATAACTACGACTATTGCTTAGAAATAGAAATGAAAAAAATAAGGTCCCAGACAGCAATGCTGCTCTTCTCAGGGATCTATAAAGGAGAGATTTTTTTGTACAGTGTATCTGAAAACATCAAAATATTTAGCAGTTTCTAAAAATGAATGAAGAGAAGCTTTAAACCACAGCATGCCTTCTGCTAGTTTGGATATAAGTCTTTCAATTACAGCTGTGTGGAGGACGAACTTTTCTGGTTGCTCATCTATTGCAAAGCGATTTGGGTTTCCCAAAGAATTAAGGTGTCTGAGGAATAACCCAGTCCTTTGCTCTCCCTCTACCCTTGTTCTCCCTGAGCAGCCCAGGCGGTCTGTCACTGTGCCATGCTTGGCTACCCTGTACCTGTAACATGCACAGGGCTGGCAATATGTAACGGCAACACCTCGTCAGCCGCTGACAGGAAGGGCTGCTTCCCACAGCACAGATGACAAGGAGCAGCGGGCAGCAGGGATGGGAAAGTGGCAGCAGTTGATACCTCTCCTCTCCCTCAGAGGATGTGAAAAAGACACTGGGAAGAAAGAAAAAAAAAAAGCACACGCACACACAGAAAGCAGTAAGATCCACTCAGTTCTCATCTTGTGTTTCCGTAGGGATTGTTTAAGATCAGAACTGCAGTCATGCTAAAAATAAATTATTTCACGAGGTCAGATACTTAGGAGTAGGACTATAAGGAAGTGCAAGAATATGGATGGTATTTCCTTAAATCAAGAAATACCCTTGGGGACAGAAGTTAGGTAAGCTTCAGGCAAAAATGTTACTGTAAAATTCAGAAGAAAGCATTAAGAATGCCTTCTTAGTGGTTTTTCCTTGGAGAAAATATTTATTCTGTGATTTTTAGTTCCTGCCACATGACTCAATACCAAAAGTTCATTCATTTTAGATCAGTCCTGAATTCTCACACTCACTCAGAGAACTGTCCACTAAATCTACATATAGCCCACTCTTACACTTCCTTGTGTGAGACCATAAAACCTCTCCAGTTACCCCAGCATTTAATGCAAGAGTTTGTATTCGATGAAAGCATGCTTTTCAGAAACACAACTAACCTTGACCTAAATGTATAAGTGATATGGACTCCAATGCTTCTTCTGAAGTTTGTGCCAGCATTTGATTAAAACAACAGTGATGATCAGTCATGCAAAGAAAGGCCACCTAAATCCATGAAAGCAATAATACCAACTATGCAGCTTCACCTCTCCACTGGACTTTCCAATAGACTTATATCCTACTGGTAGATACACCTGGGGCTCCCCCTTGCCCCATTCTCATTGCACAATTAATTCAAGAAAGGATTTGTGCATTGAACTTGTTGGAATTGGAGTAAGTGGCAGAATAATCATACTAACACTCAGATGTGGACAGAAACTTAGTGAATCATTTCATTGATCTGCAGTGAAGTGCAGTCTCTAATACTTGTACTAATGAGACATTTGATAATTGTTTTTGTAGGGATGCTACAACAGGAAAAAATTCTTCTGAGCTCCTTTTCAAGGCCCAAAAGTATAATGTACAAACAATATTTAATTACACTTCTCTAGTGTTAATTCAGTAAGACAGAAACAGCAAATACATTTATCTTTTTGCATTATCATTAACTTGAGGATTCCAAAGTAACTTCTAAAGATAGATAATATTTCTAAGATAAGTAGTCATTGTTTTCACTGAGGCACACAAAAAGTCTCTGGAGACCTGGAAACAGAAGCCAGATCATCTGAATCCTGAAGCATTCTCTAGCCACTAGGAAACACTGCTTAATTAATTTAGTTAATATTTACACTCTGCATAGGAAACCAGAAATATTTAAATGACTCCTAATCTAATGATACTGTGCTAATGACCTGAGCTAAGGGCTTGTGATATTACTGAAGATTTGTGAGTTAATTAGAAAGACATTCAGTAAGTTAGTAGATCACTTCATAGAAGACAGATGCTCACCATGATGATAACCAAGCTCAATTCAGTAAAAATGAGGTCCCACCTTACTTGTAATAAATAAAAAGTAGTAATTAATAGCACAGATATGAAATATTTAGGAAGAAACTGACTGGTTAACATGAACTGTGTGGCTTGGTCTGAAGCAATCTCAGCAAGAGGAACATTTTCAGAGCATCACTTGGTGTCCTGAACAGAGCCCATCAATAGCTGCATTATTTTGGTGGCAAAGTTACATGACCCACTTAATCTTCACAGGTAGGTGTTATTTCAGAGAGAAATTAAGTGTATTGCAGCTTACAAGCAAATCTCTCCTTTCACAAGGGATTTCAGTTACTCATAAAATCTACAGGTTGAGAAGCTTTAAGCATTAAAGGCAGCAGGAGACTAAGGGCTGTGGTTTACAAAATGCATCTCTTAAATCTTGATTTTAGGCTTTTTCTATACTTGTAACAATCTTTGGGATTAGGGAGTATCTCTACCATCCCCACCTTTAATTTTAGATGACCCTTTGAAGTCTAACAGTCTTACTGATGCAGACAAGTAATATCAGTGCCAGGATCAGGGCTGTATCAGTTCTTCTGGTCACACTAAGGTCATAGGATCGTTCAGGCTGGAAGGAACCTGAAAAAGTGTTTAATCCAACCTCCAGGCCAAAGCAAGGTTGACCGTGAGGTCAGATCAAGTTGCTCACAGCTTTAGCCTGTCAGGACCTGAAAACTTCCAACAGAGACAGCAGTGCCTCCCTGAGTAACGTGGTTCTTCCACTGCTTAACTATCCTCATGGCAAAAAAAGATAATTTTTATTTGTTCGTTTCAATGTATGCCTCTTGCTCTCCCAACCATGTATCAGCATGAAATACGTAGCTCCAACTTCTTGATATCCTCCTTGTAGGTAGTGGAAGGCAGCTGTTTGGGTCACCTGCAACCTCTGAGCCCACTTCTCTCTGCTTCGCCTTACGGTGAGTGCTTAAGCACCCTCACCATCTTGCCAGCCCTCCAGTGAACTCACTCGCATTAATCAACATCTTTCTTGAACTGGGGTGTCCAAAAGTGGGCAGTATTCCAGATGCAGCCTAGCAAGTGCTGTGCAGAGGAGGTTAATTGCTCCTTCAGTCCACTGTTAATGCAGCCCATGATGCTGGTGGCCCTTTTTGCCAACAGGTCACGGTGCTGGCTCATGCTTACCTTGCTGTCTACTGAGACACACAGGTCCAGCTCAGGAGAGCTGCTTCCCAGACAATCAGTCTCCAGCCTGTACCATGGCAAGGTATTATTCCACCCAAAGAGCAAGACTTCACATTTTTCCTTCTTGAATTTCATGAGGTAGCTATTGGTCATTCCACCAGCATGCCTAGGTCTCTGACTGGCACATCTGGTGTATCAACTAGTCTCACCGCCCTGGTGTCACCCAAAAACTTGATGGGAGTGCAGTCTGTCACCTCCTACAGGTCACTGAAGACAACAACAAATGGGACAGGTCCTTGTATGCTGTGGTACTCCACTTGTTACCAACCTCCAGATAGAGTACAACTAATTAAACACTGTCCTCTAAGACCAATCACACAACCCTTTCTTTTTTTTTATCCATCTAGCTATCCATCCATATCGTAGTGTCCTAGACAGCACACTGCTTTTAGGGAGTGAGTACTGAAATGAATACTAAATTGATACGGCTCAGCAAAATCCTTAAGCTGCCTGGATACTACAAAATTTGCACTGCACAGAAAACAACTTTGACTTTTGATATGTGCTCCTGAAAATCCAAACTATGCTTTTTTTAAATCAATTAATATCAGTTATTAGTAAATATTTGCTACTTTACATCCCAGATACATGCATTTAATTAAATAATAGGATTAGATGAAGAGAAGAAAATGCTTATACTAAGCTCAATGAATGGTAACATACAAATGATAAACTGTGAAATCCAATAAAATGTGATACATTCTGAAACTGTTAACAATTTAGAATCATTTTAACCTTTAACTTCAGTATGTGAAAGAAAAAATGCAACATAAGGACATAGTCTCACACAACCAATTTCAAAGAATTTGGCTTCTCCTGACCTATAAGCCTCTCATCTCTGCTCCCACACAAACCCTATTCTGAGGATAGTACATTCTATATTTTTAAAAGATATTTTCAACAAAAATGGGCATATTTTTTGGCCACCTGGAGAAAAATTAAATTGCAGGTGGGGAAACTGTCCATTGAGTTTTCCAAACCGAAATATTTTTGAGGAGGGAAGGGAAGGGAAGGGAAGGGAAGGGAAGGGAAGGGAAGGGAAGGGAAGGGAAGGGAAGGGAAGGGAAGGGAAGGGAAGGGAAGGGAAGGGAAGGGAAGGGAAGGGAAGGGAAGGGAAGGGAAGGGAAGGGAAGGGAAGGGAAGGGAAGGGAAGGGAAGGGAAGGGAAGGGAAGGGAAGGGAAGGGAAGGGAAGGGAAGAAGGGGAAGGGGAAAAGGGGGAAAGGGGAAAAGGGGAAAAGGGGGGAAAGGGGGGAAAGGGGGGAAAGGGGGGAGAGGGGGGAGAGGGGAAAGGGGAAGCAAAGCAAGGGAAAGCAAAGCAAGGGAAAGCAAAGCAAGGGAAAGCAAAGCGAGAGGAGAGGAGAGGAGAGGAGAGGAGAGGAGAGGAGAGGAGAGGAGAGGAGAGGAGAGGAGAGGAGAGGAGAGGAGAGGAGAGGAGAGGAGAGGAGAGGAGAGGAGAGGAGAGGAGAGGAGAGGAGAGGAGAGGAGAGGAGAGGAGAGGAGAGGGAAGGGAAAGGGAAAGGGAAAGGGAAAGGGAAAGGGAAAGGGAAAGGGAAAGGGAAAGGGAAAGGGAAAGGGAAAGGGAAAGGGAAAGGGAAAGGGAAAGGGAAAGGGAAAGGGAAAGGGAAAGGGAAAGGGAAAGGGAAAGGGAAAGGGAAAGGGAAAGGGAAAGGGAAAGGGAAAGGGAAAGAAAGGGAAAGAAAGGGAAAGAAAGGGAAACAAAAGAAAGGGAAGGGGGAGGGGGGAGGGGGAGGGGAAGATGGGGAAGGGGAAAGGGAAGGGGAAGGGGAAGATTGGGAAGGGGAAGGGGAATGGGAAGGGGAAGGGGAAGGGGAAGGGGAAGGGGAAGGGGAAGGGGAAGGGGAAGGGGAAGGGGAAGGGGAAGGGGAAGGGGAAGGGGAAGGGGAAGGGAAGGGGAAGGGGAAGGGGAAGGGGAAGGGGAAGGGGAAGGGGAAGGGGAAGGGGAAGGGGAAGGGAAGGGAAGGGAAAGGGAAAGGGAAAGGGAAAGGGAAAGGGAAAGGGAAAGGGAAAGGGAAAGGGAAAGGGAAAGGGAAAGGGAAAGGGAAAGGGAAAGGGAAAGGGAAAGGGAAAGGGAAAGGGAAAGGGAAAGGGAAAGGGAAAGGGAAAGGGAAGGACATGTATGTGCTTGAAGCAGAGAAGACTTACTGTATCATGTTGCCTGTTATCTTTCCCCGATATGATCAAGAAGTAGTTCCATGCCAACAGCAACAACAAAGCCAGTGGTATCATGTAGAGCTCAAAGTTCCAGACCACAAAAAGAAAAAGCTAGAAGACAGAGCAGAAAAAAAAAGTGATTCAACTCAGCATTACATTAAATTCTTGTGCACAGTTAAGAGCAACAAATTAAAACCATTCTAAAGTAAATCACCTATCCTTAGGCAGGCAACTTGTTAAACCACTTCACTGAGTAGCCACTTACCTGTGCAAAACAACTGCTAATCTTTTCACTGTTTTGTACCTTATCTTTTGCAAAGGAAAATTCTATGATTCTATGAAAGTTGATACAGGATAGCCTAAGATGGAATGTTAATTGTTTTCTCATAAAATAATGCTTATTTGGACAAAATAACACAAAATGGCATAAAAATTAGATCACAATGTAATAAAGTTGGTTATTTCAAAAAGTTAATTTGCTGTTCAAAAGAAAGAACCTAATAATGTTGTAGTGATGTCACACAAACAGAAGTAATTAAATGTGAAAAATTCCTTTGTACAGAAAATCCACAAAAAATCACAGCAACAAGCAAACAGCATGCAAGTATTTTAGTGAAAACACGGTGAAACAGTAATGACCTCAGAATATTAGAAAATGGGATTGAAAGGGGTGTTGAGCAGCTGCCGAAGTCCACCCCTACAACAACTTCCATTTGCTGAAGGGGCTGGCAGGAGCGTGGTGGGCAACATCTCCCAGAGATGCAAGCTTCCATGAGTGTACAAGGGAACTGGGATCCCTGCAGAAACCCACCTCCAGCACACAGCTCCGTACACCACAGAGCTGTGACATGCTTCGTAAGGTGGACTTCAGCTCCAGATCTGTCGCTCCTGAGAATCGGTACAGTGATGACTTTTTTGGAGCCTGGAAGTCCTAAACTTTTGTCAGATGCTGCAGCTGTCTGGCAGAGACACATTCAGCTAGATACCTTTCCCTGCTGGTTCAAGCATGGAATAATTGGTTTGCAAGAAAGAAGTAAAGATATTTGGGTATAGATGGGGTCAAACTAAAACCAGTTTTATATCCCATTTTCCTTAGGAACAAACCCCCCTTTGTTTTAGCCAGCTCAAACCATAACTTGAGTTTGTTTTCTCCTAATATGGCCAAAACCACAAATGGAAGTGTTATAGCAAATCATGCTATTTACTCCAGCTTACAATTAAGCTTCAGATATCTTGCTAAGCCATTGTCATCCAAATAGTTAAGCTCTGGAATGTTTGTATTTTCATTACCAACTAAAATTAATCAAGGTGCTGTGTCACATAACTTGCAAACCTAAGACAATGCCAGTAACCAGGAAAACTAAAAAGTGGCTTATTTTGCCATATCAGTCACCAAGACGTATATAAACTTGAGTAAAAAGAAAATGGGCATTTTAATAGTCTTCTGCTGGGTTTCTGTTTCAATTTAAAACAAAATCTTCTTACCAAATACAAGCTTCCACATAAAGGAAAAAAAATCTTTAAGTCATCTCCTATCTCAAGATCAACTAAGCTACCTCACACCCCTATCACTGAATGCTATGCATACAGAAGTCCTGGGAGACTGCAAGACAAACATGATAAACACTGAAAGAACTGAAAAAGCACTGAGTGCGACATATGTAAGAGGATATTGGCACTCCTAACAGTTAATATTTCATTTGAAAGAAAACCATCTTTTTTAGGTTGTTTAGTTTAAAAGGAAATCTGTTAGGAATGGTAATGAATAAGAAGCAAACAACAGCTCACAGATTTTGAGTTTCTCCACGAGCTTGCTAACTACCCTTTTGAGAGCATGATCTGCAGGAACTTGATGCAGTAAATTTGATATGGCCAACTTAAAAACAGAATTCACATCTTAAAAGAAAAGCAAAAGTTCTTGCACCCATTAACCTCAGAAAGGCCCTGAGTCAATGCATACATGTTGGAGGGAGCTTTGGAAGTCAGCAGACAGTATCCAACTACCAGTAAAACAGACCCCAGAGATTACCAGTTGAGAAATGGCAACGCATACAGTCCCCCTTATGTTCCCATCCCAACTTTGGTTAAAAAGATGGAAAGGAAATCTTTCTATAATATCCTGGCTGCTGAGAAATGAAGCCAGTAACCCAGATGGTCTCAGGAGATACTGACCTGACAAGAGACTGTGGAACATGGTCATCACATAACCTGTACTCCAGGACGTCAATGAGTTCCCATTCAAATACACATCACCAGAAATTTCTAAGTGCCAAATGATCCTTAAGGCTATTAATTCCTTAAAATACTGTAATTTGTAGGCTAATAAGATATTATGCTAAGATATTACCTCTTTATGACTTGTATGGACATACCTTTTCCACAATGTGGATATTACACCTGCCATCTCCTTTAGATGATTTTGCTGACCTGCCAGCTTCATTTCCATCTAGTGTGGCTGAATTTCAACTAGTTCCTCCTTTCAGGCACCTGTCTCAGCCAGCCACTGGGAAAACAGGATCTCTATATTTGCAACACAAATGAGATGTATGCTGCATGAGACCAGCACAGTGATGGCACTGCAAGTGAAATGGCCTCACTATCTTCCCCAGAACAAAAATGCACTCACAGAAACACACAAGGGAGAAAACAAGCAGATTCCCAACAGGAGATAGAACTTTTCAGTAAAAATGAACAACCCCAAAATCTAGTGAAAAACAGCAAGAAAATCCAGGGGCTCAGTTATTACACGCAAGGGACCTCATAGACAGGGGGAGAGGGAAGAAGTGGTATGTGTGAAGCTATTCTCTTCTTTTCATCCATGAAGGGGAAGAAAACTTACATATCCATCCATTAAACAAATAAAGGACCAAAAAAAAAAAGTCTAGAAAGGCTATGGAACAAGGATAAAAGGGCAGGTCTGGGACTTGCCTATGCCTATGAAGCATCCAGTGGAATATGGACTCTATCTAGTTTGCCCTCTTCCAAAGAAATAATGGCTTTAACTTGTTTAAAAAAAGGATCCTCATCACTACTGAAACAAGCCAACTATTTTAAGGGAGGAGTGGGAGTCTCAAAGGTTACAGTTTAATATAGCTGCCATCTCCTACACAGAAGGCTATAAGGGAGGACTTTTTCTTCTCCCCCATGAGATCAAGATTTTCAGAGTCACAGGCAAGAACTGGCCATTTACAACATCACATCAGTTGATACTCTTAGTGAGAGACACATGCATTAAATGATCGTTCAGGGAGACACATGACACTATCCCTCGTGTACAACACTTCAAAAAATAATTTAAGTTGGAGTATTGAATATCCTATTCTTTTGCAAACTACAGTATATTTTAAAAAGAAATCTCATCCAAAATGATTAACACTTCCTACTGTTCAGAAAAAAAGCCTGCCCTTTCAGACTAGCAGCTGTGGATCATTAGCTTTCCAGTGATGAGATGTGTTTGATGAGTATTTTTCTTTCTAATTAAGAGATGAGATCCTCTATTTGACTCTCTCTTCAGACAGAAGTGAAGAGAAAGATTTCTGCCTATGTGGAAAGGCCATATTCTACAGAACAATTATTTCAGATTTCTTTTTATCTACCTCCACCCCATTTCATTTCATTTTTAACAGAACCCCGTTTGCACCCACAGACTTCACAGCATTAACCCTTGTCTTTCCCAGCTCTTTTTATTTTTCCATTTCCTTCTATCTGACTACCAGCAGAAAACAGCATACAAAAAAGGGAGCACCCCAGACAGGAGACACTGACCCACATCTTCAGGTGCAGCAGGGAACAGCGTACAGCTGAAGGAGGAGGGCTGCAAGTACAGCTGTGTGAGAACTTTCTGACAAAAATTAGGAAACGCTTACTTCACAGAAATGCCTGCTTTCAATAAAGTCACACAGCTGAGCAAAGGATGCTTCCAGCTGACATGTAGGGAGCTTTCCGGAACCTTTCAACAACCTTGATATCTGGATTACCTTGCGGCAAAAGAGTAAAGGGGCCTTGACGGCACGCCAGCCTCTAAGCTTTCAGGGCTTGTTGCTGCAGTGACTGGGGACTGGAAGTCGAAGAGGATGAGTCACCTCGCGAGTCCCAGGCTGACACAGGAACCTCTGAAATCTGTATTCACAGCACCCGGAGTCAGAGGCTGTAATGTGTTCAGCAGTAGGGTGAGATACGGACATTTCCGTCACCGCCATGTCACGCAGTGCATGTCACTCATACCACAGCCTCCTCTCCGAGTTACGGCTTTCTCTGTTCGTTTTTAAAGAGGATTCTTACAGCCTTATTTATGTATTATCTATATCTGTGCACTATATGCTTTACCCAACTCCTGATTATCCTGGAAATTTAAAAGTTGGCTGAACAGAGTTTTGGCACCATTGCAAACAGAGCCTCCGTCTGCAACTCCAAACAGTGTGCTCTAATCATAAGATCATCCATTTACCCTTTAAGCTTAAAAGGACAATTGTATTTCCTGAGGTTTTGTCCCTTGTATGTATTCTCAGAAGACTAGGAAGAATAAAAGATAACCCACATATCTGCATGGTACAGACTTTCTATTAAGTACTGCAGGTTTTAAGGCTCCAGCAAAATCCTGCATGGTGTTTATACTGTAAAACACTTAAAAAATAATTTTCATTGCACTTTGGAGAGTCAGCAGCCTCTTCCATTACAAAAATTGGTCTGCTACCTCTGAGGATGATGGCTCCTCTCTTCTTCTATGGCACTTCTATTTAACAAACTAAAACTGAAATATGTCCTTTAGCTGTATCAGATCCCAAACACACCGCTATTAATGTGAATATATATGGAAGTCCATTTAGAACGTAGAGCCCTTGTTGAGGTAAGTCTGGAAGAAATATGTCTTTTGAACATAATATAAAGCATCCTCCAACATTTTTTTTCAGCACTCTTGCAATTTCAGATCCAGTTACCTGAGTGTCAGGTAGCAGTGGACTCTCAAAGATTTGAATCTAAAACACACTATCTGTTACTCCATTTCTTTAGATAGGCACAGGTCAACTTGAAAATGGCTAAAACATGGGAACACAAAAAAATTTATATAAACTTAATAGACTGAAGTATTATTTTAACATCAGTCTTGGTGAGGCTTTTGGTGTATTTAGGACAGTTCTTGTTAGAATACTTTGGTCCCATGATCTACAAGAAAAGAGCAAAAGAATTTCCATTTCTTACCAGGCAGAGATTTCTGGTAATGGTATTTCCATGATAACCTGTACAACAAATCCATGGTTCTATTACACCTTCATTCTTTCACCTTAGTGTGGTGCAATGCTATTTATTAAGGAAGCAAGTCTGACAATTAGATATGACTCACTTAATGTGCCTCATACCAGCCAGGATGTTTTGAAACACAACTGTATCTAGATAGACTTATTTCCTCTGAAGAACCTTCATACTAACATCCAATCACATCATAATGTAAACTGCCTGTCTTTACAAGATTGCCAGCACCAGTAAAACCTTCTAGGTAGAAGCTTGAAATTTTTCATTTATTTTTTTTTCTTACAACTTGTAACTGACATTTCACATCTTTTTGCAGAAGCCATAGATGAAAGTGCTAAGGCTTTGCTCCAAGAATGCTGACAATTCCAAGAAAGTGAACCCCAGAGCATGAATACAGCACTGTTTTAAACAGCATATGAATTAGTAATGTAAAATTCATGTCACTGTTTTCAGTTTCATATAGCAAAAGTTAGGTGGAAATAAAAAAAGGAAAAAAAAATCTGTAAATATTTACAAAATGTGGTATCTCTTGGGTCATTTCTTCTCCTTCATTTAACAGCTTCTGAGCTGCATTATTAAAACTGCAGATTTAGTAGTCAGGTTAAAATTAGAAGAGGGAAATATGGCTCATTGAGATCATTCCCATATCACACTGCCTATTGTTGCTGTCAGGGCAGTTCAACACAGATTTGTTGTCTCAAGACTTTTAAAATGCAGACAAACTCAGAGAAATCAATACTATTTTCTCTATGAGCAATAATACCCGGTATCAAGTAACAAACGCCCTACTAGGATACATTAGATCAAAGGCACATCTGAGAATGGTTCATTGAGCCTTGGTCCCATTTTAATACTACATTTTCTGAACAAAACCTAATTGTTTACTGAATGACCCATGTCTTTGTTTTAGCAACATTACCATGAACACTGTTACAGACATTATTTTCTAAGCAAAAAAGTGCTTTTAATGCCTGTCCTCAGATTGATTTCACTTTGCTCTAATATAGAACTCTTAGGCTGACTTATACTTTTTAGCACAGTTCTGCTGAGAGGGGTGACAACCAGCTGTAAAGCTCAAGCCTCTTTACAATTCAAAGTGTCCAATTTTACCATGAGCTTTTAAAAAGGATGCATTTAGTCCTCCCCCTGTTGCATATGATTTTTCCATTGGAAATCAATCCCGTTGTTCCTAACTTTAAAATTCCTTAAAAGTTGCCTAACAGTTACAGAAATAAACATGTCATTTCGGTCGGAAGTGTCACACGCTGGAAGACATTTCTAAAATGTACATTTCACATAATTTTAGACTTTTCTGAACACACAAATCTCTACTGCAAAACTATGTTCATGTTCCTTTACACGAAAATTTGGAACCTAGCAGAATTCTGCTCCGTTACAATTGCACTGCTCTGAGGGTGGGACAGTTGAAAATGTAAATGTATGTGTCACTTTAGAAGCAAAATCCGAAGTGCTGACTTTATGAAAGGTGTAAAATCACAACATGGATCATATTTGATAATTACAGCTATTTATATAATTGCAGATGAAAGAAAATCATTCAGCATTTTAAGACAAACACTATAAAAAGTGTAATAGAGCATAAAAGTCATCATTACCCAAGTATTGGAAAATAAAGACTTGTAGGTTTTGTTTTTTTTTTTTTCCGGAGAAAAATAGGTCACATAGTTTAAAAAGTTACCAGCTGAATGTGAGCTAGTTACACTTCACAAATGGCTTTTCTGTGCTCATTTCTACTGGTACCAGAGAGAAACTAAACAACCCCTCCCCACCACTCATTCATAACTAATCACCACTGAAATAAATGGACCATTAGAAGTCTAGACACTGAAGGAGTAAGCCTTTTGGTTGTAGGAAAACCTATAGGGACAGCAAAACAATTTAAGTTGTATGAGAATCAAGACTGAAGTTACCTGGTTAAGAGGCATACTGTGATTCCATTAATAAAATGCAAAAAAATATTGATTTATGTTTTGATAACCATATTCATGTTTGGAACAAACAGAGATACTGGATTCCATAAAAGAGCAGAGAGACTTCCACAAGCTGTTTTTGAAGTCTCATTTCACAGACGGGAACTATACTGCCCTTACTATATTGAGGACACTATGGCTTAAACTTTCAGTTAAGGCTAAATCCTATAAATTTTTTTCCACCACTATTTGGAAATAGCTGCATCAACATAATGGTTTCTCTGATGTCCTAGAGATGTCAACTGGTCACACTGCCCTTGCTGAATCTGTCCCTTCACGCAGAGCTGAAAGTAAGGTAGAATAAAGCAATATTTCTGCTTCTTCTGTTTCCTTTCTGTTCTTATAAACAGTCTGATCTACAATTTTTGTTTGGAAGAGGTGTGGAGCCACCACAGAATAGGGTGACAGAAGAATCACCAAAAGACAGCATCGCTACTTTTCAAAATTCTAAGAACATCTGTTCAATAGAGCACTAATACATGTAGACAAATTCAAATTTCCCTAGTGATTTCCTTAAAATCTTTTTTATGTATTAGGAACTGTTTTGAAAGGTTCTACTAGCCATCAACTATCACTTGAAGGCAAGTAACTTGGCCTAATGTTGGCTTTAGTGAGCAATCAATGAATGAATCAATCAACCCACTTTAGCGAGCCTTTCAGGTTGATGTTCACACTTGCGACTGATGACTGGTTTTGTTTTCTTGTTCTACCATGTCTGGAATATTGGTTGAGTTTAACTGTAAAGAATAAATAAATAAAAACAAAGAGCAAAAAAGACAGTGAAGGGTCTGCAGGGGAAGGTGTATGAGGAGCAGCTGAGGTCCCTGGGTTTGGTTAGCCCAGAGCAGAGCAGGCTGAGGGGAAGCCTCATGGCAGCCTGCAGGGCAGCGGAGGGGCAGGTGCTGAGCTCTGCTCTCTGGGGACAGCGATAGGACCCGAGGGAATGGCATGGAGCTGGGACAGGGGAGGGTCAGGCCAGGTGTTAGGGAAAGGTTCTGCACCCAGAGGGTGGTCGGGCACTGAGAGAGGCTGCCTGGGGATGTGGTCATGGCACTGAGCCTGCTGGAGTTCAAGAAACATTTAGACAGCACTCCCAGACACAGTGTCTGGTTTTTAGGGTGGTCCTGTGTAGACCCAGGAGTTGGACTCGGTGATCTTTGTGGGTCCCTTCCAACTTGGGATATTCTGTGATTCTATGATACTATGAAAAGCCTAAAATTTCTTTGCCTTTGATTGTCCAGCTTTCTATAAGTTCCTATGGCTTAACCTGCAAGTCATTCACAGAATGTAAGAGAATGCCTTTCTACCTTTTAACTTACTTCACTGTAAACACATTTTAATGAATAATAATACATTTCAACTACCTTGCCACTTTCTCTAACTTCATCTCTCAGTTTGTCTTGTCATTTTCTAATTTTCTCCTTCACTGATTGCTAGACTTCCCTCCAACTTCAGTTCTGAAAAAGCTTGCAGAGTTATGTCTAGCATCTCTACCAAAGTGTGCCTATTTCTATTTGCAACTCTCATATTAATCCAGGGGTGATATTACTGACTTCTCATTTCTTTACCGTGCTTCACTCTTTCCCCACAGGCATCACCTAGTATTCCCTCCTTCCATCCCAAATGATCTGCTTACACTTATTTAGATGCTAGGGATGTCTAGAAGTGATACTACGTATATATTTTCCTTCAGTGTTTACCAAGCCCCTAAACTTTCCTGTGCAAAGTAAGATTGTAGATTGCAGAAATGAGAAGTCAGCAGAGAATACTAGTTTAGACAGGAGAGCAAGGTAGCTCCAGGTGTTTGAACAACCTGAATTCTGTAGTAAGAAGATTGTCCCTGGGCCAAGGCCACTGAGAGATGTGACTATTTTTAGTTCCCTGGTAGGATAGCTATAATTACATTCTGCAATGCTTTCTAGAAGCAAAATGCAAAATAAAACTCAGTTCATTTTTAACTGGCAGTGTTCTTTAGAAGACTGTAGCAGACCTCAAGAAAGCTGAAGCATGTTCACATCCTTCTAGGTAAAAGTGGAAAAAAGGCACTATAAGTAAAACAACGATACCTGCTATTAGCATAAACAGCATGAACATGAAATATTTCAGTGAGATAAATGCCACAGTATTTAGAATGCAGTTGATTAAATAAAAGATATCTTACATACATTTTCAAATTGAGACTCTATTGCAAACAGCACAGATGAGTGGAAAGATAGCCGTAACTATCCCTTTATGACTTGGTAGAATCAGTCATGACTGGAATAAATAAAAAATCTTTAAAGTAAGATTACTGATGTATCAGTCACTGTTTGCCTGATTTTACTTCTCTATGCCTTTGCTAAACTTCTCTGGTGTGCAAAGCTCTATTCAGGTGCATTTGAAGACTGACAGCAGATCCATACAGCATTTGCTGCAAGAGTAGGTATCCTTTACAAGAAATGGAGTCAGATACTTGGTTAAGAAATATGCTGGTCGCACCCAACAATGGCTGGTGCACTTTCAGTCTTGTGAAAAGTTTCTCTCAATACCCACTGAGCTGCCCCTCTTAACTAAGGCAAGTGCAAATCTGACATGCTACCCTCTGTTGTGGGGAAGCTAACAGAGGAGGTGTATATCTATTTTTGAAATAGAATGCCTCTCTGAGAAACCAGAGGTGCTGCATGAAGCTAAAGAATGTAGACTTGCAAAAGAAAAAGGATGTCATTTTGTTAGGGAATGACAGAAAAAACTCACATTCTGGCTACAGGTAGGTAACCATTCATATAAGATGCTGGAAAAAAAACAGAAACAACAAGACTGAAAGAAAAACCAAGGTGGAAAATATTCAGAAGTTCACTGCAAAAACAGCAAGCTCTATGGACACCAGAATGCTAGGTAGGGCACAACCCACCTAAAAGAAATAAAAAGCATACTCTGAAATACACTTCATAATTAAGCAGGCTAGCCTACTAACATTTGTGTGTGCGTGTGTGATTTTAGCATCTGAGTTTTAAGTTTCTCTATTGTTAGTTGTATTGAGAAATGAAATTTTTAATCCATAACCTATAAGGGAATTTGTCAAGACAAACACATTCAACAAAACAAGATTTTCTTTTTTATGATCCTAAGTAGAAAACTGTTTCCTGCTGCTTTTGTTGAAGTAATGCTTCTGCAGGGAAAAATATATTTTCATGCTATTAAAAAAATGAAACATGCCCTTACAATTGTTTCTGTATAATAAATTTAATTATATTTGTATTTCCACAAACTACATTAAATCATACATAGCACAGAGAGGTGTGCCCTGGCAACTTTCCTATTGTTTTTATAGTTACTTTTTCCAGACAGAATATGCTGCAGTCCAAGCTGTCTTTCTTTTTAAAATCATCTCTCTCCATGCTGTAGGAGCTTGCAGGAAGTGTGGTTGTGCCCTCCAAATATATGACATTTCATAGAATATACCTCATCTTTTAATAGTTCATTGTTTCAGTAACATTACATTTCATGTATTCAGATGCCTGCCACTCCAACATGGTTAGCTGTACTTTAACATAGAAATGTTCCACAGCTCCAAAAAAAAAAGCATTTATTGAGCCATCATCATCATCAATAATGTGTACTAACCATTGAAGAATACTATATTTTACAGATGCTCATTTCAAAGCACTCCCTTAAAAGGTGAATAGAGGAATGCAGAGTATTTCATTGCTATCTACAGAATGCTATGTTGTCATTCTTAATAGTCATTGCTACACTATTACACTCTGAATTATTTTTTTTTTTCTTTTCAGAGTAACATAGCAATGAGAACACCAGTTTCAAAACAAGAACTGATATATATATATATATATATATTTTTTTTTTTAACGTGCTACACATACCAAGCAGACCAAAACTGACAGGAACAAATTCTGAAATTAGACATTTCATAAATGTAAGGGAACACAACTCAAGACTTGCAATTATAAATGCATGGTTTCTATACCTTAACAGTCTATTCAGTCTCAGAATCTTTTGGCCAAACCAAAATGGCTGAAAGTTATTACAGAAACTCCCATAATTGTTGCCTAACACTTCCCATTCTAAAGGATTTTCTGCCTATATTAAAATAAGTTCTAATGCATTTATTAATTTTAACGTGTCTTTGAAATACAACAAGAAGTTGTCCATAGGTTAAAAGGAGTATATTTTGTCTTTCAAACACAAACTCACGAATGTTTAGTTGATTTACACAGTAGTGAAAAATCTCACTTCCCTATTTACTTCTGCATTGCTGGAATGCCAATATAGTAACGACCTTGAAAAACTCAGACTAAGGTTTGATCTTGTGACTCTTATAATTGAAGAAACTGAAAAATGTATGGTGTAGTTACTGACTTTTTGCTTATTTTATACATATACAAGGAAGCAGGTTCGAGGTTTGAGCAGGTCACCTTCCTTCTGGTATCATTTTTCCTTCCCCAGCTCTCAGCTCCCACATAGGGTTTTGCTGACATCTGGGACAGGAAGACGGGGGTAGTTTCAGCTAGGATTTTAGACATTCTGTAAAGTACTGGGTGACTGACCTGTTGTGTTGAAGTAAGCTGATGGTTTATGTTCAGGTCTGGACTTTTCAGAGCTGCAGCACACTTTTAGTAATTGAACTGATGCTCAATGTAACAGCAGTGCTTGGTTGCTGTGTTCACAACAGTGTATGAAAGCAGGCTGAACATTTTGCTGACGCTCATCATGGCTATTTGCAAGATACAAGAATTCAGCTACATATTGTCCAGGAAACAGTATTCCGGCACGTGTAGACCCCTCTACCCATCTATTGAGCTCTCTCATCAGAGCAGCTCTGACTGATATACTTCCCATTTCATCCTCTTATTTTCTGTCTCTACCTAACTCCTGCTGCAAGGAAATTGGGCTCGCCCTTCACTGCTGGGTCTCACCTCATTAACTGCACTCTCTTTTCTTCCTCCTGCTCCTCCCACATTGTCAGGGTGCTCAGCAGAATCCTAACCTGGCTCCTATCCCACCCTTCCTAATCAGATGCCTCTCCATTCACTTCCTGCTTCCCTCCAGAACACCTCCTAGACTCAAATCAGGATTCAAATCAGGATTGTCTAGCTCTCAGCTCCTGCATGTGTCTGCCCATCATGCTGGCTCTGGAGAACCAGGACTGAGCATGGGGGAGGCAAGCAGAAGAAAGGAGTGTGTGGGAGAAGACGGTAGCCGAACTGACACATTTAACTACTGTCTCCTAACACACAGGGCAGTTCTCAAGTGCTGGCCATAATGCGTCAGAGTACAGGCAGAAGTCAACGTGCAAAACACTGAAGTCAACCCCTTCTTAGGAAGTCTTGTAAAGTTTAAAAATATAGGAATATATCCTCAGAATCGTTGCAATATTTTAAGATGAGCATAAACATAATTTTTTTCTACTTCAGAACAAAAATAAATGACATTACTATATTGGCCCAAGGAAAAGCTACAATGCTAGAATTTGAAGACCGACAAAGTCAAATGCAGCTGAGGAGATTAATGACAGATCTTAACAGCAGACAGTACTACTGAAATAACCTACAATAAATATCAGGCAGAAAGAAGGAATTTGGGTGTATAACGAGAACAGGATCCGAGTTATTGGAAAAAGTCTCTGCGGAGATCTAAGATAATCACAAAAGCTGTCTTCTTCATTAACAGTTTCACAGCTGCACTGTTCGTCCAAAATAGAACAAACTACCTAGAGTCCCTTCTTACAGTTTCTCTTCATATCTTAAAACAATGCAGCTTCTTCTTGGGTTTGTGGTAACTCTTAGTGGAATTAAACTAGTAAAGATATATTGTTGTCAGATTCCACAATTCCTTTTGCTAGGTTTCTTTGAAATACCAGCAAGGTGGAAATCACAATAGCTGGAAGTTACCTGTCACGGCACGAAAAATAATATACGCCAATTAGAAACTGTAATGAATGAGTTCCAAATAAAGAGATAAATATACATTATGTGCATGCATAATTTTACATGCATGCACACACACATAAAACTACATATTCACATAGCACAGTAATCTTTCCTCCACATATTTTTTAATTCCATTTTTACACCTTTTACATAGGTCCTTTGGGCCACATACAGCATTTAGCAATATCATTGTTGGCATGAGGTTTCATTGTTTGGTACCTCATTTGATCATTAACCTCTCTTCATTAAGAAATGTGATGAAATAGAAAAGCTCTGTCTACTACTTTGTACTTGTTCTGCCCGGGTTAAATGATGCATACCACTTGCTCCTGTTGAAAGGAAAACAGCTTTCAAGCTACTTTATTAATTTAAAAAAAAATCTTGCAGTGCCAGGATACCTTGCAGTGCATTGGCTTTCCATTCATAAGGGGTAAAACAAACTCAAAGGTAGCAACGAATCTGGTGCTTTGTGAAATTGGAGATGACACTGAAGTGAAAGGGAAGATGTTTAGTCTCCTTGTTCTGAACCTTATTTTGCCATTTTCCCAAATCCACTGGCAGCACAAATGGCAGAGCAGAGGGTAACATCCTCCTTTCTGATGAGAAATGTTTTTGCCCTCATGTTGTACATGGCTATATATGGTGCAAAGCAATGAAAAATCAAAGACATACATTGTCCAAAATAAATGTACAGAGTTACTCAGAAAATACTACAAAATAATTTTTGTGCTTCCCATGCTTTTGGCTGGATTGCATGGGTCCCATAGGCAGAAAAGCTTATGCTTTTTATGAACCTCAGGTCCAAGACAGCATAGAAATAGCAGGTAGGAGGTAGGAGGCCCTAGGAGCAGTTACTGGTGTAATGTAAGCCTGGAGGGGGATATATGTTTTGTATAGGTTAATCCCTTACGGAGAAAAGTTGCATGCAATCTGGGCAGGGGCTGCTCTTTACCCTGCGTGTCTAACATCCATCACAGCTTCACTCACATCATTATTTGTCACAACCTTCTATGACTCAAGAGAGCCATGCCACCAGCAGAGCTAGCTGCATTTTATATATGGTTTTTCTTTACTACCTCACCACCTTCATGCAGGCACATTACATTCACTAATAAATGAACAGAAGAAAGCACTGGCAGGCAGTTAAAGGCCTGCCCCCCATGTCAGCTGGGAACAGTGGGAAATTAGAAAACCGGTGCTTTCCATTTGAAAATATTCTTACAGACTTTGCAAGGCATCTTTCTCTCATCTCCTCCAATTTTACAGACAAGACTATCTTACCCTTTTTAGGTTGTATTCCTTTTGCTGTATTACAGCTTCCTTTATTTATTAATTCATTTGCTTATTTTTTCCTATACGATTTCAGAGTGTATTAAAAAGCCATGGGGCTTTTGTTTTCATGTTGCACCACAGTTAAGTGGTTGTTCATTTCCAAACCTTGCATGAAAACATCAAGAAAAAGACTATACAGATTTGGGTAGGCACAGATGACATTCCAAATTTAGTGACAAATGTTCAGCATTTTACCATCTTTATTGACCAGTAAAAGCTTTTTATCACACTGGAGGCAACAAACTTCTGGAAATCTGACTATCCTTTAACCCTACAGTGGATAACAGTCCAAAAACTGCTTGAGTTTCTTAAAACTCTATTTAATTACTGCCTAGTACACTTTTATATCATTCTTTAAATATTTGCATGTAACATACTATATGTAATATCAAGGTCCACTGAAATGAACTTTTCTATAGTGGGTGCAAATAATTTAACAATAAAGAGATATCAGTGAAGTATAGAAACAATGAAGGAAGTTTTGTTTTGTTTTGTTTTTTTCCCATACCCTTCTAGGTTTGCTTATACTGCTTTCCTACCTGAAATTTCCCACCAGTGCTTTTCCACATTTAATGGAAAATTATGATGTTAATAAGCAGTACAGCTTTCAGGAAAAAAGACACTGCGTTGTACTGACCTGTCCTGATCACACCAAGGGTGAACAAAAAAAACAAAGAAGGTGGTAGGCTAAGTCCCAAGGCACAATCCTGATCTGGCAGTAATAGCGGAGTATGAAATCCTTACCCCACAGAACTTGTAAGAAGGCTGTTGCACTAGATGGACCATGGAAGTCACTGCCATGTTCTCCAAAGCCTCCCCATGTCCCCTCAGAATGTGGATAACCTCTTTTATTTCTGCTTTAGAGGGACACAGACTTGTTCTGTCTATGAAGAAGGCCACGTAACGGTGAGGCAGCATGCCATGCGTGCGTTATTCAGCTTACCTTCCAGTCACGTGAGAGATGGCTAAACCCCAGTGAGTTTGTACTGCCTAGAGCACTGCTTCTCGAGCTTCTGAAATGATAGGCTATTTTGAGTTACCGCAATTTCTTCCAGACTACCACACACCCTTATCATCAAACTTTTAAACATATACACTTTAAATATGGATTTATACCTGGGAAGTACTTGCTATGGGAAGTGACTACAAATCACGGTTTGAGAACTAGCGGTGTAGCATGTTGTTACAGAGCACGATAAAAGATAAAGAAAGCAACAGAACAAATACAATCTGAAACAAAGGGCGACATAATAATGAGGTTAAAAAAAAAAAAAGAGAGAAGTAACACAAATAACTATAAGAACATACCAAATCAACAGACGTTCTGGAAAGTTGTATGTACTCCTTATGTTTCAACACTAATCAACCCATGCAGTTACAAAAATAAAGACAGTGTCAAAACCCCATCAGATAATTATATCACTTCTTTCATTCCTGTCACTTTATTTCATACTATTCAGTACTACTACATAGTGTTCATTATTTGTGAAATAACATTAAAATTGACGGGATATAATATGTTATGTTGAATGAACTTCAATTATGAGGTATTTTCTTTAATTTTCTTTAATACAACTTCAGAGCAGGTAGTACAAGGAGGTAGAGGAAAACAAGTTCTTATATTTCCTAACTATATCTACACATAGGCTTAGCTATATCTCTCCATATGAATAACAATTTCATTTCTAAGAATAAAAAGAAAGACAATTGGTTGAATTACTTCTAAAGTATATTTTTATACTTGAATATATTAGTATTAGTTTTACAGAACTTATTCTCAAGCTGTGATGGCAATTTTTGAATACTTAGTAGGTGGGTGGTTTTTTTTTTTTTTTTTTTTTTTTTTTTTTTTTTATTCTGCACTGCAACCACCACTATGAAATTGTCATTCCCACCTCAAGAAGAAAAGAAAAGCAGTACATGTTTTCTAATAATACTCTTAAGTAAAAAGTAATACGGTGGTAATGATGGCTTTTTAAGTCCCCCAAACCAACACGAACTAGATGAGTAGAAACGAAGAAGGAAAGGTGTAGAAACACAACTTTGCCATATATGTAGACCAGGAATTCCAGAGGAAAAAAAAAAATCTCACCAAAATTTGAATTCAAAAGAAAAAAGAAAATACTTTCTATACGAAGTCTCTGTCTTAAAAACTCTTTAAAATCTCCCTCCATATTTCTGCGATCTCCATTTAAAAATTCTTCTGAAAAGCACTTTTGAGCTATCTGAATTTAAACATACAGATCAACATTCAAATACATTGATTTCACAGAGATAGAGGAATAGGCATGTGTCCCACATTCAGTATGTGACAAGGATGTAAGAATTTCCTCCTGTAATTCCTTTCAAAAAATGCATGCACTGCATACATACGTGCATGTCTGTGTGCGTACAGATGGAAGCACACACACAGGAAGAAGAGAGGGACATGGGTTTGCTGCACCTCTGCCGATCAAATCACCTATTTCAGTGTCTACATATAAATTTTGGTGTCAAAGTGCCTACATTTTGGTTACTGCCTTTAAAATGCAGAAAAAATAATAATTTAGTAGTTCTTCAGCAACTTCCAGCTCTTCCAAAAACTATAGCACCAGTGAGAATTCATTTCAGTCATGAAGATTGTGACATATCTGGAGAAAGCTCTATTTGCAATTGTTGGAATATCATTTGCTCTGACTGTGCCCGCTTCAAACATCAGAAAACAAAAGCTTATTTTCTATGCTCTTGCTTCTCGCTACCATATGAAGGCAGGAAACCCCCAAATGCTGTAGAATTATTTTCAGTGTCAATTTCTTGTTTATCACATTTTCCACCCTATCTATTTTTTAGTATCTGATAAGTCTCCCTGGGATCTAGCTACATCTCTGATAAAGAGCTGTTTGACGACTGCATTCTTGACACCAGCTTTCTTACACATATTTTATCTGTATGTAAATACACAAAAAGGGCATAAAACATATTTACAAGCACAGGTGTTCCTGATATCATATTCAAACACATATACAAAGGAAATGTATGTATGCACTCATATACATACAGCAATACAATGGGATTTCCATGGGGAAATGTGAAACTTATTGTTAAAATGTCTGTCATCCATGTAAGAGAAACAGAAATGAGCTGGGCATTAAATTTGCATACAGCCCCAAGCACCGAGGTTCCTGCATGTGCAGTGTTCTCCTGTTCTTGATGACGGGCATATCTGGCAGGAAGAGTCTGTCAGGATTAGCTCAGGAAAAAACACCCCCAAGGAGATAATTTGAAGACATACTGAGAATTTGCCTCAGTACATGAAAATAAACATGAAATTCACTGCAAACTATGCACACTAAAAGTTACCACAAACACTACGCCACACACCAGGGGATAATCTATTTCAGCTAATTAACACACAGCCACACACAGCACTGTGAGAAGTGGTTGCCACTTAGGATTGATTTAGGTTTTGCATTGCTTAAATAGATTTAGAAAGAAAAGGTCTATTTAAACATTTAGACAGAGAGGGGGAAAAAAAGATAAAATTAAAGTAGCTGTGAAATAAACAAGCTCAGATTCATTTGATGGCTTAGCTTTCTAGTGAATAACAAGACAATGTAAACACATTATTGCTACTGTTACACTAAATACCCAAAAGGTACAGTGCCCTCCATTTTAAACCTGATTTTCACAAAGTAAATTCCAACACTCTCTGCTCCAAGTTACAATTAAGATTTTGTTTTCTTTATAGCTATAGCCATGTTAAAAGTGTATATTTTAATAGCAATACTGGCTGTTGAAGTAAAAATTGCTCCATCTTAAAATTCAGGTAGAAAACAGTTAAATATTACATTGGATATAATTTTATTTTTAAAAAATTATATAACCAATATGTGGAAACAACTGGACCTGAAATCACCTTGGATAAGAAAGTGAAATATTTCTTTCTCCTTTCCTTGTCTTTTCCCCCACCCCAATCCTCTTTTTCTTGCAATTTTCTTGCCAGGAGACAAGTGTGGGGCCATTTCATAACATTTACATTCTTAACACATGCATGAAGGAGGTAACAAAATACCATATCAAAATTAGGACATGAAAGCACATCTCCAAGAGTTCACAGGTACAAGTGTTATTGAGCATCTTTACCACCTTTAAACAGTAACTGAAAACATTCGAAAGATCTTACACTTCTTCGCTGGCCAGCAAACTTAACTGAAGTTATTTCATGGGCAGTTCGCAGGTACGGCTGGAGAGTAGTAAAAAAGATATGACTGAAAACAAAGCCAGATGAAGAGTGCTCACCTGCCCACAAAAGGTTTAAAGTGAGAATTAAAGCCAAGGAAATAAAGAGGGGCCAGAGAAGTATCCAAGGAAAACCAAGGTAGAGCCCAAAGTGCTTGTGCAGTGTGCTCAGCCTTTTGCACATTGCGTTGCCCAGGTCAGTTGCACGCTACTGACACCCCAACAAACGTGGGAGTGCCACTTGCATTTGTGCTAAGGACAGAGGGGAACAAGACCGTATGAGAATGTGAATAAAATCTAGATACTGGCAACCCTCATTCATTAAAATGGGTATCTTCCAGTACAGATGTGTAACTCCCAAACTGAACATTAATTCCCAATGTCCAAAATGTTAAATTTCAGGGTTCAGAAAAATGAAGCCTTAAAATCCACAGATAGAGCTATAACTTTTGAGAAGTGCTGGATAAATCATAAGATCTCTATTAGAATTAACCAGCAAAAGTTGTGAAACTCTGTCCCTAAATACCAGACACCTAAACATATGCAGGCCATAGGCATGCAACTTCTGTTCTGGAAAGGGATCTTTCCGGATGGTCACGAACAGCCAGCACCCAGCTAAAGACAGAGATAACAGTGTCAGTGTTTAGACAATGCCCGAGCAATACATATTTCCCACTGCATTTACATTATTTTGCCAAACTGCTACAGCAGCAAGCAGGCATCTTTTATAACAGTAAGGTGACTACTCTTTTGTATTTGCTAAGTGCCTCTGAAGGTCTAACAGCAGCCAGTGGGAAACACTAGCCATTTTGCTTTAGTCCAGCATATTTATCATATATGTTCTGGGAAGAGAATATGGGCAACAGAATGAATGATGCCTCGTCGTTGGGTCAGTTACAGACAACAATGTGGGGACAAAAGTAGAGTTTGTTATGGGTAACCAGGATGAAGCCAGACTATTAGTTTTTCATCTCAGCAGTAGGAGAAACTAAACTGAGCTTTTTAGTGGTAGGTCCTTTTGATCTTCCCAGTAGAAGAGAGGTAACAGGAGGATTTACACTTCATCTCAGGGTAGAATGATTGCTCTGGTCTGCAAGTAAAAGGGCAAGTTATAACATTGTACTATTGTTGATTGGTTTTCCTTTGAAGACTTCAGATTAGAAAAAGTTCAGTAAGTAACTGGCAAAAGATTTAAAACCCATAACGCTTAAACTTTATTGATTTGTGTATGAAGAACTCACTTAGAAAAAAAGAAGATAATTTTAAGATTTTTTTGCTAGGATTGCATCTTGGCACCACCAAGACTAATTGTAAGTTCTTCACAAACACCAAAGACTAAGGGGAAATAGGATAGAAATGGTGTAAGAAAGGTCTTTCATGGATCAGCTTATAGTAACCTTTAAGTACTGCAAGGTTTCCAAACAACAGTGTTTGCTGCTTTTTAAACAGCTGGGTATTTTAGTCTGAGGGCTGTTAGTTAATATATTTCTCACTAAAATGAGCAAAAAGATCTGGTGACCTTCCTTTTATGGAGGCATGAATAACCTAAAAGGGTACAGCTATTTCGGAAAGCCAAAAACAGAGCAGCATTTCCATGCCACTTTAAAATAGTGTCATACTAAAATCAGAGCCTTCGAATCACAAGGAGCTGTCTGTAATTCTCTTCAGTCCTCTTCTCCTAAATCTTACACGACTACACTACAAATTCAGACAAAAGCTTCCCAACACTGGCAAAGAATAAACCCTTTCCTAGTCAGGAAAGTACTAGAAAAATGACAGCAATGCACATAACAGTGCTAACCGAGCCGTAGTCCTTCCAGTGTTAAAAATCTAGAAGCGGTGAATTCCAGATCCCATCAATGCCAATTCAAACTGAATGAACATGTCATTGCTATAAAACATCATCCTTTCCCTCCTAAAAGAATGAAGTTATCAGCACTCTGCCCCAGCATACTGGTCCCTGCAACAAAATATCCGAAAGTTGATCTAAAAATGGTGTAAACAACTGGAAAACCTAATAAAGTAAAAATCCCGATGTAAAACTAGCCTAAAAAGAACAGAATCCAGCCTCGGGTTTTTCCCATTGTACAACAAAGTAATACTCGTAATCCCCTAAAATAGTACTTCAATAATGTTTATCCGTGTCAGATTTCAAAAAGAAAAATACATTAAAAGTAGGACCACAATACTCAGTGTCTGCTTCGTGAAAGCTTGTGATTGCATTCCAGTTATTTCCTTTGAAAATTTGATCTTGTGTCTTGACAGTGACAAATCGCTGGTCCTTTGCTCAGTAGACCTTCCTGATAATAGAAGATATTCTTCCCCAAGAGAAGGAATATTTCAAGCAAACACATTCATATGGACTGAGCCTGCCCTTTTCTGAAAAAGAGTTTGATCTAATTGCTTGAATGTCATCATAGGACAGAACATCAAACATTAAAAATGCTTACTTTTCTTAAGATATTGTTGATAATATCTGTAAGACACAGGTTTTATATCACTGTAATTCCCCCATGCAAAATGATAGCAAAGTACTATTCATATTTTGAATAATACTTGAAAAACAACTAGTGGGCTTCAAAGAAGCAAGAGGAGAAAATGGGGAAGAAAAAAAAAGTACTATAGCAGTTTTAGCATATGCTTATTATGAAATATTGCTTTATGCTCCAAATGGACATTTTCTTTTAAGTTTAGAGGAATCTACCATAGTGGCATATAACTGTATTTCTCTGTAATCTTTCTGCCAGAGACCCCAGCAGATTTTTACCTAGTCCTATCTAACTATGAAAAGTTAAAAAAGATAACTTACAGCATATCCTCCAGACAAGCAGTTAAATGGTTTCCTGTCATGTTTTGTGTAGCCTTATTTTTTCCACACACTGAGAACAGAAATACAGAGAATGTAATATACAAAGAAAAACTACCAGCCAGGTCTGTAGACAGTTTTTGTCTTGCTTCACAAATTGATACCTATGTATGACCTGCATATGAAATATCTGGCATGAAAAAAAAAAAAAAAAAAGCATTGGTGTGAGGATGTAATGTGAGACTTAAAACATAAAATGTTGCTAAAATGATTTTTTTTTAATGTGTTGATGGAGGAGCTTCCTTTCCTCACACCACTGTTTTTTCCTTCTCCTCCCTAGGAGTAAAAGCTTCTGTTTCACAGCAGCCAGTTGTGATGAGCTCCTCCTCCTGGGCTTCCTGCTTCCCTGAGGGACCCCCATGCTGGAAAATGACTCCCCTGCCTCACCAGCTAAGATACGAACATTTGCTACGAACAGCAGATGCCTTTCTAACATGGTCACTGGCACGACAAATTGAAGCAAGGCCTTAAAAAAAAAAAAAAAAAGTCAGCTTTTCTTGGTAACCATGCTGCACGTCCCCAGGCAAAATAACCAATAAAAAATACTCTCGTGTCATTCTTTTTTTAATGCCTGGATTCCTTTAACAATTTTAAAGATGAGGTGGTTCGTATTCTACAAAGGAAGCAGACAAAGGGTGGCTCAGTTTGTGCAGGAACTTAATCTGTGCTTTATGACAAAAATGCCTCCTATTCTAGCAAGGAGAGGAGAGGCTGAAAACCCCTGTGCTGACTGTCCTCATTTGTCTTTTTTTGGCTGCTGCAGTTAGTCAAAGGTTGGTTCCCTCCTGCCTGCACCTCACTTTGCCCATTCTAACTCGCAATCAAACATTCAGACAATACGATTCAAAATCGGTTTGTTCACAAGGAGGTTGTCTCGAATGTCTGGTATTCCCTTCTCAGTTCAGCACTGCAAGGACAAAACATAAGTGTGTAATTAACAGGAGCCGGGTATGATTTTTTTAAACACGGCTTACTGAATCCCAGTAAAATTAAGCACAATCTTAGTATAATAGAGAAAATGTCAACAGCTATATTCAGTATACCGTGACCACTGCTTATGGTGCTTATACAGATCTTCTTTGGCATGGCCTCTTAGGAAGAAAATAATAAACCTAAAAACATCCTGTGTTAAGTGACAGAAGAGCAACTCCAAAGGAGAATCAACTCTCATTTTAAGAGATGGCATGCTATTGCTGGGTTCTGGAAATGGAAGCAGTGATATTATGCAGCACATACTGGAGGGGAAAAAAAAGGTTAAAATCTAAAGATAATTTGCAGAACAGTTTTCTATCTGAACAACCCTGGCTTTAAAAGTAAAACCTATACTACTTTTATTTTTATTTTATTTTACTTTATTTTTTTGGTAGTGTGTATTTCAGAAGTTGAAAAGCAGTAATAGCAACAAGGGTGAGTGGACACGTCCTCAGCAGGGCAGTGTGTCCTGCCCCGCAGCTCTGGCATCACCGGGCCATGGAGAGCCGCTGACCTGCACTAGCGCCAGATCAGGCCCACGGCAAGAAGAGTGAATGTGGCGCTTTGGAGTTTGTTCACAGCCTCAGAGCTTTCCTCACCAAAAGGCTAAAAGAGATCACGTCAAGTATTTTGCAGAACAGAGAAGAAAATGTTTAACAGAACTGTAGACCTATGCAAATGTATTAATACCGGATGGACAGTAAGCTAAAACTAATAATTACAAGAGAGTGTTGTACCTCCATGACTCCTCATTAGAGTGCCTGTTGTGCCTTCCCTCTACCAGTCCCACAGAAAAAAGGGATATGTCTTAAGACAGAAGTGAATCATAAGGCCAAACAACTTAATGCATAATCTTTAGGCTACTGTTTTAAGATCACAGATTGTCATCAAAGTCTGGAAATTATGCAAATAATACTTGCTACATTTAGAGGTCTGCACAAGTAAAGACTTCCCGACCTAAATAGTAATTGTGTCTCAAGAAAAGGCAGTTATTTTTTGTGTGATGCAAGGGTGCTACCTACAGGTCTGAGTGGATAATAACATTCAGGGAAGATAAGAAAAAAAAAAAAAAAGCCTACTTTTATGAGAAAATAGCACAGCACTGGCATTCTCACTAAATTAAACCCATCTTCATTTCAGGCCAGGGAACATATGGAAGTTCTTTACATCTTTACACCTGAAGATTTCAGTAAACCCAATTTAAGCCTAAGTCTTACAATGCTGCTAATATTTTTCTATCTAGATTTAAATCATTTTTACTATCACAAAAAATAGGCTTTTTTTAATTGACAAAAATTACATAAAACCTATACCCTTCTAACACACATTTCAGACACCTTTTCTGAAAAATAATTTTGGCCGTAACTATTCAAAGATTAGGATTCAGTGCTTGGTCTTGCAAATACATTAAGTTGCTGGACAAGACGTATTTGTACCATCTTAAATTTACTATTCTCCTATATCTCTTGTATAATCAATGCTCCATTCAATACAGCACAACTGGCTTGAGAATTACTTACAATAGTCTAAATACAGCAGTATTTACAGTATTTTCAACATAACGAAGAGATGCTTGGAAAACTTCATTAACCTAAGTGCATGTTTTTTCTTCTGTGCATCATTTACACATACATTTTCCTTTGCAGGTGAAATAAAGCAAATACCTTATGCATATGTGTAAATTTACTCCTGGGAAAGCATTTCTGATCTGAATTGAACTTAATGATACACATTTAATGGCACAGGCTCAGAGAACTGTTAAATGTACAGACCAGCGGCCCTGCGATGTGCCCAGTATTCTGCAGACACCGCTGCAGTATACATCTAATAGATAATCGTAACTGTAGCAGCAGCAGCACTGTCTTGCATTCATGATCGTCTGAGAATCAGGAAAGCCATACAGTTCAAAAGTACATCCTGCTTTTAAAAAAATTGTGACATCCTTCCTTTCTTTCTTTCTCTCTCTCCTTCCTTTTTTTTTTTTTGAACGTTTTCCCAAGTTGTATAAAAACAGTAAGAAAAGATTATTAAATGCATGTTATATTACATAACACAGTAATAACTGAGAATATTTTCCTTTTAGATACAGAACGCAGAGCTTCTGTTAAAGACTATCATTTCATATCCATAGTGACAAAAGGACATCACCCTGTCACAAGTACGATTAGATACATTTTAGTATCACTGCAATGCTATGAAAAGGGTTATTTGAAAATGATGTTGTTTTTTTTTTTGAGATGTTTTGTCCAAATCCATAATACTTTTCAGGGATTAAACATCAAGATAGTTTCTATTTGTATCAAATAATTATCATATTCAAAATTAATTATCTGATGAACTGGAAAACTGCTTTATTTTACAGTCCCAGTTGAACGGAGCGTCTAGATTAAAGTATGCGTCTGAAATAGTTAGGATACATTATTAAGTACTTCCAGTTTGGCTAGAAACTGCATTTAAAAAAAAAAAAAAAAAATGATAGAGGGTTCGGTTAAAAAAAATACAACAGTTTCAGAAAAAAAACCAATGTACTGATGTAAGCTATAGTATGAAATGAAAAGTATTCATCAACGATATGTAACTTGCTTTATTCTCAGGCAACTAAAATATATCTTAGGGGAAAAAATATTGATCCTACTAATATTGTTACTGATTTGAAGTTCAAAAAATTTTACAAAATATTCAATTGTTGATGATTTTCAGATGAAAGTTCAAGGATAGTTGTACTGAAAACCATCAGATATTCTTTTCTCATTTCAATAAATTGGGAAAAACTTGTTTACATTATTTTAATAACATTATATATATATATTAGTATGATTACATCACAATTAAATGAGCGCTATTCTACTTTAATTATGAGGATAATCCTGAATCTTTTTTTTTAATAGAAATGTCTCAGTATAATTAAACTGTTCACAGGACATTTTAATGAATGTTGAAGAGAGAACCACATAGTCTGTAATAGTATATTCATAACAAATTTGCTCTTAAATTAATATTTAATTCATTTAAAAATACTTTATGCCTCCTATACAGTTATCCACAAATTATTTTAAGTTGCCTTTCCCACTGATTGAACTTATTCATATTTTATTCAGTTCTCCCAATTTTTAATTGCATCAGAAAGCTCTGTGAGCACAGTTAGTGGTAATGTTCATGGGTTGCTAGAGAAAAATTAATAAAGGGAAAAGTTCCTACGAGTTGTCTCGTTAGGCTAACTAAATTTTATATCATATGCTCAAATTTTTTTTATTAATTACTTGTCTGGGACAAACTACTGTATCAACATATAATGTCATTTTGGTGCACCTTCTATTATTTTACATGCAAAGATACATTTATTTTTCCTCACCAGATATTCTTAATCCACAACCAATATTAAATTCCTCCAAAAAAAGGGGATGACACATGACTGAAACACCCCTCCACTCCCTCCTGACTCCATTTCATGGTGGAAAGAAAGCAATGGTCTGTTGGTTATTGTAAAAAAAAAAATATTTCTGACAAGGAAAAATCAAAATGAATCAGTCACATACAAATAATACCGTTCTTAATTTTGCTGTATACAGGCGCAATGCACATATTTCTAACTTCTAAAGCTTAAGGACTATTATATAAATTGTAACTGACTTTTAATGTAAAATAACTGGTAAAACATTTCTATCTGGCTCTGGTTCTTCATGTGTGTCTTAACATTAACTACTTCTTCAAATTGCTGTAACATTATGTTGCACAAATTTTCTATCAGGAAAACTGCTGTCACTTTTTTCTTTGTACTTTTCCCTGAGACGTTTACAAAGTTCTTCAGAACACCAATCAAAACTTAAGAAATAAAATAAAAACATTTCCTTTATGAAAGCTCAATGACCTTTGACATCATTCACTATTTAGAAACCCATAAAAGAATAGATAACAAATATATGACTCACAAATTATCAATTATGAAAAATAATCTGGAGTAGAATGCTACACTAATGCAAAAAGATGGATTACTTGTCATAAACCAATAAAGCTTTTGTTTGCGAATCCAATATCTCATTTCTTTTCTTCGTGTTGGAAAACTTAAAATGATTTTTAAACTGCATTAACTTAAAAAAAATGCATCTATCATAAAGGTGAACACTGAAAACGCCCCCAGAAATAATCTGTCATTTTTTAACCAATTTATATTTTCTTTTCAACTATCAGTCCTAAAAATCAAAAGTCAGCACAGACTAGATCCATCACAGAGCAACTAGGTAGTCCTGCACTTTGGGGTTGCACACGAGTGTCTCTTCGAGCATCCAGACCTCAGAGTGGTCTCAAAGAAGTGCCATATTTGTCACTGCCAGGCAGACAATGGAATTTAATTAGTCCATAACTACTTATAGAGCACAGGCAGCTGCTTTTGAAGTACTCCACATGCATTAAAACTCTTCAGGGTCTGAGGTTTGCATTGCTCTGTAAAACTTAGGAATAAGGAATGTTTAGGTCTTTTTAATAGGAGAAATTAGAGAAAAGGGGGTGTCCACAGAAAATAAAATAAATACCAGCCCAGGAGTACGACAGTGCCGTGTCATCAGCTGTTGCGGGGTTACCTATGAAAAACCCTGACTGGTGATGCAGCAGACAATTCATTACAACATTCTTTGACTGGCAAATGACAAGATTGCTCAAATCAGGAGCTAAAACAAGATGAGCTTTATCTCCATCCAGAAATCACAAACTCCCTGTGCAGCCTGCTCAGCCTTTTCCCTTCTCTGCAAATTGTGAGACCAGCACGTGTGGCACAACGTCAAGGAAAAAAAGAAAATACCAGAAGGAATGCAGCTGCTGTGATATGTTTATAGGAATAACTGACATGACTCTTAGTTCCAGTTTAATCTGTGACTGTCTTTTCACACGTAACTTTCGCTTTGCCTATGCCAGAATCTGCAGTTATCTCTGGCTGACTAACATCGGTTTGGTCAAGACACCTGATTTTAAACACTGTCAGCTAGAATTCCTAACTATCTTGCACTGTGAGAATCAGTTGAATGATTTAATTAAAATAATTTAATTTAAATTAGGCATATTAGAGATTCTAAGCAAAGGAGCAGAAGGGCGAGTGCAGTGATCCAGAGGCAATGAAGCATACCAACCAGAGATTCCCAGGTTCAGATCCTGGGGTCAGATATTCACTGCCTGCTCTCAGCTTGGGTTGGGAGTGTGCCTGGAGGTGGCTTTTTCTGCATTTGGGAGCAGGGCTGAGTGTCGGGGGGGATTAACTACATTGTCACTCACTAATGACAGCTGCCAGCTGATTAGAAACCACATTAAGTTCTTAGCTTTAACTTTGCTAATCAGTAAGATCAAACTCCTACAACTGGATTTTTTTTTTCTGTTAAAAAAGAAAATGGAAAAAAGGAGAGAGAGAAAGAATATGAAGAAAGCAGTTTGCACATTTGCCACCTAATCAGGACGTAAAGCAGTGAATAAGTGCACAACCGTGAAAGTGAACTCCGATGGAATAAAATACCCTGGCTGGCGTGGATCAGCTTTACCAGCACCGCTTGGAAGGGCTGTGTTCCTGCGCGTACAGGACAAAGGCTTTAAACAATTAATATTATCACTTCCAGTGTTGAACACTTGATTGTTCAATGGATGTTGACAAGCAAGAATCAGCCAATAAAAGTGAAATTTTATTTAAACACTGACATTATGTTTTTGAGAAAGTGGAACTTGAGAATAACAAGGCTCTTCTAAGTTTACTGAGAGAAAAGGAAAAATAACGGATCTTGCAAAAAAGAAGAGTTGAGTAGTCTATAATGTAGTCATTCTGTTGGTCAAGGCAAAGTATGCATTTACTTTCAGGAACTTGTAATTTTCGCCATATTCACCGTATAGACAGAAACCTCACTCTTCCAATTGTACTTTTAAAGTAAAGTCAAAACAGATGGCTAACGCAAAGATCATAATGAATTTTTTTCCTTTATACCTATGACTGATAATGCCGCTTTTGGAAATATAATGGTTACACGTTTCTTTCATGGCTTTAACAAACTCTTATTTCTGCCTCGCATTCTATACCGTGTAGATCCTATTTGCGCCCATCCAGTACTAAATTACAGATAAAGTTACAGCAAATTTGTTTTCTCAGAAAAGCAGTGAGGCCTAATATCCCTGGAGTAACAACAGCCTTGTCATTCATTCAGAAGCAGCACTGGAATAATTTTCCCTCGGAAACAAGCGATTCTTGCAGTGACAATGGGCCTGTTCTTAGAGCTCTGAATGGGACGGGCTCAGCTTGCAGGTGCTCAGGTAGGGCGGTGAGGGGGCACCTGACCCTGGCGGGCAGCGACTGCTGTGGTAGGTAACTTCAGCGAGCTCCCCTGGGGGCTTCAGCTCTGAGCAAGCGAAGGAGGACGCTCAAGCGCATCGATAATTTACGGATAATTTCGTACCGACGGAACTGAGATACCTAATAAAAACCTGACGCAGCTGGGGAACAAAGCAAAAATGTCGTAAAAAGTTAGAAAACTAACCCCCATACAAAACAGTTCTGGATGTGAAAGGAATACCTACATACTGACAGCCTGCCAGTGAACTGAAGTTATCTTACGAATGCTTTAGCTAATAGACTGTGATGAATAAATAATTTTTGACATGTTTCACTGGAGTCACACTGGCAAATTAATACACAGCATTAAAAACACTCTTCAGATTGATTTCAAGTTGTAATGCTAGTAACGTAGTGACATTATGCAAAAACAGAGCTCAACAAGCTCAGAAGAGTTTTCATTAGTCACCTCTTCTTGAAAATAAAATTCCTCCAAAATATTTCTCTGTTTATATTTCTGTGTTTACATATTACAATATTATGCTACTGTTCCTAAAAGATGAAAATCAAGCACATTTAGGGAATAGGCTTTGAACGTTCTTAATATGGCCTTACACTGTTAATCATTATCTTGGGAAAATTATATTGTTTTATATACTAATACTATGACATTTTTATTAACTCATAATCCCTCTGCTAACAGTCATGCTTTTAGCAAGTAATAATTAAGATGGCAGCAAATATTAAAAATATCTAGTTTTAACTTCAGTCACATTAAAGTAATACAGCATCTGCTAGAACTAGAGATTCTTAGAGGAAAAACAGCAAAAAAAATACTGTGTACCAATCAGAGTATAATTGTTCTTCCTTCATTAAAAAAAAAAAAAAGCTTAAATAATCATTAACAGTAGACTTTACAGTACTGACCACTTCATCTTCACTGCTTTTAATTATAAAAAATACATTTTGCCTGCAAATTGAAGAATTTGTCATTTTAAAATAGAGTTCCAAATGTGTGCACCTGTGCCTTCTGGTCTGCAATAAGGAAGAGATTTGCCCTCACCTTATAAAATGAAAGAAACACCAAAAAGAAACAGACCTCATGAGGGACAGAGAAAGAACAGGAACATTATACAAGCTGACTTTATTAAGATGAGAATAGTTCAGAAAGGAGTGTTTCAAACAAAGCTGACATCACACATTCACATACTCAAAGACTAAGAAGAAATATAAGTAAAGAGCAAAAACTCCTGCATTAGTACTGCCAGAGCTACTACTAAAGTAGAGATTTACCATCAGCTTAATGTGTTTATCCCTCAAGTTTTACTTAGAGGAGACATACTGAGGGTAGAGAATCAAAGATATGCATTTATATGGGCAGTGGTGTTGAGTTTTTTTAATCAGAACTTTCCCAAGCATACAGTGCCACTGCCTGTAACAATGAATGCAAAATACATATTCAGTATATCAAAACAGAATTAATTTTATTCCTTTTTGAGCACATCTCTTTGGTAGCTTTCTATTTTTTTTAATGGGGTTAGGAAGCATCTGTCTGTGTTCATTAATGAGCAGTGTCTACTTACGGAGGCTAGTCAATTAGAATTGGAATACAGGCTCGTCTAATCACAGCAACTATACGGCTGTGGAGAGAAAATCATGTCTTGTATTCAGTCAGTGCTACACACTAATTGCCCAAGAAGTTCCAATTGCATAATACCAGTTTTAGCAGATAACTTTGCGGTGCTAACAATAGTTGTGAGAGCAGTGGTCAATCTCAAGACTAAATTATGCCTTTTTTTTTTTTTCTTTTGCAGATTAGTGGATTCTTTCTTACACTACTTGTGTCCCTGGAAAGCAGTTTGTGTCTTTTAACTTCAGAGCTACAGTAGTAATTCTGCTGATGTTATTCATGGAAACTTACAAATTCAAGATCTGCCATGCGGTTGCAAGTCTATTGAGTATCAAGTGCAACCATTTCATTTAGAGCTATTAATCTCTTTTCCTCTTCAGTATTAATTCTGATCACAAAGTTAGTTATCTCTAATGAGTAAGTGTTAATGCTTATTCTGGAATAAATAAAATCTACCAGTGAAACCAAAATAAATGATACTTTTGCTGTGCTTCCTTGTTTAGTGCAAAACTATAAGCAGATTTTGGGATATCAACACCTACTATTTTTCTTCTGAATGTTGAATACTAAAAAAAAAAAAAAAAAGGAATTGTTTATATCAAACAAGCGTCTATTGAAGTTTATAGATTTTTTACTTCAAGGTCAACTGGAATTCTGCTTTCCAGAAGAAGCTAAATCACCTAAGTACAACACTTGGTAAAAACGTAGTGTTTTCCCCACAGTCTGAAAGAGCATTTCATGTATTTAAAAACTACCTGGACAATATTGTTTCTTGCAAAAATACCTAATTGAAAGGACCAAGGCAGTTTTGTTTACTCATTGCTGCGACCAGAAAAAGAAGTTAATGTGCAAAATAGGCCATTACTAACACCTAACCTTTACCAGTAACACAGCTAAGGCTACAGCAGGACTTTCCTCACAACTTTGTAACCATCAGTTCGACCTGTAATTAAGAAACCTAAATGCACATTCTGCCTAGACTATGCTGCTCAGTGATGCCTTGTCACTGAGGAGTGCAGCTGTTGCCTTGGGCCAGCACCAGGGGAAGGGGAAGAACTACGTGTAAAGGTCCAGAGAGGGCTTTCCAAAAAAAATTGATTTAATGCTAGCTCTTTGGGTATGGAAAGCACCCCGCATGGAAACAATGTTTAACCTGACCAAACTGTAAAATAAGGGTTATGTTAATAATGTGCTTGTGTCTGATTGAGGTGAAAAATGAAAAAAAAATAAATCCACCACTTCAAAACTTCTTAAGTATTCTCCTGTTACACCGTGCTTCAATGGTTTACCCACTTGAAATTTCAAGATGGCCTACTCTGTACACACACGTTGTCCAAGAAAAGGGCAATGTCTGACACTACTGCTTTTGCCCACTCTGTTTGCAGTTCCCATAATTGTGCAAATCAGGAGTTTTCCCACTTCAGGAACAGCTGCCCAGATGGTTTGTAGGACTTTCCTAGACGAATCTTACGGGAGCTCAAGGCACAATGAAGGGGAACAGCACGAGGACGTGTCCCATTTCCAGCCCCAGAGAGGCCAAGAGAGCTGATCAGCTGCCAGGGTCACCCCAAGACACCACACGCCAGGCCTGAGGCAGGTCTGAGGCTTGGAAAGAATGGCTCCCACATGACTTGTTGCACTTCGATTTCTTACTGTCCTGAGGGAAACAGATTAACCATTCCTTCTCCATGCCAGGCCTGCTAGTTCTGGACATGATGCACCACGAGCAGCACTACCCATCACCGCCCTCCTGCCCTCCCCCCCCGCCCAGAGGGAAGCAAACTTTCAACCTCTTCCCTCCCAAACCTACCGATTTTGGAGTGGGAAGCATGCAACATCGCTCTTTTGCCAAAATGTAGGGTAAATCTGTGCGAGTCAGGTTGTCCCCATTTTAGGAACATGCTGCAAAACTTTGTGGGTAACTTCTGCAATGCTTACTTACGGGTGTTTTTCTTTTGGGGCTCTATTTACAAACCAAGAAGACCAATTACTGTTAGTCATACAGCAGGTGCACCACTAGTAGAAACAAATTATTTTTTATGCCTTTTTTTTTTTTTTTTGATTAATGGTCTGGATTTCAGTTTCTGGCATGGATTTCAGTTTTTGCAATCAAAATTAAAATTACAAAATTACATGTTAGACAATATAAGTAGGACAAACATTTAATTATGTATATTTGAAACATTACAAGATTTGAAAACATTACATGTTTTTACTCCAGTAAAATTGAGCATACTGAAAATTATTATTTTTTTTTTTTTTAATTCTTCCATCCAGGCACAGATGCTTATATACCACCTATGATCTACATACTTACTAAGCAAGCAACTAATGTATAAACACACAGAGGATGTTTTAAGGATCATTAGAAAGAAACTGGTAGCTTCACGTCTGAACAAGCTGTTTTCCTAACCCTCCTGCATGCAACCTTTGAAACACTGCTTCTGGATTTAGTTTTCCTCACTTGGGCTTTTCTCAATAGCATACAATATACCCGGTTATTGACTTTTTACTACACTGAAACATTTCATAAAATGTTAAATTATATTATTTTAATTATTGAAAGGTCCTGTAAAGCCAATGCTGCCCATACTTCTTTCACTCCAAGGCAAACAACTATAATACTGCTGCTAAAATAAAAAGTTAAATCTCTTTATAATGTGATTTCAAATGTGTTGATTATCATAGAATCACAGAATGGTTTGGGTTGGAAGGGACCTTAAAACCAACCTCCCTGCCATGTGCACGGACACCTCCCACCAGCCCAGGCTGCCCCCAGCCCCATCCAGCCTGGCCTTGGGCACTGCCAGGGATGGGGCAGCCCCAGCTCCTCTGGGCAGCCTGGGCCTGGGCCTCACTGCCCTCTGAGGGAAAAATTTCTTCCAAATATCTAATCTAATCTAATCTGGTTCTTACATGACTCATAACATAAAGATGATGAAAAAGTTGAGGTATGTCATAATTCACCCATGTACACTACTTCATGAAAGTTTAAATGGCCAAAATGTTATGCAACGGCTGTGAAACAACAACTCTGGGAACCTAATGCTAAGGTACACAACTACTTTGTCCTTTGAACACTGCTACTAAATAATTATCCAAATATAATATCCATGCTATATAAACTTTTTTAAGAGCTAGATTTTGGTGCTCTTTATGTATTTATTTAACTTATTTATTTGTATGCAGAAGAGTGCTGAACACTCAGGATTAAAGTGCTGACAAGAATACATGATGATTGCTTGCTGTGCAACTCCTCTCTGGTCACACAGCCATGCTGGGTTAGCTGCAACCATCCTGCAACTCACTCTTTTAGTAACCCCAAGCAGAGAGAGCCCCAGCAACATCAGACAGCCTGGGGGCACCTACAGGCTGCTCTCAACAATAGAGACTCCAGAGCCATGCGTGGTTGTTACCTCATTTATCTTCAGCAGGTAAGGGCAAAGGAGGCTGGGCATAACAGAATGACAGAATGAGGTTGGAAGGGACCTCTGGGTCCATCTGCTCCACTGCCCTGCTCAAGCAGGGTCAGCAAGAGCAGGGTGCCCAGGACCATGTCCAGGTGTTTTTTTAAGATCTCCAAGGAGACAACCACTCTGGGAAACTTATTCCAGTGCTCTGTCACCCATGGTCACTGATTAATGCATGGTCAATTAGAAGCTGTATGTTATCCATTAATGCTAGAAAATGGTTGGTCTTCTTGTATTCCCACAGGGAATAAAATAAAATATTATATATATATTATATATATTATTATATATAAAGTAATATTCCCACAGGGAATAAAATAAAAAGGCATTCAATTCTGTACATTCTCAATTGTCCTCAGAGGAAGGAGAGAACACTGGTAATATAAACCTTTGTTTGTCCTCCCTTCTCCCCACTGCGTGGGCAAAGGGCAGTAAGAAAATTGTCTACATTTATTTCTGAGGTAGTTTGTCTGAAAAAAAAATCTCTTTTCTCAGATATGATGCAGCACTTTCATATGTATAAAATATTAAAATAAAGTTAAAATTTCCTAATCCATCTATCAAAAATTGTACTAGGCTCTTTTTTTCTGACATTGTCAGCATTTTGTCTACAGCACAGTACTAATATTGTACTGATATCCATATGTTTTTATTTAGCATTAATTTTAACAAAACTATACATTTAATTCTTCCCTACTTTTAATTTTGCATATTCAAAACCTGTTATAGTCTTTTGTGACAGCAACATCATTTCAGGGTATTGCTGTATGGAACTCACTCCAGACCCAAGATTGTAAATCATGTGATTTGGCTATCTATTCTTTTGCTCACATCGCTGCCTGAAGAGGAAATTTAGACTCATCTTGTAAACTTTTTGGACACACTAAATATAGGATTTTAACTAATCATTTTTCTTAATTTCTGACAAATCATATTTTGGTGCATCAGACCTTTTTGTGTATCTGGTTTTATCAGCACTTTGAAAGCTTTAATAGGCAAATACTTTCAGTGCAAAACTGACAGTTTTCTAAGTAGTGAGACAAGGAAAATAAGTGGGAAGAAACCTCTGGTAGATAAGGGAATGCCCAGCCGTAATAGCAGTGCTCTTGTCTGTTGTTTCCAGTTTGAGAAACCATAAAGGCTCTTCACCTCAATTACTCATGCTAAATAAGGGAAGTATTTCCATACAGTACACAGGTGCTTTTGAGACTAAATACTTCAAGATCCCAAAGAACTCACAATGGAAGCTAGGTAAGTACCCAAAGCAGATATGCAGATGAAACAAACAGCTATGGGAGCAATTTACATGGCTAAAGGTAGAGATAGTGCTGCTTAAGTTGCTCTGGGGTGGGTATCCCAGTCACTCAGATGGCGATCACAGATGTGACACAGAGACATGCCCTCCTGGAACAGCAGCTGGACGGCACACAGGAAACACTAGGCTGCCTACAACGGCATCAAGTCTGCACTCAGGCAACGAATCACACTGCTAAACTGATTTAGTAGGCATGTATTCACTCTACAAAGGAAGTAAAATGAAAGTTAATTTTTAAAACAATATAAAATACTAGAGGAAATTATTAAACATATGAATATTGCCCAATCCTTCCTTGTATCAGACTTGCAAGCATACTATATGCCAAACACACTGCATCCCAGAAGTCATCACATTGTGGAATACGCATAGGTTAATGACATGTTTCTTTCCTATCCCATTTTCCAAAAACTGACATGCACACTTTTGCTGCAGAAAGCTCAAATCCCACTGTATTTTTGCATCAGTCTCACACAGTTCTGCTGGTGCATAGAAAATCAGGAAAGAGGAAACATGATTTAGATTGCTTTTCTTTCTGTTTGCTGTAATTCCGGAAAAACAGAATGGCAGCAGTCTAGTATACCTTATTCTCTTTCCTTTTGGTAGGGACAGACCTGATGAAAAGCTGAAAGGCTCTTGTACATGTGTGTGCCCTGCATTGAAGAAGAATCTTGTACCTGGCCTTGCTGCTACCATGTCACTTTACCTCTACAAAGAGGTACCTCTTCTGAGAACTGGCAGTTTTGACACCAACAGGAGTTTTTGGAAAGGCTTTTTTAGGATGTAAGAGGTTTTGCAACTACCTTACCAGAACTTCACCCAATTTCTAATTCTAGACAACAGGTGGCAAAGACAATCCAATGAACCACTTCATCGGGTTTAGTAAAAGGCAATTTGATGGTGTTTATATGTCAGATCCCCCAAAATGATATCAACTAGGGTAAAATCCGTGAGTTCTTTAACATATCTCCTAAATTCTGATTATCCCAAAATAACAGTGTGAAAAAAAAGAAAAATATTTTATAATTAACACAAATGCATTCCCACCTCCTGATGGTACCATCTCAAGTTTCTCCAAAATATAATCTTTGTCCTTTAGCATTTAGTGAAAGCTGCTTCTGAAATGCATCGTAGTGAGAATTTCCCTTTTTAATAGGGAAAAGCTAAGCAAGTAGACAAAATTATTTTACTGTCTCATTTCCTGCCACTGACCAGTTCTTTTTTTCTTCTATTTCCGTCACAGTTTCAGTTAATTAGCATGACACCACTGCAATTAAACAGTGTGTGTGCAAGAGAGCTAACACTTAATCAAAGGCTAGGGATACTATTATGTCATTTACACACATGAATTGTGTAACATTAGAAGACAAAGAGAAGGTGAGTTAGGCCTGATGAATGACTTGGATGCAGGGTGCACCACTTTATTAATATTTCAAAGCCTAAAAGAGAAGAATATTTTCTGTGTGCACGCGTGCACATGTATTGAAAGATTCAGAGGAATAAGAATGTAAGGGCATGTTCAAAGAGAGCAGAGAACATTAATTTGAGGACATACTGAAAAGTATGTGTGGGATCAGGTGAGGATACTCTGCTTCCAAATTAGAAAGGAAACAAGTTTATTTTATGAGTAACAGTTAAATGTTCAAGCAGGCAATTAAAGTGCTTTACTGAAGCCATTTTGGGATATCAAATACTTTGAAGATTATATATTCCCTCATATTTCATGTTCAATGTTCCTCTAAGTAAAATATGTGGTTCCTTTTAGTTACTCAGTTATGAATTGTACTTTAAAGGCAAGGGGACATTTTTGATAATGCACATCTTAAACTTTTCATTAAACTACCAAATTTAAATTCTACCTTTTTGTGCACTCTGACATTTTTGTCTGGCATTTTCATTAATTTTGCGACATACATAAATGTAGCTGAAATGTTAACTGATCAATACTTTGTCTCTCTCATGTAGCACTAGAGCGAAGCTCCCCAAGGACCACGCAGCAGTACAGAAATTAAATGTGTAAAATATCAAATGTTAATGTTAAACACAGCAGCACTTACTGTATAACGACTGAAAAGGCTAAAGGAATTCCAAATGGACAGATGGTAGCACAAATTATCTACAATCACATTTAAAGATTAAAGTTTGTCCCGTAAAATAATTCATTGACTCATGTTGAAGTGTGTCCTTTTACTGATAGCTCAGTTGTCCAATTATTTTTGTGCTCATTACAGTGAGAAATGACAGTACTGGAAAAAAAAAAAAAAAAAAGAGTACACTTTTTCCCCCTACACTGCACCCACTGACATCTGCAAGAACACAAATCTCTGGTCAAGAAACTGCTGGAAATTAGGCCCAATTTAGTAGACAATTCAGTGCCCACAGTAGATTAATCCGAAGAGGAAAGAACAAAACAAAGAACAAAACAAAACAACTTTTGCATCCTCTAATACAGTTCTTCTGCCTGAAGTAAACTATATTAATTACGGAATAAAAGATATACAAAAATTAACTGCTCAACTAATCTAGAAATCTGCATTAAATCCAGCAAATCAGGTGAATTTACAGCAAAGGCTCTCTGCACGTATTCTGTTCTTTTACACTGTATTTAGGTGCTTAAGAAGGGTAAGTGCAAAGAGGTGACATTCTTAATTATCTTGGAGACAAAACAGGTCTATGTGTGACAGAGTAAAAGCTCCTTTGCACTGAAACCTTAACTTTGTTGCTATGCATTTCCTCTATTTAACAGGACAGAAAGAAGGAGGAAAGAATATAAAACACAGTAGTTCAAATCGGAAGTCACATCACAGTCAGATCAACCTATATTTCATGAGCTGTTTGCAAATATCTTTGCATATGTGGAAAAAACAAACAAATGAAAAAACAACTGCAAAACAACCCACAAAACAAAACAGCTTAATATCATGTCACAATAAGATCATCACCAACATTTTAAAAAAAATTACATCCGGATAGCAATTATTCTTCTACTGTGAATGACTGAGGCACACAAAAGGGAAAAAAAAAAAAAAAAAAAAAAAAAAAGACTAAACTTTAAGTCATTCAGGCAAAATCCCTAGTGAAGGCAATGAGCTTATGAAGTACAACAGAAACAGGTAAAATAACTGCTTAAACCAGGAAATGCATAATCCAGAATGTTGAAAACTTAGCTTCTAGGTCTCTGTGCTTCTAAGTACAGTTTGTGAAGCACCAGTTGTTGAGCTGGTACTTTCAGATAGCTTTGAGAAAGGATGAATAAGGAGTACCATGATAAAGCTCTCAGAAAGCATTTCCTTTTTAAAAACGTCTCAATTTAAAAGTTTGAGATGTGTAAGTTCTGGAGTATAAATAACCAGCACTTTTAGTGTTTCCTGCTAACATTGTGACTCTCCAAGAAGAATGATTTTAAAAGAAACTGCAGTGAACACTTCAGTGTGCAAAGAGCATAAAGCAGACAACTGTAGCTTATTATAGAGTCACCATATTAATCAAGGCTTTCTGTCATTTTCCAAGAGCAGTCTGACTTTCCAGGACTTCTCTCTGATTATAACTAACCCATTATATTTGTGAAAACTGAGCTAGTCAACCAGAATTTCTTCTCATGTGGTCTTGTGTAGCCGGGGCCCCCCTGGAAAGCAAAGACGTGGGGTAAGGTATGAGAAAAGGGTGCCTGTAAGTGTCACTCTAAGAATCTGGGGCAATATGAGGTCTGAAAAATCAACGCTCACATATTTAACTTATGTGAAATGGATGTAAGTCTCTGTTGTGATATCATCTGTCAATGTATGCCTTCAAATCCAACAAGAAGGAAGAAATGGTTAGTTTAAAAGTTTACTTCTAGTACATTATTTATTAGTCTGCCTACAGAGCTGGAAACCTACAGAATGGCCTATTTCTCATCTCCTTTCTGGGACTGACATTTCACTGTGACATTCTCTAACCTCTGGGAGACAACTTCAAGAGAAGATACGATTTATATAATAGCGAAGTGATGAAAATGATACATACAAGTACAACTTTTTTATAAAACCTACTGAATTGCAGCATAATCTGTGTGCAAGCACAACTCAGTACTACATGTGAAAGTGAATCACTCCCATGAAAGATACGAGATTTTTAGGACCCATAATACCTCTGAAACTCCAGAGACCAGCTAAATCCAAGCTTTACAATCATGACAGAAGTTCATGCAGATACATCTTAGCTAATAAAAAATATGCTATGGATGTTTTGTACAACAGAGGGATGATGTGATCTTTGGACAGAATAACATCAGCTTGAGAAGCACAGATAAAACTTCTGGATGCAGATCAGGAACATATAGATGAAGCCACAGTACTGACACTGACAATAATATATCCTCTACTACCACACAGCGAAATAAATACTAAAAGAAAACTAAATAATAAACAACAACAACAACAACAACAACAACACAAATAGCTTTTTATATACATATAATCAGGAACAAAATTCTACTGCAACACTCTATAACTACAATAATAAAGTACACTCACTACAGCCCACTCCACTCAAATTCTGTGCCTATGCATTTCCAGCTACTCTCTATCACACTGAATGTGTTCTATGATCAGAAACCACAATGATTTAATAGCAACACATCTTCTTCCATGGCCACAGCAGTGCACCAAGAGAAACAAATAATTTAATTTGCCACATGTAACAGCATGTCATTCCATTTCTCTTTTCTTCTACAGGTGGTTTCCAAATGCATTTTAAAAATGCTCTTGGAGTGATGAATATTTACAAACTGGAGCAGTAATAGCAGCATAAGCGTATGAGTTTTATGTAGGCAACGCATTTTCCAATGAAATTTTGGTCATCCTAAGCTAAGTATACTCCAAAGTATCCTGTTTTGCTGCTCCAATGCCTAGTTTGATTTCTCCAAGTTCCAGAGACCCAAGCTGCAGGCACCTAAGCTAGTAGCAGCATCACCACACTTTCACTATAATTATTCAAAGCAACATCAGAAACATTCTCTGTTCACATCTCTGATGAAGAAGTTCCTAAATTCAGTATTTCGGCCAATTTCATTAATCTGGATGTTCCAGAAAGTGTAACCATGCATACATTTTAACTCCTCGTGCAACTCCCATACGCAAAAACCAAACAAACAGGAACTCTGGTCTCATTTGCAGCTTATACAGTTTTGAAAATTAAAATCAAAAGACATTCATCTGAGAAACACAATCTGTGATAAAGTTTGGAATTTTCCAAATTTACTATGAGCACAGAGGTTAATATTAATGATGGTAATGTTTATGAAGTCATATTAGTTTTATTTAAATTATTAAAACCAAATTTACTAAAAACTGAGCTACGATCAGAGCTTGATGTTTAAAAGGTTTGTTTGCACTAATGATTTTAAAGTTTTTTGTTTGCTTGGTTGGTTGGTTGTTTTTTTGTTTGTTTTTTCGTCTTTAATCTAGCCAAGGATATTAATTCTTAGTAATCAAGCAACTACTTGGGTCCAGAGTTTGTACTTCTACAGAAGTTACAGGTGTAGCATATCAGTATGCAGAAGACAAAATAACAATAATATTATGCTTGTGATATGTAAAAGCATCTGTATTAAACAATAAAAGCAAATTATAAAAATATAAACATTATACAAGGGGAACAAGCAAATTAACAGAAGTAACGTGTGAGAAGCTCAATATGTATCATCCATACTTTACCAACTGTACCGTCATATCACATACTTCTATTTGTACAATTATAAATATTTTTAAAAGATCATATTGTTTTTGTGACATTTTACAATTCTGTACTTTTAAAAAATGTGAATAAAAATGATCTGTGATATCCTCATAGTTTTAAATAAAACTTTAAATGAAAAGAATTCAGGAACGCCTACATCAAGATTATATCATCTCTTGGTCTTCAACACAAAGGTGATTAACAGTAATATAAAGAAGATCATACCAAAAAAGCAGCAAGACTTCTTGGGGGTGAATCCCAGTCAAAGCAACTGTTAATGTAGTAGGCGGCATTTATGAGCACCATGACACAACGTTTCATGCGGATGAAGTTTCTCAACAGCAGCTGGTAAAAAGGTGAAAGAATGAAAATATTTCAAAACCTCAAATGCTTCAGAAGAGGTTCATGTTTATAATATTCTCATTGTTAATTTGGGTAAAGATTGAGAAAAAATATCATGGTAAACTGTCTAGCCTAAGCTCTATCTCACAGACAGAGAATAGTATTTTAAAATTAGAGACTTGGAAGACAGAGAATTTATCTAAATGTATCATTGTCATTTGCTGAATTTAGTTCTAACCTATATAGAAATTGTTGTCTTCACTCACACAACTTTGTGACAACTGGAGATCTATTTTTAAAAGCCACTTGAGAAATGTCACGAATGATTTTGTTATTAAAATATCAGAGTTTTATTAAACAGGCAAGGCTTTCCCCTTTCTTAATTACTTAGAAAATTCTGTCCTTTCTTAAAAAGAAGACGCTGTAGGATGCTAACTTGACATGCAAAATCACTGCTGTAAGATCAAACATATTCTTTACATCCAATTTTCCTCCTTCGCAACAACTTCACATGATCATCATGTGTGGTTTATGTATCTATCAAAGTAACTTTAACTGCATCTCTATGAAGATGAAATATTACAGGGCTAGGTTTAATTCAGAAGATTACCCTTAAATCCACTAAAATGGCAATACACCTGACCAAAGAAGAGAACAAACCAGTGAATCATTCCATTTCTGTACTGAATGGCATATAAAGTGCTGGGTAGGTAAGACGTGCTCTCTCCCAGAACATCTGGATAGTTTGAAATGCTACTGCATTAGTCATATGTAAAGATTCATTTTTATTTTATTTTATTTTCTACATGTGGTATTGTGGTCAGATATTCCAGAAAACCTAAAAGGAAAAACAAACCACCAAGTGGATATTTAAAGTTTACTCCTCTTGCCATCTGCAGAAAGCACAGTGCCATTTTTGGTTATCAAAGAGGGGAGAAGAATGAATCTTGAATAAAAGGCCTTCTTGTTTCTTTGCTGGCATAACAGTGAAAAATGCAGGTTTAGTAAACTCTTTACTCCCAAGAGTAAAGAAATAAATATTCTTTTTAATGAAATATATCAAACAACACATTCACAATTCATCCAGCAGATAAATTATACTCAAGCCAGAAGTTTTCTACAAAATAAAAATCAGTTTCAAGACTTTTGTCTTTTCACTGCAAACAAAAAAATCCTGTTGCCACAATTCAGTCAAAAGCTCTGTTCTCCCCATATAAAATACATCATTCATGTAACATGAAAAACTTAAAAAAAGCAATTCAAATGCAGAAAAAAGTAAGATGTGTTTACTATTAAAACTATCAGTGGCAAATAATCAGGAAAAAAAAAAGAAAGAAAAAAGAAATAGGGTCCACACATTTCCTACCCAGATGACTCTCAAAAGTGATAAGGAGTCTTAGTTTGCTTCCACCTGAGATTCAAACCTTACTCCATGAAGTTGTTCAAAATTTGGCTACAGAATGCTGAAAGAGTCTCTACCATACACAAAAATTGAGATCTTTCAGGTCAAGGTTAACAGCAAAAATTTATGCAAGACTTAGTTTACATGCACCTGCACTATAATCTGATATGTGTGGAACCTGATGGTTTCAACTGTGTTCTTATTCACGTATTTCACGGAAATTAAGCTGCAGTTTATAGAGAAGAGATACAATAAAACCACGTATTTTGTTTCTGTCTCCTTCTACCTATCATATTCTTTTGTAAACAGGTAATGAAAATGTTATTCTTTACCCTCAGCAGCGCGATACCAGATATTTAGATGTGCACACTCGATATTAAGGCTTTTGGAAAGGATTAGTGTTTCCTTACTCTTTACCTGTTTAGACAGTCTGTTTTCCTCTTCAATGTACTTCTGTTCTTTGGGCATTAAGGTTCGTATGCTGGCTTTCACCTACGCATTAAAATGTGTGTCAATATTTCAAGCTTACTCGCTCCTTACTAATAACACATGCTCCGATTTGCAAAAATTATGAAGTTTCAAAGTCACGGCTGCCAAGCCCAGGACACACAGATGCACACAGACGCAAGGGCTGCTGCTTCGTGCATTAGCAGCAAAAGCAGCAGCAGCAACAAAAAGAGTGGGTGTGCCAGGCATTGGCAGAAGAGTATTCTGTGGTATACATCAAGGTTTAGAGAAAATGAGGAATGACAGAAATTCTCTACAAATCGTGAACAAAAGCTTTCATGAAACTGAACTCTTTAGCAGTACAAAAAAGCCAAAGTTAAGACTTACAGCATTAAAAATCACATCTATTTCAAGATAGATGACCCCCTTTGTTGGCCCTGTCAGCTGCTTGTTTTTCAAGACGTAGGCTTTCTGTTCACCATTTTGAATCTGCAGGAAAAGGACATGACAGCCGTCTGTCTCGCAGTCTCCGCTGAATACCCCCCCCGGTGACCCCTGACCCCCAGCTGCTGAAACTGACAGAGAACCCAAAACAACTGTGGCAAGTCTGACAAGTACCTGTTCATTACCAGGACCGAGTCTGTCAGGAAAAATTAACTATCATGGGATTCAACATGGCCGTGAATGGAGTATGTTAAAATTTTAGTGTTTTTATTACAGACCTTGGTTGAGAAATGACAGACATAGAGCTGCAAATCTTTTTTTTTTTTCCTTCTTCTTCTTCTTCTTCTATTTTTTTTTCTCATTCTCCCCCCTTCAGCAGGAAAAATACAGACTAGTGTGTCAGGTGAATGAAACTTACAGACAGCAGTGGTATCGCAACTTTGCCTAGAAAGTCAGCACTCCGATCGCGGTCCTCATCATAAACTGTCACTTCAAGCACCGAGTGGATGTCTTTAATATTGCTACAGAGGGAAAAGCACACATGGAGGAGAGAAGTCACCTACACCAGCAGTTACCAAGGACAAAAGCGCAAGAGGTTAGCAAAACCAGAAACCTGTGTATATTTTCCAAGCCACAGCAGAGAACACAATCCAAGAAAATGAGGCTTCCCTCCATGTAACCCCAGCTCTCTCCAGGAGCTGCAGCGACTGCGCTCTGCAAGGCTTTGCCAGCAGAAGTTTTCTGAAGGATGTTGCTTTAAATTTCCTACCTGGCATTTGCGCTGCGTGAGCTGCAAGGAGAGCCAGCGCGGAGGAGCACTGGGGATTTACCACGGCAAGCAGCGGGCTGAGAGACTCACAGCCACCCTGAACACTGCTACCCCTGCAGCAAATCCTACTGCAAACACTGTGCTGTCTGCAGGCTTGTAAATGAAAACAATCATCAGCTACACGAGGCATCCTTGTAAAGAGAATGAGCTCTTTAATTCTAAAATCCTTGCTTAATTACAAACACACAGCAGTCATTACAACAACTTAGGAACAAGAAATAAGAAATGACGTGTTTTTCAGCTAGTTCTGTTTTTTGCCTGCAAGCTATTAAACACTCCACCACCGTGGACAACAAATGTCGCTGTACATTGCAAACTCTCAAGCGAAAAAAATCACATTCCTTATGCAGAGAGAAAATACCAAAATTGTTTGAGAGAACTCGTCTTTGATCAAACAGCTGATCCAGGAAATATGAATTCAAGCAAAGCACTTCAGCTTCACTAAAATACGTGCCTCCAGAGGAAACTGCATTGCTAGTGCAAAATTAAATAACACATTTGAGGACAGGCAAAATAGTCTATGCAGATACGTGTGTAAGAGAGGTGAAAACTTTCCTTGAAGGTCTTTTGAGTTTTTCTATTTGATTCCTGATTAGTCTTTTGTCCTGTATAAAAGCAGGCAACTCCTTATGCAGAGAACACTGTTGAGCAGTGGAGGTTGATTAGTTATCATTTCTATTAATAGATAATTAAAAATAAATTAATGAAGAAATTAGCATGTTTGTACAGATACACAAATGGGAACTATGTTAATAAGCTAATGGGAAGTACAACTATTGTGAGAGTTTTTCTTTTGTTCAGAGTTCATTCCTGAGAGCCAACTGCAGGGTAAGGAAAGCTGCGGATGCCAAGTATATGAGTGACAGACTTAGAGGAAAAAAATAAGACGATTAAAATCAGATTGTGATTTAAGATCAATGGCATAACAGCATTTTCACTTATGCTAAAGTGAGATAAGTGTACACTAAGCTAAAAGCTCTATTATTTTTTCAGTGGATTGTTAGCTGATTTCAGTAGCAGAGAAACATGCAGCTGATCAGTTTTCTACTCACTGATGTAACATTCCAACAGAAAGAAAGAAAAAAAAAAGGCAACAGAGCAAGACAAATAACAGGAACATTTTGTTTGTGGAAGACTTTTTTCTACTTTGTCAGAACCTTTTACTGTGTTCAAAATAACAGGGATTAAAAAAAAAGAAAGAAAGAAGAAAGAAGAAAGAAGAAAGAAGAAAAGAGAAAAGAAGAGAAAAGAGAAAAAGAGAAAAGAGAAAAGAGAAAAGAGAAAAAGAGAAGAGAAGAGAAGAGAAGAGAAGAGAAGAGAAGAGAAGAGAAGAGAAGAGAAGAGAAGAGAAGAGAAGAGAAGAGAAGAGAAGAGAAGAGAAGAGAAGAGAAGAGAAGAGAAGAAAAGGAGACAACTGCATCTTCCCAATAAACTAAACACTTAAGACTGCATTTTGCCCAATAGCAACATTTCACTACTATGACATTATATTATGAGAAGTGCAGTTGGCAAATAGAAATAACAAATGGAAAATTCAAAGACCATAATTCAGAAAAGCAAGAATGCATTTAAAATTCATTCCTTTATATAGTTTTTGAGTGTTCATTAAGGTTAACAACCACATTTTACTGAAGGTCACAGAATCTTTTTTCCACCCAAACTTCAGGGCCAAAACCACAGTAGTAAGCTCTTGAAACTCCACTGAAGATAGAAGTCTGGAATGCTCAGCATTTCTCGTTTCTGGTTTACAAGAAACAAACTTGCTTTTTTACCTTTTAAATACTAAATGTTGCCTTTTCTCTATTTCATTTTTCATGTTTTTAACCCTCAAAAAAGTGTGCAGCTGTTTGGTTTAGAAATGGCAGTATGTCATCATTGGTTACTTTCACTGGAATTTGAGGTAAGTACCTTTGATTTACACATACATTCCCTTCAAACAAACAAACAAAACAACACAAAACGAACCACCATGAAACACTCACAAAAACAAAACACCTACAATGTGAAGATTTTGTTCCACTCTGGATTGAGGTTCTTGTAGACGGTATGTGTCAGCAGTCTGTCATTATTCAGTTCAACTACACAAAATGGGTCACTTTTACCTATGAAGAGAGAATTTGGAACAAATTTTATGAACTGAGAAAATACACCATGAGCAACTTTTAAATCAAAATTGTTTGTTTTTTCTAAACTTTAAGTCAATGAAGAATCAATTCAGCTAAGTCCTGTGGTCTGCATTTTATTCAAGATCATGATAACAGACTGATCATCCTTGTAATCTATTAAGATTCTTCAGTAAAATAACATTCTTTTTTTTGTAAAGGCAAAAGGAAAGGAGAAAAAAAAAAAGAAAAGTGAAAAGAAAAAAATTGCCATATAGTTTTTTTCTCATCAAAATCAGTATGTGCCAAGCAATCAGGTGCCAAGCTGGTTGTTCTGAGACAGCTAAGAGAACTTTACTTTAATTGTGCCAAAACTACGTTGACTGCAATTATAACATTATTAGAGCATTTTTATATGTTGAAAAAGTATTACTCCATATTATTTGTAATAACATCGCACCCATTATACTTATCCAAAGATTACTATGCTCTACATGTTTCATGCTGCACAAATCCTTTCCCCCAAATCAGGAAGACTTAAAGACAGTTTCAGATAAAAGCCTAACAAAAGAGAGAAAATAGGCAAGTACAATTAAACAATGAGAAAATATCAGCTGGAATGATGGGCTGCAGTCTCAGCACAGCAGAAGCTCAAATGTGGTTGAGCTTTTTGTATACATTAATGCACAATGAAGTAGCTTTGCACATATTTACAAGAAGGTCCCCCAGCGTGAAAGCCACCACAGATAAAAGTATGAAGATGATGCTTTGAAAGTGTAATATGTAGATAATGGAAATTGTATGATTGACTGATATAGACATTTTTTGTCTGTTTTCTTTTTTAACCTAAAGAGGAGGAATGGGTAAAGAAAGTATGTGTGTGTGCCCCTAAATATGTGGCAGCTTACGAGTAAAGGTGAGCTGTGTTCAGCTACCAACCAAAGAGACAGGAAAAAAAATCACCCAGACTAAAATTTTAGGGGGATGATGTACAAGTTACACTAAGCTTTTTCTTAGATATCTACAAAGCCAGGATTTGTATTTGGAAAGGAGAAGAAAGAAATTAGACATCCGAGCCTCATGTTTAGCAACAGTTTAGCCATGTAAAAAAGGACCTTCCCAAAGAGGGAAGAAGAAAGAAAGGAAGAGGAAAAAACAAAACAAAACAAAACAAAAAAAAAAAACATGAGGGGGAATGATGAGAACACAGTTGCAATAAAGAGCTGATAAAGCGAAAAAAATATTTAACTAATATTTAAATAATGATAGCAGTAGCCAGAGAGATCCCTCCTACCTATTTTGTTTTTATCCAGTAACTGAAAGGAACAATCCAATGCTCATCATTTTGCTGTCCTACCAATTAGCAAAATGAAACTCATAGACAACCAGGTATGCTAAAGGCAAATTTAAACATTGTACAATGACAGTAGTTCTAGCCTGGCTGACTTCTGTGCCTGCTTACCTTCACCTTTGGCACAGCATACAAGGGCACGTATTATTTTCATTTAAGGCTACAAATACATTAGTACAAAGCTAGAAAACAAATTGCTACTTCCAGAACCCGAGGAAACTTTGTCAGAAATTAACAACTGAACTGCACACTAGAGAGTAGAGCACTCATGTCTCTGGACTTTCTTTGGATGGCAAAGTGTTTAAAAGTTACAGAGTGTTGGCTTTGGCCTTCCACAATCAAATCTAGCACACTATGCAATTGCATTTCACAGTGTCTTCAATAATTCCGTCATGCTATGCCATGTATTATAAGAAGCCATAAACTGAGTAGCTCAATGAGTCTACATTAATGATATTAGGGAGGCATGTAATTTGTTTCATACCTTATACAAATGACAATGAAATCAATATTTAGACAAAGCTGTCCAGGGGTCAGATCTTCCAAACTACAATATTGATTCAGACTACATCAGAGGTTAATGTGTATATTATTAACTTTAATGATAAAGAATAATTGTTTTAAATGCATTGTAAATTACAGTTAGAACAGACATTTACCTTCTCTCAAAAACAGAGTATCACTGAATCTTTCCCATTAAACGTGAAAAAGGACTAACTTATTAGTCACCAGAGATGAATATAAGATGTTTTCCTGCTTCATAACAAGCCTAAATAGTTGTAGGAAACTTCAAAAAATCGTATTTATTTATCTTCTCTAGATTTCAGTATTTGGAAAAAAAAAAAATCATAAACCACAAGATAGTTAGAGTAACAAGGCAGAACTGACACAAAAGGTGAGCTACGTGTTATCTCCTTTTTCACAGCATCATCAATCATATTTGCATATGACAGGGAAATGTGGTTTGTGCTTATTAATTGTATACAGAGACAGTAAAAACTTACTAGAGTGTCTAGAGGTCCTGTCTGTAAAAAAAGGGGAGGTATTTAATAGGTTAATTTATTTCCTGCATCTGTTGACACACACTTTTTCAGTGACTCTCTTTATACATTTATATGAATATAAATCCATTTAAGAACACTATATAATATGTATCATTAATCACAGAGGTCCTCAATCAAACCAAAGTCAAATGGTTATCAGAAATAAAAGACTCCCTCTCCTGCTCAGCTTTTCAAGTCTCTCCCCTGCCCACTGAAATAAGTTGAAAAGAGTTTGAGATATTGACAAAAGGAAATATTATGAAATGGTACAAAGGAAGGCCCAAATACATTGGTTCCCAAGTAGAAGTTTCCTTGCTATGAATATCCTTACTAAGGCACACTGCTTTTACCATATGAGGAGGCTATGAAGTTCCCATCTGCAAGGCCCTTCACCATCGCCTATGGGCACTCCTTCCGTATGCTAAAATGCTCATAACTAAGGGGGGGTATCTGAAAGAACACTCTTAGCTGACATGCTAAACATATGGTCCGTGCAAATGTTATTTGGATACCAACCCAAATAAGTGAACATGATCCAGAAAGACAAAGCCAGAGAAATGTACAAGTGCTTAGTGAAACTCACATCCATCTGTCATCTTTCAAGTTTTCATTATTAGAAAGAACAACTACAATCTTACCTCTCACTGACAGCCATGGCAACCTCCTGCATTGCAAGTGTTTAAAGTAATGGGAACATTCCTAATGAAAGTCTTAAAAGAACATTAAAATATAAAAGACTGCATCTTATGTCTCCTCAGTCTCTAGGACTAAGGAAATCCAAGAACTTACAACATATATTCATCACTGTACTTTTCAAAACCATTACCTTAAGTACAACACATGCTCTAACCAAGCCAACCTCAGACAAATTTTGTCTAGTTAATGCAAGTGGCAATTTAAGAAGAAAAAAAAATGCTTTTTTTTCATTTTAGTATTAAAGAGTCATGTGTGTTCAGAAATTTGATATCCATCTAGCAGTCCTAAAAGTACACTTTAAAACTTTCAATTAGACTTGTGCTGCCTAAGCTCAATTACATCAGTCTAAATTATATCATCATCACATGTACGCTTTTCACTACAAACTGAATCATGACTGTCATATATTACCACCTGTCATAACCTGTCATATGTTAAGAAATTTTACCCAAACCTCTGTGTTTACTGAGGCTGCTCTGTGCCTTTCGTAGGCCTCCAGCTTCTGATTTGATCCCTTTAGAGGTACTTAAATTTATTGATCAGGATGACGTCCACAAACTGCATCCAAATATAGCCCTAAATGTGTGGGCTCCGTGCTGTGCAAGACCACCACCTCTGCGTAAGGCATTCAAACGTTAAAAGCATGCCCCCAGCTCCACTGAAACCAGCACCTATGATTTTGAGTAATCCCATGACCTCAGTGGGACTAATCACTATTATGCTTGGCACTGTTTGAAGGAATTTGTAAGACAAGTAGGTAATAAAACCAATGAAGTACACCTTCCTAGTAACTGAAATCAAACCTGCAGTAAACCTCAATAAGAAGTCAAACAAATCTCATTAATCCACTTTCTTGCTGTAATGTTTCATGCTTTTTGGACTCTACTTGTAAAGTCCTAAGGGCTCCTAAAATGATGGAAATAAAGTGCTAATTTAAATAATACTGGTGGTAGTCCGGAAGAGAAATCAGTTTCTCTTTTGATGGATCTTTCTCACCCTTTTCCCCTCTTTAGTCATTACAGGCCCATACTATCTGAGAATTACACCTAGAAGATATTCTACTTCACAATGTAAGCTCTTGCTTAAAAATAATAAAGAACTCCTTATCTTTTGCAGTCTCCCGCTTTATTTATTAAAACAGAGATTGCATCTACTTTGGCAGATATCCTTGTTTGTGCTATGCTATATTGCATGTAATGTTTAGACAGTCAGCAAGACTGGAATGCAATCTGAGATTACTTCGCTTAGATCTATGTGAAGTATTTTACTTCAATCAGCATTGCATTCCTCATATGGCACACTATAAATGCATTATTTAAGACATAAGTCTTTTACCTCTCACCTGGTCTCTCAGGACTACCACATGGCCCTAGATGAACTGAAAACTCATCACCAGCAAAAGCCCAGTTCTACAGCAATGCTTAAACTGCAAGGGAGGTTAATCTGGGACTAAAGAGATCTTAGTTGTTAATTGCTTCAACGCTCTTAGTCCTACATGGTCTAGAAAGTCTTTGTAAGTTTGGAGATCAGATTCATTACATGGAGTTCAGAATGCTGGTGACTGGAACAACTCTTCTGCTCCTGCAAGTACATACAGTGCTCTTTTTCACCATTAAAAAGACTTAAATAGTGACAATTTTGAATTGGTTCTCAAAATACTTAGAAAATCAAAACAACAAAACTTTAACCTCTAAATTATTTTATCTTCTGATTTTTTTTTTCTCAAGTAGCTACAGCACCGCATTACTTAACAGTTCTGTTGTGTTCTGCATCTAGGAAAGTTGAGGAAATGCCCATTTCACCCACTCGCAGACCACTGGATATCTGCATTCCTAGATCAGCTCACTCGTTATGCTGGAACTCATCAGCAAGCATGAAAGATGCCAGGTAACTTGTGGACTCTTAAGCACTGATGTCCTAGGCCTGACAGAAATCTATGTGGGGCACCCATCTCAGAGCCATGTGCCACTACAGCTCATCTTCCAGGCTTGAGGTAAGCCACAGCCTGTCCAGGATGTCACGTCTAGGGGGCCACAAATTCTGCTAAGACAACAGCATGGACTTCACCCCAAATTCAGCTCCCAAAGTACCACTTCCTTCACAACAGATGGAATGATGCAACCAATTCAGATGCTAGTATCTTTTATATATATAACTATGAACTTTACCTGAATGTTAGAGCTGTCAGATTGCAATACAATATAATCCGTATTTATGGGCAAGTTAAACAGATATGCCCTTCAATAGTCTCCGAGGAACAAAGTTGTCCAACGTTTTTTTTTATTCTTTGTAGACTGTCTTCCCAGCAAAAATCTTAACTTAAATCTTACTTATCTTAATAAAAAAAAAAAATCTTAACTTTTCTTAACTAAAAAACTTAATGCAGTACATAAGGATTAACTCACAAGGGACTGCAGATAGCATGGGGCTAGATCCCTGTGAGCCCCATGGAGATGTTTCTACTGTGGCTATAAAAAGCATGCATTGATTCAGTATACATCCAGAAACAATTTCCTAATTCCATTTTTTGTTTTCAAAAGAAAAAAAAAGAGAAGAAAAAAAAAAAAGAAAAAAAGAAAAAAAAATAACCATGTGGCAGGTTAAATGTAGATTGGAATCTAACATTTACTTGTTACTGGTCAGTCCATAAAGTTTTATCAGCTGATAGAAACCCAACTTCAGTGTTTGCTAGATTGTAAGTAGACCACAAGTCTTATTCCAGACTAAACATTATATGATTTTTTGTATTGTTCAAACTACAGTATCAAAACTGAACTAGAATCAGAAAGACTACTAAAGACATTTTGGATAGTTTCAAGATTCAATAGTAGATTTCAGTTCCATTTCTGCTTCTAAAAGTCAAGTTCATAAGACACAATTTCATAAAACTAATCCAAGTTTAACTTGATTATAAAAGCTGAAATATTGTTTGAATATTTCATAGGTTATTATGGTTCTCCCCTAATGCTGGCCATGCCTGTCCATTACAGACGTAAGTCCCCGCCGCCAAAAAATGCCTTTATTTTTTGGGTAGACAAGACAGCCAGTTCATGACTCTGGGGGGCAGTGCCACTCATGCAGACGCTAATGTCACTAATGTTGTTCCAAGCTCCCTGCCAGCCAGCTGCCTGCAACAGAGCAGTCAGTCTGACCTTTGGCCAGGAGAAGGAATGGCTCAATAGCATGAGAAGCTGCCTTATCTAATGGATTAAGCACAGGACCCAAGCCAAATGCCAGCTTTGACAAGGACTTGCTCTGTGGGCCTTAGCTGAGTCCGTTAACCTTTCTTAGTTCTCCATCTTTAAAATGGAAATGATAAGTCCTCTTCAGCAGTGTTGCAATGGTCTGATTTCATGAATGTTCAAGGCATATTACCAGGTGATTCAGCGCAGTGCCAAAACCTTGCTCAACTCATTTCAGCAGAATATTTACAGAAAAATATGGTAATAATCACAAATAATTTCATTGGATATTTAATTCTAAATGTTACGGTTAATTGAAAATGTCTTTTAAACTCTGAGTTTGCCATTAGTAACCTAAAACTGCTACTTTAATTAGGAAAGAAAAAGGAGTTTTGCAGTACATGATATTGGACTGATGTCTTCAGGTAAACCATACGGACAGGATCAGGCGAGATTTTATCTACCAGAGAATAGTGTCCATACCTTTCATTACTTTGTGAAGATAATTCAAGTGTATTTTGAAGTCTGGGTGCACTAATTGACAGAGCAAATTACTTTTGGAACCATAATTCCAAAGGGCCTTTGAATTTATTCCTTTCATTTTACATGTACAGACTTCCACACCTTTTTGAATTTAACATTTGTATATGTCATTCTGACATTTGCTAGCATTTGAGAAACAATTTCAAACACTATTTTTGCACGAAAGGTATTAAGACATCTTAGTAGAACAGATTTTAGAAAACTCGTTTACATTCTGCACATCTAGCCACCTTGGTTTCTTCATTCTACTTTCAAATATTTTAATCAAAATTTTAACATGGAATTTTCTGAAAAGAAAGGCTGAATGCCATACATAAAACTTAAAAAGCAAAAAAAAAGCTCTCTCATTTTCTATGCTTGCATTTCAAATACCAGGTTCTGAAACCTCAGTAGTCCCCCCAAAATGCAGAAAACTGATTAATAATGAGGTCAGAAACACAAATAAATTAACTTCTAATGAAGACTGGAGACACAGTAATCAAAGTGTTAAAAATTCATTTCATGCACATCTCATTTGCTTCTTAGCTGATATTTATCACATAATTCTGTGAGAAAGTAGAGGCCTAAGATGCTCCAGATAAATGTCTCAATTAATTGTACAGAGGTAGCCCTCTTTGAGCTGAACCAGAGCTGTGAGCTCTTTATTAAAAGCACTATTCTGTAGCCTGTAACCTTGTTCCTTGACTCCTCTCTAGTTTCCAATTTAAACAAGTCCCCATGCGGCCCGCTCTAAAGGGCTTTGTCTCCCTGTCATTGTTAAGAGAGCCGAGGCATCCTGGAAGTGTGAAATCAGACCTCATGAGCTGAACGGTTCCCCAGGGAACGCCGGACCGCGCAGAAGGTCAAAGTCATGGGCTGGACCATCTGAAAGCGTCTGATCGCCGGTCTGTGACACAGCAAGTGGGGTGGGGGTGGGCGAGAGGCAGGCGAGGGGGCTAGAATCGAGCACGTCTTAATTAAAGCCCAAAGACAGCAAAACAAACTGTTTTCTAGGCAGACTGTCACGAGGAGCTCAGATTTTGCTCTGCTAATGAATCTGAGTTGCTAACTATTATTCCTGAAAATAATGGGACTTGCGCTGACGCTGATAAAACCTGTAGCACATCTTTTCCCACAATGCTTCCTTCTCGTCAATAACAAGGCAGAGTTTTACATTTTATTTCAGGTTATCAGGAAAAGGATGAAAGTATATGCCCCCAAAAAGGAGAGGCAAACACTGTGAAAATAGCAGTCCCTCACCCTACTTATTCCCCTCACCCTACTTATATACAACTTTGCAGCAGAAATTTACTTATTGTTTTAACTGACACTATTTCACTTTGGAAAGGTCTATTGCTGTCCAAACATCCCGTGGCTTGGGTAAACAGAATGTGTATTAATTTCAGAGATCAACTGACATGATGAATCCATTATACCTCACATTTTACTGCATTATCAGAATATTTCATTTAAAAGGACTTCATCATAGCCATACAAGCAACTACTCCAGTGCTCTGCAAGCAGCTGAACTCTTGAGAAAGGCTGGATGACTTCCAGAAGAACCACAAGAGAGCGAAGACGTGGGGGAGAGGGAAAAATACAACTTCTTTTAGCTGAATAGAAGAAAATGTTAACTGTATTGTCAATAATATAATTTCATTTGTTAGATTATAGATGTTTGCTTGTTTGGCAAACATTAGGCAATATTAAAATATAAAATATAAAAGGCAACATTAAAATATAAATATTTTATATGAAATAATAGCTGCTGTGACCAGAATTTCCAACAGAACACGATTTTGTACTGGTGACAACCGCAGAGTTTTGTTTTACCAACAGAAAGAACTCTGTGACTGATGTCAACAGACACTTTAACCAGGGAAGATGTCCTGATAAACCGGCCAGCACTTTTCAAGGCCCTGGTCCTGCCGGATGCCCTGTGTTTCAGCGCTCCCTGAAGTCACGGAAAGGCTTCAAGCACCCATCAGGAACCTCTCATCTCCTCAGTGGCTCTCACTTTCCTAGGCAAGTCATTTCTGTGAAAGTGGGCAGAGTGAAGAGGAGTCTGACTCCGTGTTTTTCTCAGATATTGTTCAAACTAAGTTATGGCACATTCAAACAGCACCCCCTTTTCAGGTAGGTAGTGACCATTTTCTCACCTGCCCACAGCTTCACTGAAATTTCAGTCTGCCTTGGCATCTTGTTCAGTGCATGTGTGTGTATCTGGAGTTGTAAAGTGAGGCCTTAACCATCACCCTTAATCTCTTTTTCCTTCTATTTTTTTTCCTCTCTCTCTGTTTAAAAATCAGTATTAACCTTAATGATTTGAAGAGCAGTGTCCAACACTCGGCTATTAACGCAGAAGAAAAAACTACCCTCAACTATCAACAGTTTATTAGGGGCTTAACTGAAGTGACCTACTGTAGTAGTATTCAGCTGAACAAGACTATGGGCTTTCTCTCTGGAAAGGAGGAGAACTGAGGGTTTCATTAAAAAGTAATTTGTGCTTTTTACTCATTCATTCAACGGGAGTCTCAATTGCTCTTTATTCAAACAGAGTTAATACAGTATTACAATGCTTCTCAATGAATGTATGGTAACAAAAGAAAAATTTCACATTTTGAAAGGAAAAAAAATATCTTTGTAACTGTGTAGTAAGACTGATGACTACTTAAAAGATTACAGAAATCTTTTTTCCATCTATACTTATGTTTAATGATGGAATATTATGGATTTTAAAAATCCATTCAGTCCAAACTAATAAATTTTGATTTATTACTGCATATGAAGAGATTCCTGAAAGTGAAATGGGATATGTTCAACAGACAGGAAACAGCAAATCAGACAGGTACAACACAGGTGTTTCAGCTACTTTTCAGACTCAGGGAAGGGCAAAAGATTAACTGCGAAAAAAATGGTATATTAAGAAGAGCAAACTACTCCTGGGTTTTTATTCACATAAGCAATCCTTAATTGCGCAAGTTATACTACTGATGACAGTGTTCTCTAAACTGACTAGTAAGTACTGCTCAGCTGAACATAGGTGAAGGATTTTATTTTTGGGGGGTAATTTTTACAGACATGATTTACTGACAATCAACAAATGCCTACTTGTAAATATTACTACTTAACGTTTAATCTGAAATTATCTGTACATGCCCACATAAGTTAAATTAATAAGAACTCATTGTCCTCTTTTCAAAATACCAAATACTACTATCCAACATATGCATGGATTTCTGTTACATCTAGAATACACAGCCTTTTTAAAAAGCATATATACTGTACAAATGCTAGTGAGCAAAATACTAAGGACATGGGCAAGTTATTGTGTGTTCTTCCCAGTCTTCCTGACTGTCATTCTAAATGCAATGTCTGAAAATTTTTGGTAGCTCTATACATCTTTAATTGAATCAAATGTATTTCCAAAAAATCTGTTCAACCAGCACAAATGACATGTTGATCTGGAAAAGTCGAAGACTGAACGAGGTCAGGGACTGAATTATCCCATTTGCCCCTGAATAACTTAATCTCTCTCTCTGTTCAGACCACATTGGATTATAAGGTCAAAGCAGAGTGAGGAATCTTTAGAAGCATTTCTCCAAGCTCCCCAAAAATAGAATCTGTTATTTTGTGCGGCGCAAACTGGAAGATCAGTTTCAGCAATTAAATGTTTACTCTGTTACCTTGTCTAAGAAAAAAAAATACTGGTACTCATGCTAATTTGAACAAAACCATTAAAAAGAAAGTATCACCCTATATATCTATATCTGCTGTTGTAGTAAAATATTTACATCCAAACTGCACTCAAACCAGCTATATTAGGATAGTTTGCCTTTAAAAAAAATTATAAAGACGGTTATTTTCTGACATAGAACAAGCTCGCTTTGCTCCATTTAACCTTTGCAGTATGAAGGTGATTATACTTTCAGGACTTAACTTGGATATTTCTGAAGAAATATATTCGGTATGGCTGGGATACTTTTCCTGTGTTTTGAAAAGAAACAGGTTTAATTATCCAATCATCCTATATAACTTAAAATAGAAAATAATATATGAAAATTTTTATTTCCCTTTTTAAATAGACAAGCAGTACTTAAAGGAAACTTTACATGTGTTTGAAATATCTGAAACCAAAAGCAGCCTTGCTATGTATCTGGCAGTTGCCAAACAATTATTTTGGCAAAAAATTTAAAGTTCTATCTATATCTATCATCTTTCATTTCCCTTGTCTGTTGAACTCAGCTTTAATAGATACAAATATACAAAATAATCCAAATTAGAAAAAGAAATCTTGCATAAGTATCTCATACAGTACTTTCTGCAGGACCTCTGATGGGGTCAAAATATGTATTTCACCCTTCTCGGAAATAACCTACATAGGAGTCCACTAGCATTAGAATGACTTGCTGCCTTGCTTACAAAAGTGTTGTTTGTATGTCTGAGGATTTTTTTAATGAGAAGGTGAGACTAAGCAAGCAGGCAATAATATTTTGATAAACTTAACCGTCTTTTCATCACTTTTTAAAAGGCCTAGTATTACTATTTACTGTCACAGAAACTAAATGAGTCCTTGCCTGTAACATCAGCTGCCATCAATGCTTCTGCTCGGATGACCTTCACCTGAAGAAATCCCACGTCCTTCATGTTATGGAACATCCTCATTGGACTCTAAAAAACCATAATAAGAAATACAATTCTAGATTGCAAAGAGGACAAAATGAAAGCAATGTTGGTAGCTTCTTCCCTCTCCCAAATATAAGTTAGTGTAATTCTAACATATTCACGCTTTTAATTATTATTTTCTGCAAAACATGCAGTTGTTGGTGTTTCTTTCAGTATTTTGCAACTTTAACTTATCAATCAAAAACACAAAGGAAAAATTATAATATAAATGATTAAATATGCTAATTCTACTGACTTAATCCCCCTAATAGCACATAAACAACTCTCCATCACAATTGTAAATTACATCAATGTATTAACAAAATTAATACAAACATTTCATCTCCCTGAATACTTTTGTGAAATCTGTGCTCATGTTTTCCCTTTGAAGGCTCCAAGAATATTTTGAACAGTGACTTAGGACCAGTATCAATTTCATTGTTCTTGATCATTATATGTAAGCCTGTATGCAGCATATATGCAGCAAATAATATGAGCAAAAACAATCAAAAGAGGATTCTAGCAATTTAACACTTTTCATAATAAACACAGGCAATAAAAGATTGAAAAAAAATGAATGAGAAGATAATTTTAATTACACAGCAAAAAAGGGTTTACTTTCTTTTTTTTTTTAACCACCAGTTTCTGCAGTATCTACATATATTAAAAAAGGAAGAAAAATTAAAAAGCAGAGTAACAATTGCATTTACTCATCCTACATAGTTATATAAAGCTGCTTGGAAGCTGCATTCTGTTTTTTCAAATGACCAAATGTAACAAACTGGGGGTATTGTAGCAGCTAGGCATGGTATGCCAAAATTTTTAAGCTCCAACTTTGAACGTAATTTAAAAGTTGCAGAACTTCAAATGCTGGTACATCAAATTCAATTTTGATTTTGCAATCAATTAATAGCAAATACAACGTTAACATTTAGTTTCTTCATAACCTATGGGAAGAACTCCAAAAGAGGAAACTAAAATTAGATTTTTAAATCCATTTTAAATTATAATCATATGTGGCCTAATTTTGGGTTACTTTTGCAAGTCCTGTTCATAAATGCTAGCTGGTACATTTATTTCTAAACATTTTAGCATCTGAAAAAAATGCGAATAGTTCCCGTGGCCATTTCTAATATTTTAATTAGGTATGTGAAGGTATGTTAGCAGGTGAAACCTTTTTCACTGCTTATTATAATGTCTAGATTTCTAGAATATGCAACCATCAGGTAAATACCAGGTCAACAATTCTGAAATTTATTATGAAGTCAAAACTGACTATTAAGGACAACCACAATAACATCACTTATCTAAAAATCACAGCTGCTGCTTAAATGCAATATTAAATGTCGCAAAAATTTGATGCATAGATAAAATCCTTTCAAACATTAGACATATAATATACATCTCCCTCTTTCTGTCAATACGGCATTCTAACAGCCCAATCACAATCTGATATTAATTTCAGAAGCCCCAACTGACTATTTATTGTTTACAGTGAAGGTTTGTCCTTAGTATCCTGACCTGAGGAATCCAGTTAAGCGCAGTATCACATGTGCAACATACTTACAAATATGCATGTATGTCATCACAGGAAAATCGTTGATAATTTTTATTTGTTTTTAATAGGTTTATAATGAGAAATAGGGTTTAAAAGTACTGACGGTGAACTTTAATCAGCACACACTCAACCCTCTGCTTGTGTGCTTACATGCAAGCTGAAAGTGGCAGAGGTGGTGGTACAGATAGCAGTGTTATAATTCAAATCCACGCTGGCACCATCTCTCATTTACTTCAATAATGATCGAGGTTTGGAAGCTCCTTATCAGAGCTCGCACTGCAACAGAGATAATTCTGCTCTAATACCATGATGAAAGTGAAAGGACTTAACAAACAGGTTTTCACGTTTTACGTGTTTCACGATGACTGAAACAAACACCTAGCTTCAAAAAGAAAACAAAGCAAAAACAAAACAAAATAAAACACCAGACAAACACAGACCAGGACAAAAAACTGCTGCCTTTCCTGCAATGCTGTACATCCTTCCCTCTCCAAATTTCACCCAGCAAATTGCATGTTCTGCAAAAAGGCACTGGTACTGTATTTCACTTTGCTACCTTTGTTAACATCCCACAGAATAATTATTTTTGAACTTTAGTTCCGGCAAGTCAGCTAGTTTAGATTACGTGCATCCCGTGACAGTGGAGACTAGTGAAAATGTATACAGCGCTACTGCACAGACTCTGGGAGAAGCAAATGACTTTAATACCTTACTTTAAATACATAACTTTAAGTAATGATTTATCAGATTATATTGTGTCTTCTTATTTATGATTATTGTTGAAGGCCTCAAAAACCTATGGTTTCTGAAGCCTGAAATTTCCATAGCAGAGGAATCTGTGATTTGCAGTGAATCTTTTCAGCCCTCAATAGATGGGAAAAGATTGAAATGCTCTGGAGATGAGTCCTCTTTATTTTTTTAATGAAAGGCTGTATAATATATTTTCTGTATGGCTGCAGCAGCTGTCACGGAGAGCATCTCAGTTCAGCTCTATTATGGGAGAAGCAATACCCCATCCTATGGCATCGAGATACACTGAGGGGCCAGTACTGATTGACAGCTTGTCACCATGACGTCTTATTCCATCTCTGTTATGGAGAAAATTAATGTCACACCACCAGCCTTATGACTCGCTGTCATCTTAGAACTGCTCACCTTTTATCAATGCTCTAAATAACATTTCAAGCCCATCGTCTCACGGTGGACAATCTGGTCAAGGGACATTAAATCGGATGACTGTGAAATGTCATAATAAAAATGGAATGCTAACAACTTCTTCTCTAAACTAGCTCCTCTGGTTTTTAAACTGTGACAAGGGGGACCATAGGTTCAGCACACCCGTTCTGAAAAGGTCATACAATCTCTCTTGGTCTGTACCCATTAATGCGCCCCCCTCCTCACCCCAAAAGGAATTAATCTTTTCAGACAATTGTGGTAAAATAATGGTTCAAACAGTAATGCCTGTTTAATTTGTAAGGCTCTGATGTTCAGCTACAAATGGTTAAATGACAGTAATAGAGTCATTTTCCAAGGCTATTTGATCTGATGGCAAGGTCAGCTCATTAACTGTTTTTGGCTGCGGAAAGGGTGCAAAATACATTTCTCAAATGGAAGCTGGATTTTTTTAACAACACAAAAAATAAGGTCCAAAATACAGCCCACGAATGGGAAGAGTGCATCTTGGTAACTGCAGAGTCCTTCTGTCTATCAGTTTTGAAGTAGAGATATGAATACCAAAGATAAATCAAACATCAGTGAAAATAAACTATTTGAATTTTCTTAATCCTTGCCATTTCTTTCTGCTGCTGTCTACAGGTCATTTAAATTAAAAAATGTAGGATTTTTCAAAAGGTCTATTGATTCTATAATTTTCAAAAACACATAATGAGAAATTCATACTTCTGCAGTAAGAACATCTTCCAAAGGTACAAATATTTTCAAATGCATACGTTAATGCAAATACAAGAAAAGACACAAATCTATGAATATTTAAGCAATGGAAATAAATAGATCAATCTTATTCCACATAATTATGCTTTACACTGGGGACTAAATCTCAAAAAAATGAGAATTTAGGAAAACTGATTAATAATACACAGTCACAACATGTTGCTATACTGCTTCTAAATTATCAAAACCATCAGTATCACTCAACTCCCATCGTATCATCACACACAATAATCCATAGAAATGTGGTATTGTTACACTTGGTAGCTAGAAGTATGTCACCTCAAAAATGTATCCACCAGAAATTTATTATATAAAGATCCATTCTGACAACCACAGGCTGTCTTGGTGGCTTCCTAAATGTGAAATAATTCTCTTAATTGTAATTATTTTTCAAAGATTTTGCAAAATACCTTAGCTCTCAGTTGGTTTAGGAATATTATGTTTAGCCTCACTAAGTCACCTCTATTAAACTGTGTTTATGATAACACTATTGGTGTATGAGTTGTACAAGCATTAGCAGACAGCTGATTCAGGGGAGATAGCCAGAATAAATTTGCTAAAGCGCACATACTGCTAATCTGTTTGAAGAATATTGTACAGCATTAGTACCAGCACTTCACGTTATCTGCACAGACTGATAAGGTACATCTTTATTAAATTCTGTTATTGAAAGGATGTCAGTCATGGAATACGAATATTTTAAAATCTAAAAAAAAATTAAGCGGCTCTTTGTTAGTCAGAGCTTGGTTTAATGGCTGAGTGTCTAGAGAAGCCTTTCTAAACACCTGGCAGCATTGTACAATAAAAGCTTTGTAATTTTAAGTGGAAATAGCTTTTTTTTTTTTTCCCTCCTTTCTCTGTGTGTAGTGAGACAGTTACTTTTAGTGATTCAGGCATTAACAAATGCTGGAGTAAGAGCTCCCCTCTCTGTTGCTTTGATAAAATTGCACAGATGCTGTGTAATGTGAGGATGCTGGGAAATGAAAATAATTTGCTGCAGAACATTTTGAAATGGAAATAATATTTGAAACAATTATTTGATGATATAAAATGCTACTTCAGCCTCTAATGTACAGTTAAAAATTTCTTTCTCTTTAGTCAAAGCTTAAAAACCCCAGACTATTGGCACTTCAAATCAGTTGGCATAAACACCCACCAGAAACTGTGCAGCCACTACATAACTTCTTAGTTTTCTCGCACTTGGTAAAAACGATCTGCAAGGCAAACTTCTTTATGTCACGGAGTCAAATGCAATAGCTCAATTACTAAGGTAAAAAATACGTTACTGTACAAAGAGGATTTGCAGCCTTCCTGATGCTACTTGTTTTAGCTGCAATAATATTAATGACTAGTTTAAATGACTGCCAGAGGCTGAATGTGATAAGGATGTAAGAGATATATTTGGACTTTTCTCCCTAATACTTATTATTCATATAAACAACCATTTTGCAAACAGAGGGCAAAAGAGAACTCCATACATATCTCTTCAGTATTTCCTCCCGCTCCTTCGGGTCCTCCAGGGAGTTGACAGAGAGGTCAGAGATAGTGACTGCAGCTGAGGCTGTCAGAGTGACCAGCAACACCAGGTATCCCTCTCCTTCCTCCAGCGGCATCTCCAGCTTGTGAGTTTGCTCTTTACTTAGGGTTGACAGGTCGACCTGGCACCTAGAAACAAACATTTTTCATCAGCCTGCGGTTTTCTTCACATTAAGCAACAGCACGCTGGCTTACTGGCATTCAGCTGGACAAACAAACAAACAAAGACAAATCAATAGGAATTCCTTCCAGCTTCTGAAAGGATTTCTCTTCAGTTTCAGCCCATGCTGCTTGCTTGTTAGCTGTTTTTTCAAAGATGCAACTTGTTATGCATGTGAATAGTAGAAATATTGATTAAAAAACAAACAAACACAGGAAACAAGGTTGTCTAAAATGTATTAATTGAGTTCCAGTCAAAGAGAATTTTAAAAAATCATATTCAGATGCAAATTTTACTTTTCAATTTTGCCTCTTGTATAAATCTTAAAATGTAAGTTTTGGTATGAATGTTTTCAATACCATTCATCCAACAACAGTAAAAGTCCCCTCTAACAAAAAAGAAAAAATAAAATCTGTGTGGACTTAATTGTGACGGAGTCAACATGACTGAACATAGAAAAGCACAACTTGAGCACCACCCAAGGCTCAGCTCTCTTGCAGTTAGCTATGAACGGCTCAGGGTCAAAGCTTCATGCAAGCAGCCAGGATAAAATTTGATGCCACAAGCCCTTATATAACAAGATGTCTCATGTTGTAATGAGCAGGGACTGCTTATAACTGCACAAATAGTGGCTGAAGCCAATCCACCCTGCTTGATCCCTCCCTGAATAACCCTGGCTGCATGGGATACACCATACACTGAACTAATGAAGAATGGCTCCATACGTGCTAGCCAGCAGAAATACCTTTGCAAGTGTTGAAACATCTTTAAAAATAAAAGATAGAACTATAAAGGAAAAGCTAACAAGGAGCTGACCAGAAACTTTTAATTAAAACCATACCTTACAGTCAGTAAATATGTACTCTGTACGTACCTTAGAAGTACCAATATTTTAACATGTATACTTCACAAGTTTCAACTTTCCTAGATTGCAACCCTGAATGTGTATAAAAAATTCAATGCCTGTATCAACTCATAGAATCAATAAGGTTGGAAAAGACCTTCAAGATCATGTAATGCCATTTCTCAATGTACAGGAATTTCTGTGAAAAAGCACTTTTAGGAATACTTCCACTTATAGCATCTCTTAGTAGTGTTTTGCCAATACATTACTCTGAATAAAAACAAAAACAATATCAAAGTCAAGTGTATGAATACATTCCATACTTAGTTAAACAACCAAATAGTCTACTTTTAACAGTGATTATTTAATGTGACAAGCACATGTTCTATATGCCACTCTCACTAAGCTAAACATCTAGCAAACTCTTTTCATAAAATGTCAATTGATTTTGAAGAGAAAGATAATGTGGTGACCGCAGGGCCAATAAACTGAGAAAAAGGTGGCAGACATGAATAAATAGGCATTTAAGGATAGGAAATAGCCAATTATCAGAATAAATGCATCCTCATAAAATAGGCACTATGCAATCACAGGCAGATTAGATTTGCTACAGGAAAATTTTCTTTTAATTTTTTAAAAAACATTTACTGTCTGTGTAGCTGTCAAAATTAAACTACTGCAAAGCTCATATAGTAACAAGTTTCAATTATTTTACAATAAGAAAATTTCTAACTGACATAGCTCTCTGAGTTTTATGTTTACCGTTTATTTTGAACTCTTTGGAAGATAAGATGTTAGAAATGAAATTAAGAAAAACAAAAGCTGTTGCTGTCAGTGTAGGTTCACAGTCAATCTGAGTTTCACACGTGCACATAGGCAGTCAGATTTTTGTTTAGGCCACGGTGAGGAGTATAATGCTCTCCTTAAGATAATAAATATTATGATCAAATGTTAAAAGTAGGAGTAGGTTAAGATGCCTCTAGTGTTAAATATTCTTAGATTGTTTGCAGAGATATTTTTGAGGAATATCTGTTTTGAAATAAACTATCTCTGTAACCTTAATCAATAATCATTGGAAGGACCGTTTAAACTCTCTTAAGAGCAAGTAAAAGAATCAGAAAGCCATTACAATATAAGTAATGCAGAAATAATCCACTCCTCACTCAAAAATAGAAAACGAATGCTACCTGCACTCCAACAAAAAACCCAAACACCTACAAGCATCATAAAAATGTAGTGACTGTAAAATTATAGTGTTTCTGTCAGAGCTACGAGCTCCAATGCCTTGAGTTCACAAAGTTACAGCACTCTTTGTGCTGTAACTATTAGTATGTGTTATTTCTTATTTAGGCTAAAATAAATTGAAAATCTGATTTTACCTGTACATTTTTCCTGTAAGTATAAAAATATTTGAAATAGCACCATATTTAAGAGAGACTTACAAAGAAATATGTCTCTGTGTCTTTTTGATAGATCTCTGTGAACAATCACCAGCTAGTTATTTCCTAATATCATACAGAGAGGTAGGAAGTGTCTTGGAAACTTCTTCTAGTGAAGGCCTTAATCATTTTACAAGAAAAATATTCTCAGAATGGCCCACAGATAATTTGATAAAAACCTGAGATTATTCCATCAAGGAACGGCACCACTGTGCTTTATGGAAATCCCAGTTAAGAGCACCAATGTCCTTACTAAGTCAGATGAAGCACATTGCTCATTCTGTGCCACATCCTCTGCTCTGGGTGACACTTTGCAGGAGATACAACTTGCATGCACCTAACTCACAGGAAGTGCGGATGGAGCATTAGGCGTAAGGCAAATGCATTGGCAGCACATGCACTGGAGTCCAAAGACGAAGGAAAAAGCAAATAGAAACATTCCAATTTACACTGCTAGAAAAATTGTGATCTTTTCCACTAATAGTTGAGTTTTTCCTGGGGGGGGGGGGAAAAATCAACTTTGTTTTTTCTTACACAAAATTTTCCTGCAACATTTGTTGTTGTTGTTAGATCTGTTTTTTGTTCTCACTAGATCTTTGCATGGGAGCAAAACAATGAAGGAAGCTTGTTTTCAGTAAGACATTGTCTAAGCAGTAATCTTATCCTAGAATAACTAACACCAGTAGGAAAACCTACAAAACTTTTTTGATTCAATTTACCTGCAAAAACTAGAATTCACAAAATACTTTTCAAGATTTAACATTGTTGGAAAGTTCAGGATGAACATTAAATTTTAAGACAATGATTTATAATCAAGACAAGCATGGGAGATGCTAAATACAAAGTTGTGGATAACCAAGATCACATACCTGTATTCCAAGCTTTAAAGCTCACTTTTACATCAGTTAAGATGTGCTTTTAGACACATTTGTCACCTACAAGTGTTTCCATGGAGAACAAAGATGGTTTGAGGATGAAGGTGAACTTGAATGCTACCAGAAAGTGCTGCAGAACAAGCAGGGCAGTGGTAGGAATTTTTGTCTTTTATTCTCCACTGAGGACCATGAAAAATTACAGACATTTGCAGAAGACTATAAGTTGCATATAGTTGGAGTCACATTGAAAACAGGAGATAAATACCAATTTTTGGAGAATTCAGTCTTCATGACATTATTATCACATGCTGCTGGTGACAGGAAAAATTTACCTCTGGTGAAGAGGCCAGCATGAAGAACTATAGCAAAAATAGCCATTACCTCTGCAGACAGATTTTCAAGCATGACTATAAATCACCTTTCAGTAAATTTTAGCTTTTAGGGTAATTAGAGTATTCTGCATTATACCGCTGCCCCATGTTATGTGGTCCCTTCAGTGCACAACTATGACAATGCTAAAAGTGCCAGGAGGGGACAACTGAACATGCACTTGGGTAGCTGACATGTTCAGAAACAGAGATACATCTTCCCAAATACCTCCCTCATCAGCTCTGCACATGAACATTACCAGACGCCACGTGGATCTGGATTTGCAGGCCTTGAGACATGAGAAGGGAGGAAAAAAATCATGTAAGTGCCTCAAGCTCACACACCGGAGTGTGATAGGTAAGTAGCAGCTGAGACATGGTGCAACTCCCAGAAAGAGGATTTGAAGATTTAAGGGGAATACACCACTTCCTCTGAACATGTCTTCAGTGTGTGTTAATTACCCAAAATGTTAGAAATAGGAATTTCTGATTTATTTTTAATTTGAATGTATCTGGCTTTGGTTCTTTTTATGCCTTTCTCTACTAGGTTAAAAAAAGCCATTGGTACCCCGTATTTTCTTCAGGTGAAGGTACTCATATACCATAATCATATCTCTTCCTGATCTTCCTTTTGATATGCTAAACACCACCAGCTCCCTGTATATTTCCTTGGAACACATCTCCTACAGCCCTCAAATGACTTTTTGTAACTTTTCTGATCCAGTGAAATTCTCCTGCATCCTTTTTAAAGTGTGGAAACCAGAACTATATGTAGTATTTTATTATCAGCAGGTCTAAGAGGCAAAAATCACCTCCCCTCTCTAGTTCTAACAGAACCTGGAATGTAAGACCGCTTTGGCACCCTGGTGAAATATCCTTGCTAATGAATGAAATACAAAGGTAGCGACATGATATAGAAGGCCTCTTAAAAGCCAGGTGGCCAGGCAAGGGAGAGACAGCAGATAGCGAGATCATTTTCTCACATGACAAAATAAAGCATAAAAGAGGAATTGGCACAATCCTAAGTGATAGGGACAGAAAAGCACCACTTGGCTACAACCCAGGCAACTTAATTATCGTCACGACTTGTTCAGAAAGACAGCCTTTTAACTCCACTGTGATCCAGGTCTATGCTGCTCCAAAGGATGCCAAGGAGAGGAAACTGTGCAATTCTGCAATTAGAACTGAGCTGGCCACACATCAGAAGAAGCGAGGCACGAACTGCTACAATTTGCGAGACTCCGTAGCCTTTATGAGCAGAGTAAAATGTTCCAGTAAAACCAGGAAACAAACGGAGAGCGGAAATTCTGCAAGGCAGCAACAGAAAATGATAGGGCTCAAAAAGACAGGACTGCAGTTACATGAAGTTCTTGGAGGAACCAGAGTGTGGCATTTTTAAGCATAGAGATAATGAGAAAGAAATAAAACTACAGACCCCACGCTGTGCTTGTCATAGGTGATGGAGAGAGGCGGTAGACTGAAAACCAGGAAAGTTCCCCAAGGAGCTGGAGGCGGCACCTCAGCTAAGTAGGACACCGACGGCAGGGGAGCTCGGGGTGCTGGATGAGATCCCCAGGATGGTTGCAGATGGCTGCAGACCTCGGCAGGACCCGAGGAAACGGTAAGCCGGTCTGGATAATGGAAATATGAGAGCCCCACCAAGCACAGGGCAACCTCACTGGTCACTAAGCTATACCTGAATGCAGGCAAGTATTTATGGCTTGCTAAAAAAAATATGGGCCGTGCCACAAAATCCCATTGATGGATTTTGGAATGACAGATGAACATTTTCCTAAGCATAACTCTTTGCCATAACACTACAGATTTACGTTTGAAATTGTGTAGACAAAAAGAAGTACTTGTGGATGTTTTATTATGTCCTATATCATCCTCACAGCACAGCCATGCACTACAGACACGCACTGTTAGCACTGTCATCACTGTAATTTCTTCGCATCAAAATTAACACTTTCCTTTGCTAAACCATTCTTTTGCTTTGAGAAACATTGATTTTTCCTGCTTGGTTCTCCCCTCACTAGCTGGTCCAAACAACTTTGCATGATCTTCCACGTGGCTCCAATCTGTCTTCTAGAAACTCTCAAAAACCCTTATCAACACTACTAATTTTCTTCATATTTACTGTCAGGGCCCCCATATCTAGGTAGCCATTTTAGTTTTCCTTCTCCCTTCCTCTCATTTCTTAGCTCTTACCTCATACAGTAATGTAAATTTCCATATGCAGGACCTTAAGGGCCAGAAGAAGGATCTACAAAGATAGCCAGTTTGTGCGCAGCATTCTGTATCTCAGTTAATACGTTCACCAGTACTACTAATTTTGCAAAAGTACATGGCAATAACAAATGTCAATAAAAACTGTGAGCAATAAAATACCTGGTAAGAGAAATTTAATTAAGATTTCATTAAAGACAAAGATGACCCTTTCTTGCTTTTTAGCAGAACAGCAATGTCTCTGCACTGTTACGTGCAGCTAAAATGTGCGGAGATAGTAATAAGTAAGGAGTGGAATACCTGATGGCCAGATTTTGAAATGCACTATTTACCCTTTGAAAACAATCACAAATGGAGATGGCTCAGCACATCTCAGGATTTGTCAAGGGCAGGCCTGACAGAAGCATTTTTAGATGTTAATGCTTCTGGCAAAACCTTCATTTTACACAGAGAAATACATCTGCAATGATTTAACTTTAGTCATCATGTATAATCAACAAACTATTATACACACAGTCTGTTGGTTGTGTGCTTGTCTGTGTTTACACAGAATTGCTGTGTAATTCACATGTGCACACAGATCAAAACTCACACTACAATAGAATATTAAACAATAGATTTAAACTTTGAAAATAAAATTCGCCTCCAAAGTTACTGCAACGTGCAGACTTTTTCAAACAACCATGTAAAAAACAATAATAAAAAAAGCTGAAATACCACCATAATAAAGTGCTATTTACAAATCCAGAAAAATCCATTTTGTCTCCATAGAATTCTGCGAAATTTAAAAATTCGCCAGTTTCAATACAGAGGCTGCACACAGACATTGACACCTACTATTCAAAGCTTCTTTGTCGGGCAACAGTATTTAAAAAAGAAAGTTGTCAGTATTTTAATATAAATTACAGTCTCCACATCTTTAGAAAAAAATGACAAAACAATATTCACAGTAGCACATTTAGTGTCCTTCACTTAACTTTATGTGCACGCTGCAGTACGAATACACAGCTGAACAGCACAACTAAGTTCTCTGCTGATAATATTCAGTCTGCCATAGTGAAATTATATAAATTTGGGTGGAAAAATAAAACTGAAAAGACATAAATATCTTATATAAATATCCCACTTCGGTATAGAACTCTGAGCAGTATATCACTCTGTTTTCAGATTAATAATGCAGCAGTATAGCTCTCATTGTGCTTCTGTTTATGTGCACCCAAAAAACCCTCTATAGCTTCACTATGATGAAAAAATTAAACAGACAAAACATAGCCGATTAGCTGTTGAAAAAAAAAAATCAAAATGTTTCATTTTCAGTATTGTAACTCTGGATTCACAACATCCATTTTAAGAGGACGAAATTAAATAAATATTATAAGGTGTGTACCCATATATACAAACACAAAAACGGTTTGAATTTTAATGACAATGTTCAGAAAAATTATGGAACATATCTCACTTTTCTACAGATATAGTTAATACATAGCTTTAATGAATATAAAATACAGAAGGTCTTCTGCTGTTCTTCATTTGCATCAGGTTTGATAAAAGATAGTAACATCTATAAATACTGATGAAAATAGATTTAGATGAAGTCTACAGTAATTTCCTGGCATAAGATATGAGTGAAAGTTAATGTCATTTTAAAGATAAACACGCATTTTTCATACCAATAAATAATGCTATAAATCCTGCTGTACTGGGCTGCAAATAACTTCAGCTGAATAAAACTGCATGACATGGGATTTACTTATCCTGTATGTTCACAGAAACAACTTGTTCTCTGACAGCACTCATTCTTGGCAATTTATTGCAGCTGTCAGCAGCCAATTTGTTCAGATTACTGCTATGCATAGAGGTGTAACAATCATGAGGATTTATTAGCTGATTATCGTAAAGGTGACAGTCAGGATCGCCTTCAGAAACACAGATGAAAAGAAAGTTAAATAATTACACGAAGATTAAAATCATTTCACCTTCATTTTGATCGTAGAATTACCTACATAAATGTATCACAGTATGTGTTTTTAATCACAGTAGCATATTGACTCAATATGGAAAAGAAATGATTTACACATAGCAAAAACATGTGAACATTAAACATACTCAGACAGAACACCATACAGACATACCTATGTATTTCTACTTATCAGATGAAGTATTGACTAATACTGCAAGTTCACATGCTCATTGGAATGTAAGAAACCTGCCCCAATGACTTTAAGTGCTGGTGCTTTCCAAAAAAAAAAAAAAAAAAGGCATTTCAAGACCTCACATCCTTGGTTCTTGATTTTTTTTGTTTGTTTGTTTCTTTGAATGATCTTCAGAAGAATGCCAGAATTTAATCCTTCACTCCATGCTGCATGAATCTGTCAGTGTTTCCTTATACAAATCAGCAGATCATCAGAAATATATTTTTCTCAGAACTTTTGTGTGAGGTCTTTTTTCAGGCTTTTGAAATCTCAAATTAAACACTGAAGTGGTTCTAGGATTTCCTTTTTTGGGCGTTATTCATAGATGAAAGTTCATAATGCACTACATCCTTTATACTCACATGGATTGTGCATATAGTTGCAACTCAAATTTGACTAACACATAGGGCTCAAAGTTAAGAATGGAAATAAAGCAGTCAGCATCTCACTTTGGGAATCACCGCACCAAACGTGTCTGGGTACCAAGATGAAGACGGAGCTTTATGCTAGTTCTGTGACAGATATATCTTTCTCCTTCTCTGAATTAGGATACCACACTGTCACTCTCACCCTCTTAATACTTTCCTTTTTCTTACAAGCCACTCCTATCCTCCTGTCATGCAGACCCAAAGCCAGAATCTCACTTCCATGTCTCCAGCCTTCTCTTACATCCTTCTTTCATCTTCCTGCCCCCAAAAAGATTGCAAACCCAAGCCCTCACAGGCTGAGCACACATGCCATCTCCACTTTGCCATATTCCTGACTTCATCCTGGTTCTCCACAGTGCTCCAAACTAATGATTATGACAATGCATACATGGCCCACAGAATTCTGTGTTCATGACTTCCCAGTTCTTTTATTTCACTGAGGTGCAGCTGACACAAAATATAATTCCAGAAGAAATTATGACATTCTGCTTTGGAACGAAATTTGCAAGTTATGGAAGTTAACATAGAAAGAACACCTCGATTCCAGGGTACTACCAGTGCCACTTTCTGCACGGTTCCTGGAGCTTGTCCTGTGAATCTTCCACTCAGAAGCCCTGACTTGCAGCTGCCCAGTAGGCATCGCGTCTCTCATCCCACCACCACGCATCCACACCAAGATCGTGGGGGAACTCCTGCTCTCCATCCCCACAGTCAGTTTATTTTAGAAACTCTGTTTTTTGGGATGTTGCTCTAACAAGGACACTCCTGGGCAAAGCAGATTGCCCATCTGCATTTTGCACAGGGAATTTTGCTGACCTTCACCCATGCTCTGCAAGCAGTTGAACGTGATAGGCAAAAACAAAACAAAACAAAACAACAACAACAAAAAAACATTGTAGATGAGAGATGAAAACTGCTCCTTAGACTTTTTTTATACTGTTTTCTTAACTCAGTCTGCTGTTTCTCTCAATGTGCAGGATCTCTTCAAACGAGCCTGGCTTCTCCCTAATCATACTTTAGCCGGACAGGGCAGTTTCTCAAGAAAAAAATTGTTTTCATTTAATAAAGTTATTTCTGTATAATAGCTACTGCTCAAATATTGTGTAAGAAAGTAGGAAGATCGTAATAAGATGAAATTGATTATTCTCCATCACTGAGACGTGCTAGAACACTACAAGGAAGTCTTTTGTTTCTGTCCTACATGATGACCTTTCCTGGAACCCGAGCCAAAACATTCAGTTTATTCTATGTACCTTGAGAGACCTACTCAGACGTTACTCATAGACTAAGACTCAATCTTGCTTTACAAAATTAATATCTATTTATCACAGCACACACACAGAACAAATCTGTAGTGTCTGTACCAAAGCATTTACAGCTTTCAGAGACAGCCTTGAAATAAGAAACTGGGTAAGAGAGGTCCCTGTAAAGCAGAGCTGTCAAGTACTGGTGATTTTTATCCATAGTGATTGGAAGAGTATTAGTGAAGGTGAATATTAAGACCTATTTTTGTATTCAGATTGAGTTTGACAAATGACAAAGATTTTCATGGAAATCTTCACGGAGAAGAATTTGTTTGAAGGTTACATTATCCAGAGATGTGGTACCATCTCTGGTGAAAACGAGAGAGTGTCTGAAAGGACAAAGTGAACAGGGATTATAAGCATGCTGATAGCAGAAAGGTCACAAAAATCAAGCGCAGTGAGATTTTGGGAGAAGTACCACTGATTTTGTTGAAATCAGTTCAATACTGCAGTAGCATTGCAGGTGAGCTTTGTCAGAGGAGCATCTTTTCTAGCATTCATGCTATAGAGGAATTACATCTGTTTGGGTGAATAACAAAACAAAACAAGATACTCTCAGGGAGAAATGCTAAAGGCTTCAAGATGTTTTCTTCAAGAGAAGATTCCTCATACTACCACATTTCATGGGCCTGAATAAAATGTAGAAATCGCTTGTTGCTTCCATGATAGCTTCTAGTTACTAAAAAGAAATACACTCAAGCTTAAGACATTATAACTTTCTCAGATATCTGAAAAGCTACCTAAATAGCTTATGTGCCTGAAGTTACACATTTTTCTTCTACTCTAATATCTCTATTGCATTCTTATCTAGGTTTCAAGCACCCTGAAGCAAAACCCATGTCTTTATTTTATACAGTTCTCTTTAAAATACTTTAAACTTAATGTTATAATTGCTGATAATAGTAATAATGTAAGTATTGCTTTGAGGTCTGTGTTCTGAAAAGTCCTAAATCAGAACTCCAAAACCCACCATGTTTTGGATAAGAAGGTTAAAGCTAAGCAGAAGATAGAAATGATTTCCAAAGGTTTGCCACATATTGAGACAGGTCCAAATGATTATGTTACTTCAGAAAAATAGTCATTGTTACCCTTTGTGCTGACTGAAATCAAAAAAGGGAAAAGATAGCGATATGAACTTCAAATATAAACATATCACTCCATCCACGTTTCATTGTATAAAATAAAATTGTACTATGCATGCTTTTGAAAAGCTTTTGTCTGATACTAAGGCTGTTTGCTTGCCAAAGACTCTGCATCTATTCTGAATTCCCGCTTGGTAGGAAATAAACACATAATATTATCCAACTGATCTAAAGAAAGCCATTAACTTAAACAGAAGCAGAGAGGAAAAGGTTAGTAGAAACATAACAATATGGACTTCAGAAGCACATAGCTCAGTCTGGAGGATTTCCATTCCTAATTTTAGCTACCCAAAAAAGCAATTCTACTACCTAATAGTATCAACGTCCTAGTGAAAACACCTATAACCAATATTCTAACAATCAAAGTATACAGGATTAATTACTATTTTTATTGTAAATGTATGGATATCTATTAAAATATGATGTAAACACTTTTCAGCTTTCAAAGAAGCACTGTCTTTGTACAGCATCTATAAGCACAAGACAACTAATGCAAATGTCTGAAAACACCTATCATCTTCTGAGACAGTCAGAGGGAGCACAGTCACACAGATTTATACCATTTCTTGAATTGTGAGTAGTCCTTCACAGAGTACTCTCATTTCATTCACCAAGTAGACTGAAAAATGAGAACCTCATTTTGGTATTACATTTTTATTACAAGTCATGGGAATTATGCTGGGCGTTGCCATATGGAACCTCCTACATCTTGATTATAGTTCTAAACATGGGGTTTTCATTTTGGAAAAACTAAGCCTATCAATTGGTAAAAGCTGCCACCTACTGGTCAACACAAATTATTTTACACCACCAAGGTAAAGAATAATGCCAACGCAGCAAATTATACTCTTACTTTGTAAAAAATCCTCCCCCACCTTTGAAAAAAGAAAGGCAAGAACAAATGATCCTAAGAAATAGTTTCAACGGCAAGGTTCATTTTAATCATCTGCTCCCATCCCCAGGGAACTAGAAGGCTGTAATTGCACAAACCTGCCAATAAAATCATCCTTTTTGCCAGCATCTTTGTCCCACACGGTAATATCAATAATTCCACCTCGTTCTTCATAGAGATGAAAGTCAAACTGTTCCCTCCACTGAGGATTCAAAGTTTTTGGCACAATCTGAAAAGAGCAAAAAGAAAGTCATATTGCATTGTGAAGGCAAACTTTCTCTTGAATTTCAAATTTGATCTTTAGAGTCTGTGTTCAGGAAGCATTTTTAAGGTATGAGTATCTCAAGGACCGAGGATTTAAAAAACAGTAATTAAAAAAGACTATTGGTCAGTTCTTTCATGCTTCTTTGACACCTCATCAACCTCCAAAATCTTGCAGTCTGTCACCTTCAAAAGCCTTCAGAACAAAGGATTTACCCTGGGAATGGATACATTTTTTTGTAGAATAATCATGCCCTATCTTGAGTGGCAGTTAGCTACAAATTACCTCAGCCTAAAGAAAAACAAAGCACCTGAAATGACAAGTAGATGGTGACTAAGAGTATTTAAACAGAAACAATTTGATCATCTCCTCTCTCCCCAGCTTCATCAATACTGGGAAAAAATGTAATTTAAAAAAATAATTGAAATCAAACAAACAAAAAAACAACTGTAATTTACTTCCTTTCCTTTGCAGCTCAGATAGAAGTAGTTTTCTGAATCATTTTCAGTACTTCAACATACTTCCATGTACTTCTGAACATGCTCTGCAGTACAGAATCTTTGCATATAAGTTGATGTGTTTCACTGACTTGAAAAAATGGAAAAATTAAAGAGGATTAAGGACTAGACAAGCTACGAAAATGTTTAAGTCCTAAAAGCATGAGATTTGATTTCTTCATTTTGATTTGTACATGAAAATGCACAGATTTAAAAAAAATAATATTTTTTCAAACCAAGTAACACTATCATAAAACCGGGTGACAAAAGGGGTGAAAAGGTAGGTAGATACAGACCCTGAAGTGGGTGTGAGGACACAAAAACATAGATTTCCAGATGATTCTTCAGGCATTGATGGGGACTCCCAGCTGCATATGGATCCTGATGCCATTTAAGAGATGTTTAATCTCAACACTATGCACTGGAAGTTACTTATCACAAAGCCAAAGGATAAAAAGGGATTAAAATGGTCAAATATATATATACATCTTTCTTGGGGGGGGGTGGGGGGGGAGTCTACCAATCACATAGCAGCTATGCATGTTCCAACATACATCACAGAAAAAGTAAAGAACAGTTACTCCATTGGTCGTAATACAACAAAGATGTTGAAAGTCAATCAAAGGAACAAATAAATTCCCTTACAGTGAATACCTGTGTGAAGACAGGTCTAGAACAGATGTGTGTAATGTGGTAATGTAGTAATGTGATGAATTTACAGCTTCACTTTTTTACCCAGAAGACAAAAAATAAAGTAAAATAAATAAAATGGAGATTATGGCAAACAGTATGTACAGGATATTGAGACAGAAGATCTGCCAATTAGTCGATGTGCTTTCCCCTCGTGTTTGTTAAAAGGCTACAAAAAGACCTCTGACTTTCCTATAAATCTCTAAATCACTCTCCACCTTGTTCCAGTACAGACACGTGATTATAAATAATGATCACTCAGTATTACACCTCTGAAAAATATCTTTCCTGTATTTCAAACTGGTAAGTGTATCTTCTGATTTTGTCTGAGATGTCTGAAAAGAAGTGCATCTCTTCAGTGTCTTTTTTTTTGTTTGCCTCAAAATGTGTTATTGAAAAGCACCCATGTAAATACTTAAAGGGAAACATTATTTTCTTCCAATCTACATAATCCAAATAATGACAGGGAAAATGTCACTAATCTCCTAGGTGATTTTAAAAACCATAGTTACAGAAATGGAAATAGAGGAGAATTGGAATTGACTTCCTTGACAGCCAGTTCAAATGTGGGATAGAGACTATAGTCTGAATTAGGATTCCCACTAGAGTTCTCTTCACTGAAATTTTAGTAATACCAAGACACATTTTTCATCATCAAAAGCTAAATCATACACAGTAGTTAAGGAGCATTGAAAAAAAAAAAAAAAAAGCCTTTTACACTTATATTTACTTAAAAACCCTACATGATTCCAGACGAAGTGTTCAGATTATCAGTCAATTCACTTGTTCAAATTAAGACAGCAACTAAATAATAATGATTAAAAAAAAAACAAAACTTAAAAACCACCAGTATAACCACCAGTATTGCTTTGAGTAGAACTAGACAGTTTATGAATAGCCTGTGGGAATCAACAATTCCTCCATAAGCCTAATTTCAGGTCAGAAGGCCCTAAGGCTGGCTCTGAGGTCTGCAAAGTTGACACCCAGACACTTGTGGTCTCTTTCTGACTTTTGCTTTCTTCTGGCTCAAAGACCACAAGGGCTGTCATGGCCATGGAAAGAGGAAGGTGTGTCATCAGTGGTCCCAGTATCTTCCACAAACAGCAATTTTCAAACCAACAGGAATGAGGAAAATAATAGCAAGGAAACTAATCAGCTCTCTACAATCATTTTCTCCCTGATCAATCCTCCTTGCATGTTAAACACATACATATACAAAAACTTAACGAAACTTGCTGCAAGGACACAATGAGCAAAATGAGAACATAAACACAACTCTCTTTGAGGACACCACTATGCAAATAATGCAAGTCTACCTGCATCAAGCCAGAAAGGCACAGATGTGGTATCTACTTGTCACAATTGCTGTACAATTGTCCCCTGCAATGATGGACCAGGAGCGAGAAATAAAAGCCAACACAGTCTGTATGGAAGATATGGTGTGCCTCCTGCTCACCTACATTTTTAGTGCCTTTTTTTTTTTTTTTTACACTATCTGGCTTTATTTTATTTATATTTTGGTTTATAATGAAATACAACAAAACATTTGAAGAAAAATCCAGGTGCTCTGACAGCTAATAAATCCCCAGCATTTTTTAAGTAATTATGCAAGTGAAAAAAAAAGCTCAAACAGGAAGAAACTATTTCAAACAGAGTCTATGTGCAGCGCAGACCACAGCTAAAATTACCTTGCTCTTGTACTTCTGATGCCCCAGACGGAACTTCACATAAGGATCACTTAGCCCGTTTGCATCCATCGCCTTAAGTTCATGACCTTCTATCAAGGTAACGCTAACTATCCCTCTCCATAGCTGAGATTTTCTGTGCAGGTCTGAGAGGCGTAAGCTCTGTGTCTGAAACTTCAGGGAAATAAAAACATAGTTTTAGTTAAAACAAATCCATAGATTTCCTGTGTTTTAATGTTCATTTTTGTATTATCATGAATGTAAACAACCATCTTAAGCCATTTTAAAGTTATTTGACAGTACATATATAAACTACATTATAAAGAATTACTTGGAGAGAAAATTGTGACTAATGTGCAGGTAATGTCATGTTCTGCTTTTGCAGAATGAAGCTCAACTAATACTGCTTAAAGAAATGTTTAAAAAAAATAAATCTGTTTTCTTCCCGCTTCACTTTTCTCTCTGCAGAACGAACTCGTAACATTTATTTGTAATGTTGCTAAGTCTGTTATATGAGTTGCATATGACTGAATGAACTTGAACAAACATTAAAACAGAGAACAGCAAGAAAATGAAACCTCCATTAAAATACTGCAAATCCACCACGAAAAGCGTGGACCACATTAAAATAAAGCAATAAACTCCTGTGCTTGACAACTATTAGCAGCATGGAGAATTGAATTAAGTGCCAACACGTTAGTTGAAGATTTTCATGATGAGACTTTGCTGAACCTTTAATTTGAACTCTGTAGAAACTTATGGACCTCTCAATTGCTAACTTTTGGGGAAAAAAAGTTCACATAGACACCCACAAACCCTATGGCCACTGCATTCATCAATGAACTCCGCTAGGGGTGGAAGAGTGGGGAGAACTGACATACCACTTTTGCACTCTTCAGTTATAGAAAACACGTCTCAGGTGTGTGGGAGGACACCTCTTATTCTGCAATTGTATTCATTCAGAATTGCCTTATCTAAAATCAGACCATTAGATAGCTATACAATATTTAACTTACAAACTACTCTGCCTAGGGATCAAAAAACCTCATGTCTGCACGGACACTGGGCTGTAAATATATCAAGGCTGCATTCTCTTTATTATGCAATGTAGTTAGAGCAGCAAAGGCTTTGTGGGCTCAGGAACCATCCATACAACAAAATGCTGTTGCATTGTTAGCTTCATCACTTACACATCTCTGATCTCACACATTCTTTTAAGGGTTTTCAGTGCAAATTTGGTTTGAGTCTCGCGGGGTAAACAGAACTGGATGGTTATAACCATGCAAATGCATAGGGTAGGAATTTCACTTTATTTACTATTCAGAGAAGATTACAAAAAGTACACTGGAGTATAATGACTGAATTACAATCTGCTCTCACCAAACTCCAGAGAGAAGTGTTATACATAGGGACTGGGTTCACTGGTGTGGGAGTAAACCCGAGTAACATGCTTTTAGCAGTATGTTGCGTATCATATTGATATGTATTTCTAATAACTATTCGTTCCAATGAATATGGTTACTGCCAAAATATTTCACTGTTTAGTTAAGATCTACCTTGCAGTAGTGAAGGATTTGACTGCAGAGAAGTTTCTCAAAAAATTATTGTTACTGCAAAGGCAAACAAGGAACTATGGAGTTCAGCTGTGGAGTAACCTTAACCTGTGACATAAAGCAGCAGTGTGACACCAGAAAGTAGAAACCCTACAAAAATTAGGACACAGGAAAGAAACTTAGTTGTTAGAAGAGACTTCATTTACATCAAGGTAAAATTATTAAATGTAATGAATTTTACCTCAGCAATAATGCCCTTAGTTTGGCAGTATACAGTCAACACTTCTGAAAACTTGTCTTGTGAACAAGTGGTAGCATTTCCTAATTGTTTGGTTTCTTAGAAGGTTTGGAGGAAAAGAAGGACTGAATGGTATTAACCAAAACTGATTCTACCCTGAACACAGTGTGATGAGAGGCAGGTTAAGGAATCAAGAAAATGAGACAAAGCATGCTTAGAAAAAGAGTTCTTACTGGCACAGAAGCAGTGGTTTCATTGAGACATTTCAGCAAAGAACCCATAAGGGCTTTTTAAAGAACTGAGTGGGAATCCAAATGAATTCCAGAATATTTTCACGGAAAATTAGCATTAGTTTGCATTTACAGCTGTGGAGCTCTTAAAGTAAAACTTAAGCATAACTCAGAACTCTTTACCTAACTAATCACAAACAAGGCAGTGAATCATTTAGAGAATATACTTGGCCTAAATTCCCTGTGTTCAACAGTTCTTAAAATAACTTGTTGCATTAGAGCAGCTGCCACCATATAAAGCACACTGATTTATTATTTTTTTTTATGAGCAGTAGTGAGTTTCATCAACTAATGTAATTTTCATTTGAGGTGGCAAGGCAAGACCAGATGATCCACCACAGAGTGTAGAACAGCTGGGTCAGATAGGAGTTTACAAGAACCAAGAAGAAATCCTGAGAACAAATATTCCTGTTTTGCTTCAGAAAGCCCTTTCAGGTCAGAGGCAGATCGTACAGTTTATGATGCGCAAAATGTTCATCAGATACCAGTGGCATGTTGACTGGTAGCAAAGCTATAGCCCAAATTTCAATCTGCTGGAATAAAAGAAGCTGGCTGCTAGAAATAAACTGGTATGTGCTGCTTGCTGTTGCTGCTTCTCTGAGGTAGGGAATTTGGACCATGGTTGTGCTCTTCTCTCCCTGGCTTTATTGGCAACACACAGATCCATTAAATAGCAAACTGAAAAAGGAAGATATACTGAAAGAGAAGGGCTACAGCTAGTGGGAACTAAAGCTAAGGAGAATATCTAGATTTCAAGTCAAATTTGTCAAAAGCTAATAAATGAAATAATGGAAGATAAGACTAATTTCACATCACAGAGTTCTTTCCTTATGACATTTATTTCACAGGATGAGACAGGTGCATCATTTCTAGGTACTTTTTTAAGTATCTAAGCAACCTTCTGTAATCCATCCCACAATGCCAGAAGTAAAACCATGAGAGTAAAATGAAGACATCAGTATGACTCTTTCCAAGTTCCTCCTATGAAGAAATATGTCTTGAAACTAGTTCTTAGCTGTCTTATTTCCAACAAAGTAGGTGATGCATATTGCATCCTGGTTTCACTCTTCTGCAACAAACAGATAAAAACTTGAAGAAACTGCACAGTTTTTAATTTCTCTGGGAGTAGGTGTAAAGTTACATTTCAGAATACTTCCATCTGTAACTGGCCATACTGTCTGTGTAATGTCACAGTTCTGACAGAAGCAAGGACAAGCTCTCAGGCCACAGCTAACCAGCATTAATGTGATTAAAAACAAAACAAAAATCAACCAACCAACCAAAATAAACAACCAACCAAAAAACAAATGTAGGTTGCATACTGTGAAATTTTATTTTCCCAAAAGAAAATAAAAACTAGATTTTTGAAAAGGAGTCTTTCATGTCAAAAGATGCTTATAGCTGCCTGCAAGAGAAAAACACACATCTCTTCATATCTTATATCTTTAATACTTCTACCATAAGCAGTATGCAAAAATAACATTTTCTGATCTGATAAAATTAGCTTTTAATTGTGTTTCCCCTGTTCTATCTATATTCAGGGTAGCGGAAAGGCTAGAGATGCCAACAGCAGAAAACCTGCTGACACAAAAATGGAACTGTATCCCCTATTAGATATGATTAATATAGTCTGCCAGATAAACAGCAGAGCTGAAAGACAATCTTACCACATGGCTTAAAATTCTGTATGTGGGCATATGGGTTTGAGTCACAAACCAACCGAGGCTGAGAAAAAAATCTAGGTACTGGGAAGTCCTGGGCCTCTGTTGTGCACTCCCAAGGTCAGACGTGCCGTGGTGCTCTCCTCAGGACACAGTGCAGAGCAATGTCTCATAGACTTAAAGGAAGGTGTCACTGTGGGCTGAGGTTCCACATTCAGCGTGGACCTTTATGAAGCTGTGGACAGGGCTCCTGAGGGCCAAGACTGCAAGAATACGTTCTGGATGAGTGCATCAGTCAACACAACTTTGTTATTACTTTCTTCAAAAGAAGAGAAGCCTTACTAAGCACTTTTGAAAATCTTTTAAGTATTTACCTCTGGATATCTAAGTGACCTTTGAAACTCTAGCCCATAATTACTTGGAGAAACCTTATGAGCTGTCCCCTTCAGACCTGACCTGACCAGTCTTCATGCTGTGCGAAGAACCACCTCTCTCACTTGCATGTGCTTGTGCCCATGTGAACAGAATCTGCTTTTACTAAATCTCCTTGCTACACACACCACTAGGGCACACACCTCCTCTGTGTCCTTGAATGCAAAATCTATTGCTTGAGAACAGTTCAGCAGTTAAGAGATGAAGTAAGTTAATTACCATATACTGCCTCTCAGAAATAACTCTTCAGTGAATTATTGTTCACCTCTATAGACTACTAAACTGTCTGAAATTAAATACAACCATTAGTCCTCCTGTGTTTTATTGCCTAATACGAATAGGATTTCCTAGTTGGATGAAAACATTTTCCCTTCTGTCATGGATATGTCTGCACAGCTACCCCAAAAATAATGAGTGCCTCTGGGTGCTGTTGCAGGCAGATTGGAACATTGTGCCTACCACAAACTTATTTAAACAAAAAAGTCATAAAATCAGATAAATAAATGATGCAGCCATGTTTCCTGCAAAAGATTACCTAAACAAAGACTAACTTTGGGTTGGAACCTTGAAATTAAATGCAATCAAGAAAGAGTGTAGCAAAGAATGGTACTTCACTCCATGGCTGAACAGAATAAACACAAATACAGCAAAGCAAATCAAAGCCGTCACTGTAAATGACTGCTGCCAATTCCAGAAAAAAGTCAGAATTCTTCTCCCCCAGTTCCCCAGTTTCTGGGATGTGTACACAGCTCAGATAAAGCATTTAAAGAAAAAAAATATATATATATATTCAGAATGTCAATAGACACAGATGCTACCTTGCCTACATGACAAAAAATCAAGGGACAGCCAGATGTAAAAAAAACTGCACAGAAAATGCTTTTCCTCTGTTAGAAATTAGAAAAAGTACAACACCTTGCAGAATTCATCAGCAGATAGCTACTGAGCTACTAAGAAGGTCTTTAGCGGGACTCTGACAATTCCTTGTAGTTTCTGCTCATTGTTACTCAACAAGCTTTGTAAATGGATTACTTCTGATAAGTACTGTAATATGAAAGAATATTTATCTTAACTTCTGATCATCAATAATTGATAATTGAGGACATTTCCATTCCAGGAGAAGCTAATCTAACCCTTTCAGAACCTGAGAAGTTTACACTGCCCTATACCCCGTATATTCTTAATATGACCACCATGTTAAATCGGGTCTAGGATGTTTGCTCTGACAACTTTATATTGTCACTGTTGTAGCAATCTTCTGGTGACACTGCAATATTTGAAATAACAGCTGATACTTTTGCAACATTTCATGAATTTTTGTGGTTTCCAGAGTCCAAGAATTGTGTGTGCTACTTAAACAAACGCAAGGAAAGCCACACTGTAGTTTTACACTGGAGCCAGCTCATGTGTAATACGATGAAGGTTGTGACTCCATTAAGAGGAGTAAAAGCACTAATTAGGCCTCATATTTTCTGGAAAAGGGCAGAAATATTTATACAGGAAAAAGGTGTGCTGGCAGGAGTTGTTGGAGAGCCTGTGCCGGTATAATGCTAACCTTCACCCTTCTCCTCCTCCCAGCAATTCCTCTTGGGACCTGTGTTGGCAATACATAGAAGTGAACAGGTCTCCTGATGATCGTGTTGTTTTCCGCTGTCCTAACACCAAAGTGGATGTGACACAAAGAAGCATGGTGGCCACTAACACTTGATGAAAACTACCTGTGCTTTTGGAAGTGGAAACTTGAACCCAGACCCCCCTGCCGAAATACTACTCTGCTGTTTTGATTGATAACCATAACAGCTGCTACCACTCACGTATCCATAATGCAAATATAAGCTTCACCAAGTATTTGCATAATTTTTATAGCCAGACGTCTAACAGACAGGTGTATCTATTCTGACATTTTTTACTTCTATTCCATTATTTAACAGTTTTCCTTCAAGCACTATTTACACCTGATAAACTGACATCTAGAACCCAATGGCTTACAAAAGCTAATATTTTCTTAATCTTAAAAAAAGAATTTCTTATAAACCATCTCAAAATAATTCTACCTCCTATTCTAAAATTATACACAGCTTTGTTTGAAAGATGCTACGTTGATTGAAAAATTCCTTCAATTAAGCAATGTCATACTACTCCATATTTCTGCTTCTTTGTTATCCTTAAACCATGATTTGCTATTTCCAAGTTTTATTCTCTACTCAAGAGGCATCTTGTTCCAGCAGAAACGCATTTGTTTCAATTTTAAAATAGAAAAAATGCTTCATACAGGTTTTCATGCTAGGAAAAGGCCAATCTGTCACATAAAGCAAATATTTTGAATTAGGCATAAAAGTATCAGTTAATAAGGCCATAGTTTTTGGCATTTTAATGAGTGCTACTGAACATGCATATTTTTAGGAAAACACCTGAAATAAAATTTAAAAACAGTCAGCAGTTAGGAGCTGAAAGCACATTACATTTAGCTTTTTTTTTCAATTGTTCCTAAGTTATAATTTTGTTTTTAAAGGTATATGAAAAAAGTATTGTAACGATGAATTAAAGCAAAAACAGTAATCTAAACACAAACTACAAACTGCTTTAATTCACTTGCCTTAGGCAGTGAATGCACCCGTCTCCAACTGTAATTAACCAAAAACAGCTTCACAGTCATGACTTTAGGATGAAAAACTAATTTTACTCTTAGTTTATATATAATCTGTTGCAACCCAGACTAATGTATCTTAATTTCTGGGAAGAATGGAGCTTTCATTTCAGTTAATCGAAGTCACACTGAAAGAGCTCGCCACATGTTAATAATATAAATTAATAGCACTAATACATTCTAGTGCATTCTAGAATTTGCAGTTCTAAAATATGAAACAAAATGGAAATTTTAAACGAAGAGAGGGTGACATCTTATCTTTTACTGCAGATTTCCTCACCCAGCAGCTCTGTAGCTCTGTGGATGACAGCAAGCTGGGTGGTGCAGCTGATACGCTAAAGGGAAAGGATGACATCCAGAGGGATCCTGACAGACTTGGTGAGTGCATATGAACCTCATGAAGATCAACAAGGCCAAGTGCAAGGTCCTGCACATGGGTTGGGTCGATCCCAAACATGGATAGAGGCCGGGCAATGAGCAGACAGTGGTGAGACACTGGTACAGGTTACCCAAAGAAGCTGTGGATGCCCCATCACTGGAAATGTTCAAAATCAGGTTGGACATAGTTCTGAGCACTCTGATCTGAAACTGTACAGTCCCTGTCCTTCAGTCTTTCTCAGAGAGGCTTCCTGTATGCTCCACAACTAACAGTGAGCCAAGACCCAGCAAAGGTTGTTAGAAAATCAGTCTGACCAAAAAACATCATTTGAGCTTGTACTGGGTCTGGCTGGGATGGAGTTCAGTTTTCCCTCAGCAGCCTGGAAGGTGCTGTGTTTTGAATTTGTTCCTAAAACATTGTTGATGACACACCATTGTGTTACCTGTTGCTGAACAGTGTTTGCACAGCACCAAGGCTTTGTGCTGGCTGTGGTCAACCATCAACAGTCTTGTTAATTTCTCCCATCTTATCACTATTCCTTCTGATATATTATCTACACAGAGTAAAACCTTAATGACTAAACCATTGTTTTGTTTCTTCCTACAGACTCTTCATCTTTAGTACCTGAACACCCCAAAACTTTCCTTCAAATTAAATATACATGTATTTTTTTCAAGATAGCTTTTTTTTTTCCCCAGAGGTACTCTAAAATGTGTATGTAAATTGTGCCCAAATCACTGTGACAAAACATATCTATCTGTGTCAAGGGAAGAGATAAGAACAATTTGCATCACAGGAGATACTGTTAGACACTAGGGGAAAAAAAAAAAAAAACAGCATTATAATGGAAATGATAGTATGGTGGCAGAATATCCATCACTGTAGATTTTTATGGACAGATTAAACAAACATGTCAGCACAGTTTGGCTACATTGTTCACACATTAGGGCAGGAAGACAACTTTTCAGGTTGTTACTCCTATTTCCTGTCTTTTTTTCACATCCAATGTACACACAAGTAGGTTTTTTAATGTCCGAGGCAACTGAAAATCTGGGAAGCGAGATTCAGTCTGTTCACCAAAACCACCTGCCTTGCTGTTGGCCTCTTATTACCTTCCCAAGATCATTCTTTCATATTTTATTGCCTTCACCTCACACTACCCGATGCCACTATCCCCTGCACTCGTCTGAATTAACCTCCTGCAATCATACAGCAAATTGTACAGCATCAGTGAGAAAGGGGCCCAATTTACCAGTACCTTCAGATTCTCTGCAGAAAAGTCTGTCTGCTCAAAACAACATGAAATGTTCTTCGAAAGAGTGGCACATAGAAAGGTTTCTGCTTATGTTAATGAAAACAATTAATTGTCAAATGCAGGTAGGATTACCTGATATCTCTAAAAAAACAAGCAATGTTTATAAAAAAAACCCTGTAACTCTTCGCGGGGAGAACCACTTGAAAAGTCAGTGCATTGTACTGGGAGGTAAAAACTATAAAATACCCAACTTTTTTTTTTTCCTTAATTAAGCATATCAGCTCTTCTCCTTTCCCAGCTATAACCAAGAAAAACAACCAACAAACAAACAAACAAACAAACTTAATTTTGACTGGAAAACACATTTGCTCTAACATAAATTGATTGAAGTACAATTACAGCTTGATTGACCACAAATTTATGCTTTTGATTTCAATGTTAAACACCACTCCACATTATAGAAGTGCTAGAAGCAGTAAGGTTTTATCTTAAAAACATTTCGGTAGTAAAGGCAAATGACAAAAGAAATTAAATTTCATCATTAGAAGCTAAGAGAAAAATGAAAGGAAGTACTTAATAAAAGAGGCAACTATTTTGTTGTTATGTTTGACAGCACTGTACTGCACAGAATATAAAATGAGAAGAAAGAGAGTAATACGTGTATATTCCTAACTCATTTTTATGCTGCCAACATTTTAATCGGCTATTCCCATAGCCTTTTCTCAGTGACTGATTAAGCCTCTGTGGTGAGGGAAATGAGTAAATAAAAAGCCAGAACTAATTTTTTCCTAAAGTTTTAAAAACATAGCAAAAAGCAGAAAACAGAAAACAGGGAGACCAGGATGCAGGTCAAAACCCTGGAGGTCCTTCCATAAAGAGAAAGACAAGTCTGTATCTTTATGGGAAGAATTAACACAAAAAGGAAAATCTGCCCTAAAGAAAAACTGTGTGGTCGACACGGAGTACCAAGAAAGCCAAAAAAATCAGGTTCCATGCACATAGAGGAAAACCCATTGACAGAGGTTAAAGCTGTTCATTTTTTCCTTTGTAAAAGCTAGTAGAAGCTTAAAAAAATCCTCTACTTGGTTTAAATGAATGCCTCTGACTATTCAGACCCTACAAATAGTTTTCGTCTCCTCTCCTCTCCTCAACTTACAAGCAAGTTAAGCAGTTTGTAACATAGTGATGTGATAACAGTGTGCATTTGTAACGTCTTAAATTCAAGTTATGTGTATTATAGAAAATCTAAATTTAAAGTACATCAATTAAAAAAAGTAATGTACACTACCATAATGTACAAAATCAGATTGATTTCCTAGAAGTGCCATGTTAAAGACTTCAGAAAGCTAAAAAAAAAAAAAAAAGGAAAATTTATAATGATATTTCAAAAAAATTTTTAAATTCTGTTTTTTTCTCAACTCTCATAAATGTAATACAAATACTTCCCAAAGATGAAGGATCTCAAATAGGGAACTTTCTTTATTATCTAAAAGCATTAAGCACCTGTCTCTCAACATTTTTTAGATGGGCAAATGACATCTCATTTAATATTGGTCACTCCACACCCCTGAGGAAACTGTTTTTTGGAGAGATTTGCTTGCAAATAAAATGTTTTTAATTTATTTATTTTTTTCTCCTAAAAACAGTTCAGGGATTTGGAATTCTAGAAGAGTCCCACAAGATAAATGAGCAGATTAAAACAAACGCGACTTCAATTAAAAAACAGCACAGTTTATCACACAGTTCTGTGGCTTAACTGGTAGACTTCTGTCTGTAGATTACAAGCATAGCAATGCGTATTACACATTATACATGTATTACAAATTTAGGCAAAAGTATGACTTGAGCTGAGATAAATGTAAAAAAATGTAATATTTAAATTCATGCATTTGTTATTTGCTAAATCTTCTGATATTCCCCTTTTCAAAAATGGCGACTACTGAATTAAGCGTTACCAAATGAACATAACAAAGGAAAACACAGGTGAATAATTCAGGTGAACAGCTCTGAAGAATTGCCAGCTATCGTGACATGCCATTCATTCTGGATTATCAAAGCTCACATTTGCGTCAAACTGAAAAGAAGTTTGGGACAGTTTTTTCCTAAACTGATTTTACAAACTCTCCTCCAATACGTTCAGCACATGAGGAGTTAGCTGGCAGGGTGCAAAACAGCCAGACCCTTTGCCAATCTCACAACTGTAGAAGAAGTTTGAGCAACTTATGTATGTATTTTGGGAAACGTTACACAAACCATACGAGAAGCAAAATATGCACCACCACACCACCAACTATCTTTGCTTCACAGATTTCAGAAAGGAAACACAGATTACATACCCTCCTGTATCACAGAAGCAAACTTTGTGAAAACCCAAATCAGAGCCCAAGAATTATAAACCCTGCTCCTTTTTTTTTTTTTTTTTTAAGGTTAAAAATACCATGCAAATATTTTCAAGTGAGCAGTACATAAAACACAGTTTATCAATAACCTCCTATGACCTTGTCCATCAGTATGCTAGAAAAGTAAATCATTTTATGAAGTGAAATTACCCTTTATAGCTATTTCATTTGTTCTCATTTTAACACCTATACATGAAAATATATTTAAAAAAAAAAATCTACCAATGCAGATGAAGACTTTCAGATTTAAAACTATTTAAACTTTCATATATAAAACTATTTCTAATTACAAAGATAATAATAAGGCTCAACTCAACTGAAAAGCAGCATAACAGCATTCAGTAAGAGCAGCCAGAAAACTGCTGTGAAATTATGAACGTTTTCTTTATGTTTTTGAAAACACATACTGGAAAAAGGTAAGACTGAATGTACTCTGCTACAGTGAATCTCCCAGCCTTTCCCTAGAGGAAAAGAACATACACTGACCCTTTTTCTCACTCACATAACTCCTAGGAGTAGAAAAGTCAGATACCGAATTTGCCTGGAGATGCATCTAAAGAGCTGTATAAAGTGAAGACTGATTCCTCTGCTCTTGGAAAACCTGGCTGTTGTTCTTTGCTATACGTGCATGTCCTGTGGTCAGAGAAATTTATCTTTGAGAAGCGCCACTCTGAACATTTTTTTCACACAAGCATTGTAAACGGCAATAATAATAAGTAATAGGAAAATGAGTTACCCTCTGACATGAGCTCTATTTAAACATTAACACGTAAGTGTTAAAAGAAATTGTTTATGCATGAGATATTAAAGCTATCAGAAAAAGAGTTAGAACACCTTTACTCGTCATTATCAGAAGTTACTAGATGACTTCCAAGACAAGCTAAAATGCTACAACAAACTTGAATGATGTAATAATTACATTAAAAGCTCAGCTGTTTCATGATTTTGATTTGACAGAATACAAACAATTTCATTAAAACACAATTAAGAAGATGATAAATCTTGTGTCACAAGTCCTGCATGGCATGTCTGGTAAAACATCAAAGTTCTTGTAATAAAAATGCCAGAAGACCACATGCTAAAATTTACCTTACTTGATCTTTTCCAACTCTTCCTCATTAGCATTGTCTGAAAATAAAATAGAGCATTTTAATTACCTTTTCTCTGAAATACAGAAAAGGAGGCCAGCTGTCTCTCCGAAGGGACAATCCACATTTAACCACCATTACCACTGAAGCAGCAACACATACACTCACTCCAGCGACAACTACACAAAACTAAAATAAATCCAGACATCTAGCAGCAGTGTTCACACCCAGGTATACTTCTCTGGGTGGTATGAATTTCTTATTTCTGGAGACAATGCATTATGTTAAAAAGATTTTTATATATATTTTTTTTTCCTTTTTTTTTTTTTTTAAGAAAAAAAAAGAAGAGAAAAAAGAATTGGATAAGGAAAAAAAAGTAATTTGCCATTACTTATACTGAATTCAATTTTTCCTGATCCTTGAATGATTGTTTTATAAATATTAATGTACTCCAATTCTTCAGAACACTACTGTTTAGCTCACAGGCATAGCCACATAAAGATAAACCCTATGCCCTATGTAAGGATTCTTGGACAACATGCATCTATTACAAAAATTTTAAGATTATCATTACTATTTAGCTTCACAGCAGTAAAAATAGCTCTATTTTTTGATAATCACACACATGGGCTAAAATTAAGTATATGGTCAAGAAAAAAGTGCATACCTTCAATCTAAAAAACCCAACAAAACAACAAATCACAGGAGCTGTGTCCTGCTACTTAAGTGATCTGTAAAACCTTGGTACTGCTCTAGCATGCTGGAGGATAGTGTCGAGAGAAACAGATTCCTAATTGTAACTAAAACAGGTCAAGATGGATAATTTATCTGTGGACAAATTATCTGTGAACACAACTATTGCTTAAAGCAGTTCTCTGGAAATACAGAGAAATTAGTTTGTGCAATTTAACAACATTTTCCAGCTTGTGCTTATACTGGGCAAGAATAAATTGAAGGCCATTAATTTCTCTTTAAACTTTCTTTAGATCATGGAAAAACAAGTACAATGCTTATTTTTTAATTAACTATTGCAAAAATGCTTTGTTCTTCAGACTGAAATAAATTTTGAAATGCGAGTGTTTTACTCAGTACGAAATAAGTATTAAATGGGGGGGTGGGGGGGGTGGGGGGGAACAAAGAAAAAAAAAACACCAGGAAGAAATACGTGTTTTCCCTACTTGTAAAATATTCAGAATTTGGTTCCAATAGATGCAGTTTGTTGGGAGGAGAAAAAAGACGGTGAGGAAAATTGTTAAGTTGCTATGGTCAGAAAGCTTAACAGCTCTGCCATTAAGTTAATGGTACCGTAGCCTTGTTAAATATACATAGATATTAAATTTTTTACAAAGCTGGAGAAAGCCACTTCACTCATTCTTATGGGCAGAATGAGAGGCACGTGGGGAGCAAGCAGCTCAAGGCCCACCGCGTTTCTTGTATAACCACAATCCTGCATCCTGTCCGACCTACCTTTGCACCTCCCTTCCTCGCAGCTGCTTCATCCCACACATCTGCACACACTCAGCTGTGGACCAGGCTGTGAGCAGGGAGGATGATTCAGCCCAGTTATGTGAATCAGACACCTATGTAGTATCATTTCAGCTTTGATGAGTTAGGTATGTGCAGCAGCTAAAGAAACGTGACTTACTTGCTGAGTGCACTGGCAACATCACCAGCTCCAGCAGGTTAAGCTGAATCAATCAAAACCACCCTTAGAAGCCAATAAAACAAATATATAGCATGAGGCAGGTTGTGGTGGATGGTCTACTCTATGTGGAACTATGTGATACAAAAATACTCCATGCCTGACTCCCCTTCTGTCATTCTTTCTTCTATTATATATCATTATCCCTTTGGCAAAGTTAAAAAGACAAAAACAAGCTTACACTGTAAGATTGACAGTTTTACACTGTAAGATTTAAGATAGTGAGCAAATTGACAGCATATTGTCAGTATTTTTATTGACAAAAAAGCAAAAAAGTCAAAAGCAAAAAAAAAAACAAACATCATTTGGGATTAATTGTTTAAGGAAAGAAAGATGCTGTAATTTAATTCTCACCAAAGAGCAATATCCACGTAACACTCATATGCTTCCTTTTTTTTCCATTCTCTATGTTACTCAAGCCATTGGCAGCTGCCAAACAGTAGTGCTCAAGCTCTGCTGGCCCCAAGTCCCCAACTTTCTGATTCCCTGTAGCCGAGAGTTGTTTTTAAGCCCTAGGCTGGAAGCGACTGATCGAGAGAATACACAGGAGATGTGCAGCTCCAAGGAACTCACAGACACTGTGCAAGTTCTCCAGTGACAAAACCTGTGCACTGCACTCTGCTAGAGAAAAAGCAAAAACAGTCACATGCACCACGGCACCAATGGTTACAACACCAAGCATAGAATTTGCAGACATCTCATACACATTTTTGATTGGCATGCATGCAATATAAATGACATACAGGCATGCATAATGTACAGGTATTTAAAGGTAAATACTGTCAGAATTAAAGAAACAAAACAAGCTTTATTCAAGCATGTTGAAGAGAAAATCCACTTCTTTGTTAGTTCTGACTTTTTAAAATTACATTCTTCAAAAGGAGAAATTAAGGAAAAGGTAGAAGAGACTACATCATAAACATATTTTTACAAGTAGAGATAAAAGTATTTTTTTGTAGAGCTCATAGATTTTAATATGTTTTTGTATACACATAGTTTTTGTGTACTTTTTAATTTTAAGTCTTCTTTGTTTATACTAGTTAACTAAACTGTTCTATCAAAGCAAAGTAATTCAAACAGCAATATTAATGTAAAGGACAAGTACTGTTAATAGCACAAAGCAAATGCAAACGAATTATTGGAACTAGTGCAACTCAATTGTGTTAGTATTCATGAATACTAAAAACATTCTTACTTCTGTGGTGTATAAGAATAATTCATTCATCAATTTTGATTCACAATTTATGAATGTTCAAAAGTCAGAACAAATCTGACTTTTCCTTTCAACAATGCTCAGAAGAATAGACCTCTATTCCGGTACATAATTTGAATGGCATTATATTATGAGATTAGTACTTGCAAAGTTACAATTTTTATGCTGTCAGAAAAAGCACTAGGACACCGAAGGCAAAGATCCATATAAGATTTGCTAGAAATGTTAATTTGTTCAGTTGCCCATACTCATAGACAATTGCAGGCTACTTCTGCATGTTTTTCCTGAGAAAACAGACTACAAAAATCAAACGTGTTCTGATTTATGAATATAGTATACGGAGCCTGTTTTAAATTGAAACCATGTCTAATATTATTCTGCTGGAAGCACACAAACTGTAAACTCCTTAAGCATTGCTTATGACAGTATAACAAGATTTGGTGATAAATTTTCAGCTCTTCCAGTTATTAATATAATTTTACATAGTTATATGCAAATATTAATATTCTTAATAGTTATCTGAATATAAAGATGAGATTTGTTTTGATCTTAGGAAATCGGACCTTTTAGCTATAAATTAGAAAGAAAATCTTATCTATAAGCACACTGAAAATTTGCATTTTGTCAGAATTTCTTCCAGAAAGAAGGAAGAAAATGCTCATCTGTGTACCATACCAAATCTCTCACATCTCTTTGCACATCTCAAGGCTTCATAAAGGATAGTTCCATCCAAAACATGATCAACTATTACTATTTCATAGTACCTGCTTCTTTTTAAAATGATTTGCAATAATAGCTCCCCCTCATAGGTAGGAAACAATACACAATAAGGCCCCCAATTTTCTGCCACTAGTGCACTGAAATTCCAACTGGAGTATCTTATCAACCAGCACAGGTGCTAACAGTATCAGTAGTTCTTACTCACTATGACAGGACACTTCTTGTAATATGTACCTACACTATTTTGGTATGCCAATAAAATGGTTTGCTATTAAGAGTTGTCCTCTATCTAGATACAAAAAACATATTGTCAGAAGACTCAACCTTATCTACACATCAATGCCAGACCTCCAAAGCACTCTCAGTAGCTCCAATTCAGGTAGCTAAATGATCTGCTTGGAAAGTCTAATCTGCAGCAAAAATTTTCAGACAATACGTCACAAACAGCAAGTATTGTTCAGAGGACTGATGTTTGAAGTACGAGTACAGAGCTGCCAAAATATAAGGTCAGACACAATGCTACTTCTATGCTATAGCAATGTAGGATAGCTGATACATCTTCCGTTGAAGCTATTCTTTTTCTTTCCCCAAAAATGATCCTAAGGCACACATAATTTAAGAACATGGGACTTTAAGTACATGAAATACATGTAAATGCTACCCGTTAATTTCAGAATTCTTCAGCTTTGTAATTTAACCATTTTATACCACTTATATAACTTTAAACTGTTCATACATTTTGTCATCAATTGAACAAATAAAGCTTAGCAGAAGAAAATATACTTTTGAAACGTAGGTTATATAGGAACATCAAACCAAAAACATTTAAGAAAATTTGGAAGGACTTAGGAAAAAGTGGTTATGATGTGAAGACACACTTTCTCTGCAGCAATCGTTAAAACATATTTAAGGATCCTGACATGTTTCTATCTATAAGTTTCAACAGGTACTATTTGAATTATTACCTATATAGAGATAACCAAATAGAAGGGAAGCAGTAATCATTCAAATGGAACACTATATAGGTTGGGATTGTAGGACTTTCCTTAATTACTATTTTATGTTAGTGCCATATTTCTATAGCAGACAAGAATTAGCTTTGATCATCTAGCACAGCATTTGAAAATTTATTGCTCCCAACAAAGTTAAACTCAATAAAACTTATAAATAAATAAATAAATAAATAAACAAATAAAAATTATCCTCATTATTATACAGGACCTTTTAAAAACAGTCAAGGATGACAATTCAATTTGAGTGATACATTTTGTAATATATTTACTCCTTAGATAGTAAATAAAATCTAATTAACAAATATACAAGTACATGTGGTAACTGCATAAAAGGTAATTGTGGCCTGACCTATTAAACCTATACTACATTTGTATACATCAATTCAGTATTAAGCTTATTGGTCATCTTTCCTTCGCTGTGACATAAGTTCTCTAATTTTACTGTAACTTTGTTAGGACTGCTGTGAGCTCCATATCTTGGCAAGACTGATTTCTAATAATAAATAGAAAACTCGAGATTAAGAATCAGGGCGTTGTCAATCTTGGGCATTTTTAGAATAAAGTGCCAAAAAATAACAGCTTGAACAAAAACAACAACAACAACAACAAAGATCAGTTCAGATAAAGTAAAACCATTAACTTACTAAATAGAAAGGTAACAATGAAATGTATAACAGCACAAAACCAGTTTTTCCTCTTATTACCATCAGTCAGTTGGATATGTGAAAAATTGCTGTCTAGCAAGTCTATGGCACATTCAGTTCCTAAATTCACTGAACAAATGCCCATATGAAAGACATGTCACACTGTAGTGTCTTAATTTCACTGTTTCAAACGTGATTTTCATGAGCTCTCTTTGTGTAAAAATAATATTCTTCCTTAAGACTGAAAGACACAGCAGATATCCTATCTGTATGGTGAAAAAATCAAACAAACTTCTACTGTCCATGTAATGGTTTCACACACCAAAGCACATTTATTCTGTGCTTCACGATTTAAGATTACAGCATGATAATACCAAAATCACTTGGAATGACAGGGCTATTGTCACCTGACTCAGAAATGCTGTTTTTACTCAAAGACATAAAAACAATGATGTAATCAAGTATGTTTTCAAGTCAAATGATGAACACTTTTGTGTTGAAAATTTGCAAGGAACTGTTCTGAGTTGCCTGCACAAAGGTATAGCTTAAAGAAAGAACAATATAATTAAAAATAAATAAATTTAAATATAGTTTAAATAAACTCCCTGTACATTATTACTACTTTCCATTATTCTTGGTAATTTCTGACAGAATGTCATAAAGAAAATCAAGAGATGAGAAGCTTGTTTTCAAAACTCTCACCTTTGTTGTACCAATTACCAAATACATAGTTCCAATTACTGAGTTACTAGGTTATTTAATTAGCACTAGGGGAAAAGTTGGAAAAAGAAGAGTATCACAACACACCAATATTTGTCAGGTATGTAACAGGATTATCTGTCACATCAGTGTCCTGTAGCATCACAGAAATGTATATGCTTTTACAAAAACTATAAAGTTGATCATATCCCTGTTTGCAGTACAGACACAGAATATGAATGAAAAATTTCATCAGATTAACACTTCTTTTCCCGTCTCTGAAGTGAAAGGAATTCAGATTATTTTACAACCTCTGTAGAAGATTTCATCTCTTGTATTACTACTGTAAATGTACTATCACTATTTAAGTCAAAAACCAACAGATGAAAAATTAAAAACAAAACACATCCAAACTGCAGACAGAATTTGTCACAACAGGATCTAAATACAAAACTAGAAAGCATATTCACTAACTAAACAACTTAGAAAACTAAGATTGATGAAGGAATTACAATAGACACAGAAAACCAGAAAAAAAAATCAATTTAAATCTATTAATAAAATTGAAAAATATCAGGTAATAATTCATCACTAAAAGCCCAAAAGTAGAAATACTACTTTTCCTCGAGTTTCTTTCTTTTCAGTGTGGATTAGTATTCAAATATTCTTATCTGGAGATGGCAGCACTGGGTCCAAAATTCTTCACCAATGGTTCATTGATATTCTTCTATATTAACCACCACTGTACACCTGCAACTTACTTTATTTGAAACTGCAGACTGTTTATGTTCTGTCTGAATCACTCACTACCATCTCAGGGAGAATCCAACCCAGATGAAGTATGCTCAACTATACCTGAAACACTGCTCAGCATTGTTCTAAGACCTGGAAATATCAAATTAATCTCACGATATATCGTTTATTCTTGTGCTTTAAGTCATCTAACCATAGAGGAGTCATAAGAGTGATGACACTTATAAAAATATTTGCAATTACCGCTTCTCGCTGTTCTTCTCTAGGAGCCAACAGAACTGATAACAATATACTTCCCAGATCATGGTCTGGGTAATGAGGATCCTTCAGACTCAAAGTAACATCTGTTTGCCTACAAGAGAAAAACGTGTATTTGTTTTGATTGCAGGTTTTCAGATAATTACATTTCTGAACCATTACAATTAAAGAAATCTGCATTTATATGAAACTACTTGAAAACGATGTCACAAATTTAGCTTATTTATATCTTTAAGTACTGCAGTCTCATAAATAAATACTAAGTGCTGTTTCTCCACGTTAAGTACTTACACATGCTCAAGTAATTAAATCAACCAAAACGGTAATGGATTCAAAAATAAATAAAAAAAAATAAAGAAGAAAAATAAACATAAGCAGTAGGTGGTAATACTGTGGACAGAAATAAAATAAGAACAAGAGTAAAGTGGTTATAAAACTTATCTCTCTATAGATGCTGTAACAAATTTTCTGCAAGATCAGTTAATACGTTATTAATGTTAATGTTACAGTAATTCCCTAAAACTGTTTTCCTTCTGCCAGTTTTATGTGATGTAGGTTTACATTATTACTTTTCAGCATAAGGTTCTTTTTACAATTCCACAAACATGAAATTGACAAACCTACAGAATTACTCCATAGGCTTGTTTGTGCCATACCTGTTTAATTCTAATGAAGTGAGATCCAAAAATGCTGATCCAATGAAGTCATCTTGAAGTCCAAAGTCATAGTCGAACACCTACGATGCACAGGGGATAAAAGCATTTTCCAGCATTAGAAATCTTATTTTTTTGAAATTTTGCTGCGTCATGTTCTTTAAAATCCTTTTCCAGAGTTAAGCCACGTGTTCCTCACATGTTAAATCACAAATAATTGAAAGCATCATGTAACTTTCTGGCCACAAAGTAAATTTTGAAACTCCTTATTTAAAAGTCAGAATGCATAATGTACAGACACAGACGTGTACAGCTAATAGACTGCATATGAAAACAACACCTGTTGCACAAAGAGAAAAGCATTTTTATAAACATAAGCACAAAGAGAGGAAGACCAAAAGAAAAACTAAATCAAGGAGAATCACTGATTTGTTAGACATGAATTAACACCCGTATGAACTTTATGAAGTTTAGAAAGAAAGGTGTGGTATGATTGTGTAAAGTGGGTTATTAACAGCACTTGCAACAGTATTAGGAATGAAAAAACAGTATTAGTCTGGCTTTTGAAGATTTTATAAGCTTTTAAGTTTTAGAAATATTATAATCTAAGTTGATGACTTAATAGGAATGTGTAAGAAAATAGTGACGCTTAGTACTACTGTGAGAATGCTGCCTACTAGCTCTCTATCTCAAAGAGAAAGTACTTGGAGAAATTTACTGAAATCCAGACAAGAATCTCTGGCTATTACATTGAGTTGCATCATGATTTGAGATGTATTACACTTTCTCAAGTCAGAAGGAAGAATAACAAACCATTCAGGGATGGCTTTGGGAAGGAAAAAACAAAAAGATGTATAGCAACAAAGAAAAGTTATGACATAAAACTACAGAAATCAAAAGCTGGAAAATGTCAATTTTCAAAATCAAATTTTCTTGGTAAGTTACATTTTCTTGTTAAATATTGTCTTGAGAATTTCTGAGGACCAGAACATACCTTCAGCTCTAAGTAAGAATGATACTCATCAATAGCTAGTAATGATAACATTTAACTGAGAAGTGAGAGGCCTGGACTCAAGGCATTTGATTTTGATATAAATACTTCAACTATTGCATTACAGAAACTCTTTTTCCAGCAGTTAAAGCTACTCATCATCCACAAATAAATAGTTTAGTGGCTACAGCACTGCTGTGGGACACAAAGGATTGAATATACATTTTTGTATATAAATCCACTATAGCCACTGATCTACCTGAGCAGGTACTGCCATATTTTTTCTGTCTCATTTTCATTCTAGCATGAAAGGAAAATGAATGATAAAATCTCTGTTATTCTTGCAGAATAGATTTGCTTTCTCACCCTACAAATTACAAAGATGAAAATGTCCAATGGACCTTTACGGTTGAGTTAGTATAATTTAGCCATGTCTTAAAATATCTCAATGAGCTATAAAAACTGCAATATTTAGACAATGTTTTCATAGTACTTACATGGATAGATAGGTATTATACCTGTTAACACCTACTTTCTAGAAAAGAAAAAAAAAAAAAGCATACTGCTGTTCCCTTGTCACTTTACTGCAGGGTTGCTATTTGGCATAAACAAATCAAAATAGGTAGTTATGTGGTAAGCATCCCCCTTTGAATCTGTTTCTCTGTTTTAGAGTACTGGGCATGTATTCATTCCTTACAAATCGCTAAGAGTAATAAGAGCAGGAAAGTGCCAATTAAGAATTATAATTATTTGAGCAGAACACATAAAACTTACAATACAGAGCCATACTCAAAGACTGCTTAACTGACATTTATCTACTAAAAAATTCTATAATTTTGTATGTCCGTTACAGTTTTTGTCAGCTATTTCAGATTAAAACTGATACTGAGTATTCTGACAAATTACATTATAGGTATGACTTAATTTTCTAACCTTTCTCAAAGTATCCTATGTATGTTCTAATTAGAACCCTAAAACTACATTTCCTGTAACATTTTTAGAACTTAATTTCTATCTACATTGTTTTACAAAATGAAGAATCCCATTTGGAAACAGATCATTGTAAACAATTCGGGCCAGAAAAGTGCTTTTCCATTCCATGGAATGCATACACAGATGGATGTTTCCTTTCTAATAAGGATAACTAAGAAATATTAATGGCACTGCTGCAATTAACTCTGAGCATTGCTGGCCTCACTTTGATTTAAACTCAAGCTATCTGATATTTTGGCACAGATGATGCCTCTGTCATGACAAAATCATCCTCACCTGTGATATACTGAGTCGAGTTATAATGTAAAGAGAAAAAAAAAAAGCACACAAAGCATTACAAAACATATAAGCAAACCCATTGTGTTCAGGCATGAACAAGAAAAAAATGAGAGAATTAGGCACATATGTTGATTAATTCTGAAGTTCATGTCAGGAAAGAATTGCTTTTAATGGGATAGATTATGCTTCATGTTAGAATTATACAATGTTTCTACACATAAATGGCATGCCATCAATATACAGTGCAGTTTTCTTTCTGTGACCTTCTCTTAAGGATGCTGTAAGAAGCATGAAATAATTACAGCCTGAAATAAACTAAAATGCCTCTACCGAACTTTAAAAGGGAAGTTCTCATGTTATTATTACGTGTATTTAATTTAAGTAATTTCACCCCAAAATATTTTTTTTTAAATAATGCAGTACTTCACAATAACTTTTACAGCAATTATAATCTGTACTTTCCTTCAATAACTCTTTGGTTGTAATTTGTCAGACATAAATACCTTTACATATATAGGTTCTCTTGGATTATCTATAAGAATGGAAGTTTTTTCTTCCCATACAGGATTGAGGTTCTTGTGTATTGTTTTACTTCTAAATACTTCTTTTCCTCCAAGTTTGAACTTGACGTATGGATCACTGGTTCCTGTTAACAAAATACATATTGTTAATTATGTCCTTTCAATACAATACAGATAAAAATGTAATTTTTTACTGATAGTCAAATTAAAAACATCAGCTGAGGAAAGAATTAATTTTTATTATCACCATCTATTTTACACAGTGTCATTACTCAGCTAATTTTCTGTGCTGATATTGAATGGGTACTTGCATCACTTTCTGTTGTTTGCAATCCAAACTCAATACTGGCTTTTCCGCTGTAGTCTTTAGTTAACAAAATAATGAACTCATTAGGACTAGGATCTTATGTTAATGTAATCAGAAAAAATAGATTATAATATTAATTTTTGTAATACATTAATCTAATTACACTAAGTCTCCGAAAACGCATGGGCAGATGTTAAGAATGAATCCTGTCTCCACGGACATCACCGGTGTAATTCTTCATTGACTTTATTGTGTCCAGGATTCCCTCTTCCATGAAGACTTCCTACACCAGTCAAGGTGAGCAAACTAACCCTAAATTCAAGCCACAGAGTTCATGTGCTTCCTGCAGCGACCATGTAAGAGCAGGCAAGCACAGGCTTAAGCTCCCTGATATGAGTAACAGTTGACTGACCAGACCTGTAACCCCATAAAGAACTGAAATAGAAATGTTAAAAATGCCGTGAATGGGCCATGGATGGGGCATGGGTGTAAAAGCATCAAAAAAACGAGTGGCAGAAGGAGGGCTACAAGAACAGGACGTGCTGAGGCCACAGAGGTTAGCAGTCCATCCAACATCTGCGTCTTCTCCTCAGGACACCCAGACAGGGAGACAACAGACAGTAACTAAACACCTGGTGACACACACAGACTGTTAGATCACCGCCAGCTGCCAGAAGGTACCAAATGGCATGTGCAAAACCCACACACAGTGGTCACACCACTGCTGGGAGCCTGGGAGCTATGAGGACATGCCAGCTGGCATCCCCTTCCCTCCTGGTCACAGGACAAGGCCTTGCACAACCCATGGCCTTTGTGAGCACATGGGTGTGAGTGTGAACGCAAACAACTGAAACCAGCTTTGTCTTGAAACGAATTTGCTTTCTCCTGACACCAGGTCTCATGCCTATTTGCTAAATTATTATGCTGTCATGTTATTTCCAACAATCTGACTCTGCTCACCATGCCTCAACCAGAAACCTGCGCGTGGCAAAGGGGGCGAATGGGGTAGGAACAGGAACATGGCGAGCCACAAGGCCTCAGCCACTTGCATCCAGCAAATGTCACTTGCATCCAGACCAGACAGCAGAGGTTCTGGGAACTGCTCCGTGTGAGATACAAAGGTGGCTCACAGCTGGGTGGGCTCCTGCTTCAAGATAACCACACAGCTACGAGACACACAGCTTGTGCCAGCCCCAGTCCTCATGAAACCACAGCCCTCCATGGCAGGCCAAAGGAAGGCTGCCAGTCGTTTACTGTGCATTTTGATTGGAAAAGACATAGTTAAGACTTTAAAGGAAAGGAAAAGGTTTGATAGAAAATTCAAACTAATTACTTTCCCTAAAATGCCAATTGGTAACATTTCACTTTTATGGACATGAAATTCATCTCAGTGAAAAATTTCGGATGGCATTCATCTTTCTACTTCTCTGCCAGCTGTTTGTCAGCCCTAACAATATTTGAGTCTAATGGATTCAAGGTTATTTCAAAATCAACAATACATCTAAGATGAACAAAATTACATCTTCATGGGCTAAAACAGGGAACAGTCTTTCTTCACACCATTAATGGGTTTCATATTCCAGACATTTGTGTTTACATCCGTAAGGAAACGCAGTGATTGTCTTTTATTAAAACTGCAATGTGCTCTTCTGAGTCTGGCACGACTACAGCTCTTTGCACTGTTTCATGCAGCCACAAGATGTCAGTACTCTTTAGCTAAAATTATATATCCCTTTCAAAAATCTAGCTGTGGAAACTGGGATCTCGCATGTAAGAGGGCTGCCGTCATTCGCTTTTATCATTACTGGGACAGTCTCTCAGTGGCATAAAAAGTTTACTCTAGCACAAATCACTTTTTCCTTAGTTATGTAAGTAGTGGTGACAATTTATTTGTAAGGCAAAGATCATGTATTTGAATTCATACTGTGGAATCCTTTGAATATGGACACCAACAAATCAGCAAGAGGAATGTGAGCCATATATCTCCCACAAGCCGTAATTCTCCCTGTGATTTTCCTCACTGCTGCCTTGAGCTCCAGATTAGCTGGTCTTTAACCAATTCTTTTTATTCTGCAAATTTCACAAAATTTTTATATTAATTTCAAACATCAAGAGAGTGTTGTGAGATAAATAGCTCATGAATATTTCAGGACACAGATGTCAAACAATTTAATTGTAATTCATTTTTATGCAACAAATTTAGTAGTGAAGCATATCAAATGTTACTTCCATTTACAATGTATTGCAAAATCTCAGGCTTTGTAACATTGTGAAATGGATGCTTGAACCTTGCTTTGACACATATCCACTTTAAAGCCAAGAGCTCACTAGAACCAATTAGATAGAAGTTCTGTGCCCTTCACAGACCTTTCACGTTCCTTGAAGAAAGACCATCAGACTTTTTAAAGTTTGCATATAAAGAAAGACAAAATTAAAAACAAATAAAAAATACCGCATCAGTCATGCAATCCTTCACTAATGCCCTGCAGAGCTGAGGAAAACCCTAGGCGTAGTGTTTGAACAGCACACACTGAGCCCAAGTGTCAAGCCAGTATTCTTTTTTAAACACCCCACCGCCAAGGAAACAAAAGGTTTTTCTGGAATGTACCTGGAATTTTGTGCTGAGCAAGAAGGCACAGCAGAAGCCAAAACTCCATTCCCTCTAAAAAGTTCTGCTGAACAGGATCAAATGACCTCTTGCACAGCTCTGTGTCACAGGGTCCCAATTTTAGTATGCATTATAACAATAAAAATAATATTTTTTTCAGATACATAGCAATTATAGATCCCTATTAACATATAATATTAATATTTCATTATTAATATAATTATATTGTATTAATATTATATTAATACTGCATTATTAATTGTACAATATTAATCATATGCTAATAGGATTTTAAACATATAATAAAATTATAATGTGTGTTTTAATTAACAACCTCAGTTCAATTTACATACGTATAACTTTGCCGTTTTATTAAAATCATTTTACTTTTGATCTTAACTTCACACAAACCCAGTAAAAATCTACAAGCCTTCGGAATGGACCTCAAAAAAAAATGATACCCAGTCATGGATTCCTGTTACTCAAATCCCAGATTTTTAATCGTTTTCCTTGTTATCAAACCATTCAAATGAACCTGATACACCAAGGCCTGATAGCCCAAATGTTTATTCTACCTGTAGCAGCTAACACCAAAACAATGTACCTTCACTCATGAGCTTAAAATCTTACAAAAAAGCCAAACTGTGCAACTATAGAATCTATGATTCTATGATACCGATATTTTGCTGAAGCTGCACCATTGCCTGTATAAAGGCAATAAGGGTTCTCCACATAGGGTGCCAGCCTCTCTTTGCTAAGGAGGCTTAGCCAAACAGATACTTAAAGATGTTGCTGAATTTCAGTGGAGAAACTTGCCACCACCACAGTGGTTGTTCCTTGATCCTGTGGAAGAAGGCTCCTCTGGCCCTGCAGGACCCACACACTAACACGTACGGATGCGCTGACTGTCCTTAATCCAACACTTCTCTCTATGTAGACATCACCCAAGATGAGTTTAGCTTTGCAGGTTTAGGGCTTAGATTAGATCTTGGACACACAGAAAGATAAAAACATTTCGCAGGAGAAAGTGTTTTCAAAGTGTTTGTTCAGAAGTATACTAAACTGCTTTCCAGAAGGAACCATAGGAGAGTAATTAGAAAGAAAACACCTCATAGGCAAATTTCACCACAATAATAATCAACGTTATATCTCACAGAAAGGAAACATTCTCAATAAATTCTATACATAAACGTAATTGGTTTCTGAGGCTTTGTAACAGGCCTTTCAACATATTTGGCCTTTTGTTGACCAGATTCTTTTCCTTAATTAAATCTTATTTAATATAATGGGATAAACGCTAACCTAAGAAAATTCAGCAATGAACAGAGGGGTAAATGTAACCATGAGACCAAGTAATGAGCTTAAGACTGCTCCCCCTTAACTGGTGCTAATGAGACAGAAGGATGAGGCAAAGGTCTCCATATTTACCTACGGTATTTCTGTACTTGACTCAAGGAGAGCAGAAGTCAAACAGCTTCTCCAAAAAACCTCAGCTGAAGATTAATCTAGAGCATATGGGAACCAGACGTTGAAAGTCTAAAGTCAGATTTTAAAACCTTGTACTGAAAACAGAAAACGTAGGCAAAAAGTGTTCATGCTTGTACATAAATATATTATAATGCAGATGAACAATACTGAAAAACAGCACTTTTAGCTGCTGTTTCATCTACGGATATTTTTATACTTCATATATCAAGAAGAAAAAAAAAATGCATTTTAGACAAATGGTGAGCTACCAAGTAAATTTATCACACAAGGGAATTAACTGATTTAATTAAAGCTATTTAACTACAACAGGCATTCATTTCTCCACCACTGCATTTCACTCGCAGTCCAGAATAACTTTCAGAACAGAACAGAAAGCCATTTGCAAGCCCGCTCCTGAAAGAGAAGAGTGCCTCTGCCCATCAAAAGCTTCTGCACAGTTCAGATTCTCATCACTGCAATTTAAAATCTGATTTCAAATTATTGCTTTTGGACAATATTAAAAAAGTTAACTTTCTCCTGTTAAATACTTGTTTTTTAAACTGTCAAGAAAGCAAAGCAGAACAAATCTGAAAAACAATCTTACTCTCCTCTCTCCTTTAGTCATAGGAGAAAAAGCAAATAACACAATTCATTAAGTTCTTCCCAGCAGGCAGTTAATCACTGCTGCAAAATAAGCCACATGGACAGAAATTTTTGTCACAATTTTTCACAGCAGTGTGTTTTGCTATTTTATTTTATTTTTTCCCAGCCTACAGAGCTACTAAGCTACTAAGGTAATGTAAGCGGTAATGTTACAAAAGTTGCATCCCCTCCAGCACCTAATACAAATCAAAAGTCTCCTTTGGATTCATTACACATGTGCGATTGAATGCACACTTAGACCCAGTTCAGCTTAGTGCTTTGAAAAGACGCAAGCTTTAAAGAATATTAATTGGAAATCACATTAATTAAAAAGAGCTTGCTCCTGTACAACACACATGAGGAACATTGAGGGAATGTGCACAAGATGAAAAGCAATAAACTTCCCATAAATATGGGAGAAAATAAATTTTCAACACTGCAAGAAAAAAGGCAATGTGCACATATCTGGAAGCAAAAATAATGAAATAAGGTCAAGGCATATTCTTAATTAATTTATTCTCAGAACTATAATTAAACCACTGTCATGTGTTTCTATTATTATTCAATTTTAATTACAATCTTGGAATCGCTTCATTTTACCTATGGTTTTTAGAGAAAGAAAGCAAATGGCTAAAAGCATGACACTAGAGTTGGTAAATGAGGACAGGGTCCTAATACCTATTGGTATGACCTTCACTGCAACTCCTCCTGAAGGCCAATCCCATCCCTCTTTCAGATGTTTTCATACAGGAACACCTGCACGTCTCATGAGGCAGCTCCTGAAATTCCACAGATTTTCTGCGTGCCATAGAGAATGAGCCAACTGAAATTTCAGTCTGCTTAAATTCATAAGGCTCCATTTCACGGTAGTTCAGACAACTCAGCCTCCACTGCCTATGAGTGAGACCTTACAAAAAAAAAAAAAAAAGTAGAACCCATTGACTGTGTACCATCCCTGGTCATAAATACAAGCTTTTCTTCACTTTCACTGTGAAAGGTTTTGCCTTTTCCTTAACTTCAAGGACTATCACATAAAGGACTTCACTAGATTTTTACCCATAGCTGATCATCAAATAATCATTATGCAAATAAATCCATTTTAGAAAATCCAATCTTATGTCCTGATGTATAAATAATTAACAAAATAATTATTTACACCATGATAACTTCATACCAGTACATAGATGCATAGTAACTTTGACATCACAGTTCCTGAGAAGCTTAATTATTAATACAAGCATTTGGTCCTGATTCATTCCTTGAAGAACTCTTTTTCTTTCTTTCCAACTCCATTCACTTTGTTCCCCTATAATGAAGTTTCTCAGTCTCAAGCCATTTTCTTTTTTACAACCAAGGTAGAAGAAAAACTGGGAGGATGGCTCTCAAGTATGTGTTAATTGAGTATATCAAGCGAAACGTGCATCAGTTTCTAGTATTTTACATATTTCATATTTCCAAATTGTGATATGAAAAGTCTCATAAAAAGAAACATAAAGAATATGTCTGCTCAGGAGTACTGACAGTCCCCTATTCTATTACTAAAACTAGGGAAAATATTTACCACAAGCTATTTTATATTAATTTAACAAACAAAAATAGTAATTCATCTTATTCACTTACACTGTTGCATACACTAAAAAATGCAGCTTTTCCATCAATAATCCTAGTTTCTGTCCTTCTGTCCACCTAACAAAGAATTATCCACCCAATTCACCTAAGGAGGACACTAATTACTTTAAAAAGCACTTATGTAATATTAATATCCTAAGAATGAAGATGCCAATTACAAATTTACAGTGAGCACACAAGTGCTACAGGATTCAGAGATCTTCTACTCAGGAGTCAATAGGGAATACAAAATTTTAATTATTCAGTGCCCATTTAAAAAAAAAAAAAAAAACTTGGTTATAGCAGTCATAGTTTTTTATCTTTCTTTTGAAGACTCATTTCTTCCATGAAAAAGGCAGCTTAACTGCTAGACTTCAGTATTGCCCATGATAATCATCTTTGTTTAATAAATACCCATCTAAACAAGTACTAATTATGCTTGTGAAATAGAAGGAATCATAAAAACAGACTGGCATAGCACAGGATAGACAAAGATCAAGTACTCAAAGGTCAGCCTAATTTCAAGAAAACTTATTTAATCTTAAGCATGGCTGAAGTCAGATTCATTCAAACAGAATTTAAGTATGTTACAGAAATGTGATCCTTACAGCATGAATTATTATTCTAATTACTCAGGGTAAACAGAAGTACATGCCCTGACCAAAGGATATACCACTCCTAAAAGCTTATGACTGAAATTACAATATTCCTGAAATTGTTTAGAGCATGATCATTTATTTGTGACGACAGACATCTTTTGCAAAATCAGTCAGAGGTTTCACCTCTTCTCATACAGACAGAAAAATCTGCTTTGCTTTCTCTAAAGTGTACAGTTCACTGTAGGTCTTACGCATTATAACTTCCAGTTTAACAGAAATAATATATGTATTTTTTATATAGTTGCAATAGACAAATGTGATTTGCCCTTGGCAATGTAACAATACAATCAACAATCTCTTTATTAGTAATTTTTTTCCTATTCCCCAGGGAGGATAGTTACTACACATTAAATAAATGCTGAAATACAATCAGATCTCTGATCAGATCTCAGCTGTAGCTTATTTATTTTTATTTTATGGAAAATAAAAATGTTAGGTAAAGCAAAAATAGAAGCCTCTAGCAGCATGCAGCTCACATATGTCAGGCACAACAACAACAAAAAGGTACAGTGTGTATTTAATACCTCAGTTGAAACTCATACTCATGGCACAGGCAATCCCTGCTAAAGTCGTGTGAAGAAGAGCTTCCACTGTGAAGGAACATTCTCAGAAACACAGTATATGAAACTTGCCTTAAAACAACATTCTAATTTTCTAGCTAAAAAACATTAATGTTGTTATTTCCTTACTTTTTTTAAGGTCATCTGAGAAACAAAACAAACAAACAAACAAAAACCACAAAGACATAGTAGCATGCAAACAAAGTACGACTTTCAATTCACTTTTAGACACTTTAAAAACACAGGTGTTTATTGCCATGTAATGACTTTGAATTAACAGACCAGATTCTTCCACATGAATCAGAGGACAGTGGTCTGGAAGTCCCAAGTCAAGATGCTGCCACCAACCTGCAATAATTTACCTGCATTACTAACAACAGGTTTCATGAGGAGTTTGGCTCCTGGGGTAACTTAAAGTACTCAAGTGGTACATCATCTTCCCTGTCCAGTAGGTAATGTGATCTGAAGAATCTGTCTTTTGATCTTGGTACAAATTCCCACTGCAATTGTCCATATAGGAACATCACTCAATTTTTGACACAAATGTCTGCATCTTTGATTGCACTACAGTGGCACAGTATTTAAACCATACCACTTTAGTAACATATTATGCCTGACAGTTTATATGTGGCTGGACAGCCTATTATTATTATTATTATTATTTTTAACCTTATTTTTAGCACCGTCAAAGTCCTCTTGCTTTACCTCTGTTACTTCGTGGTTATAGGAACAAAATGATTCAAAGCTTCAGTCAGATGTTTACAACTTGGGATGACTTACTCATTGAACACCTGCATTCATAAAATGACTTAGAGATGTATCCAGGAGCATGCACACTTTTCCTCCTCTTATGAATATTCATGTGTTCTTTGAGAATAAAAGCTATTAAATAGGAATGAAAGCTTAGCCTCCACAAATACAAGCAACAAACAAGTACATTTTCTAATCCGCAATGCTAGCATTATACTCCACATACCTACCAAAGGAAAAATCCATTTAACTACACAACACATTGTCATGTGAAATTAAAGTGAATAATAAACATGTTCCTACAATACTTAAAGAATAAGAAATATGGTAATGAAACTGAAGGAAAGGGAAGTGATTTGAGAAGCATTAAATGAATGCAGTTGCTGGATAAACAATTCCCTGTTATATTTATCATGGCATTAATTAAAAAAATGATAATAATAAAAAAAGAACGTTTTATTCCCAGTACTGATCTTAAACCAAAAACAGACATTTCCAAGTGAAAGATCTCTAGTGTTAACAGAGTCTTCTGTCAGTCTTGGAAAAAAAAAAAAGTTACTTATTTTTATCATTTCTGGAACTAACAAAAATGGTATGAGAACTACAGGTTTCTTCTTTGAGAGGAAGAAGTTCCAAATGATGCCTCCAGACCATGATAATTTACAAGGCAGAACCTGAACAAGGACAGAGCCACATTATACGTGCTTTCAACGTATTTGTCAATGATGAGGTATTAATGTGAGACCCAGTTCAGTAAGCCTTCAGGGCTTGGAATACTGGTAACTTGGTAGGAAACACCACATTGTATCCTATAGCTATCTCTTGCTGCTCCTACTGGACGAGTAGGAAACACTTGGCCTCCAACAAAAATCTGGGCTCCTCTATTACCTATTGTAAGGAATGGTCCAGCAATTTGTGCCACTAAGGGATTTGAAGGGTTAACATTGAGGCCTGGGTTTAGGTGATAAGAGAACAAAGGGATTTCTTTAGAGAAAAACTGCTGACTCTGCACGGACGTGCAGTAACTTCTGACACCTGGCCAAGAGACCACCAGATTAGGAGGAAGAATATGAGCCTCCCATCCGAGCAGCCCCCAAGAGACTACCAGAGACTGATAAGCAGGCGCCCCTGGGAGGACTTCGGATTCGGGAAACCAGTTATAATAACCCTGCCTCTTTTAGAAGTAGTAATAAATATGTATTAGCCTAGGAGTATAAAAAAATCAGCCGTCATACGTAACAGGTGTGCGTCTTGGTGGAGCAGAGACTCCCGGCGCACCCAGCGCTGTTTGCTTGCCTCTATTCGTTTAATAAATTGTAAACTTTGATTGCAGTCCTATTTGGGACTCAGTCATTTATAACACCTATAATTATCTGTTATTTCCAAGTGATCAGCCTCGCTTCAACTCAGTTCTTCCTTCCTTTTCAATCTCATGCCATGTGTCATAGACTCACTGAATAACCCAAGTTGGAAGGGATACACAAGAATCATCAAGTCCAACACCTGGCTCCACACAGGATCACCCCGAAACAATTCACTTCTCTGAGAGCATTGTCCAAATGCTTCTTGAACTCCATCAGGCTCAGTGCCATCACCATGTCCCTGGGCAGCCTGTCCCAGTGCCCGACCACCCTCTGGGTGCAGAACCTTTCCCTAACACCCAGCCTGACCCTCCCCTGTCCCAGCTCCATGCCGTTCCCTCGGGTCCTGTCGCTGTCCCCAGAGAGCAGAGCTCAGCGCCTGCCCCTCCTCTCCCCTTGTGAGGGAGCTGTGGGCCACCATGAGGCCTCCCCTCAGCCTGCTCTGCTCTGGGCTGAACAAACCAAGGGACCTCAGCCGCTCCTCATACATCTTGCCCTCAAGACCCTTCACCATTTTGTAGCCCTCCTTTGGACGCCCTTCTTATGCTGTGGTGCCCCAAACTACACACAAAACAGAAGGTGAGGCCACACCAGCACAGAGCAGCCCTTGACCAGCTAGCCATGTGGTGCCTGATGTAGCTCGCACCAGAGCCTCTGCACCATGCTACTGCTATGAAAAGTGGGACTCATTGCAGATCTCTCTGTGTCTGTCTTTTGTCTATATCCACCTGTTTAAATCAACTCACTCAGGGTTGGATTGTCCACTCAATTTATGCCCACAATTCACTTTCCTATTTGAGATTGGCAGCAAATAAATATACAAGGCTATCAGGAGATCAAGAGCTTTATTTCATTTCAGGAAAAAATACAGAAAGTCCTTTTCATAAATCTGAGTTTCTCTGCAGTCTGTTTAGGACCATACTACAGAGAAAAACAGTGGTTTGAATTTCCTAGTTTTAAGTCAAATTCTGAGCACAGTCAATGCTGAAATCATTTTTAGACAGAAAATAAGCGTCTCTGAATTTTACAGCCATAAGATCACACAGGAGAAAATACAGAAGAGACAAGAAACAGCCTCAGGAATGCAAGGTTTCCACTCATATAATTGTTTTTTTTCCTCCCAGGTCTCAGTGACAGACATTTTACTGCTTTTAGGCAGAAGGTGTGTTTGCTGGGACTGCTATCTTCTGCATTCTGGCTTCCTCGTGTGGCAACACTTAATCACCAAACTCTGTCTTAAAAGAAAGTAACAGTATCACTGGTATACAGCAGTCAGACAAGGAGTAGTTACAGTAGACGCATTAACCTCTCCTATTAGCAAAACTCCCGTTTCTTAGGACAGTGATAACTACCACAAATATGACAGCAGCAAATCAAATGGAAGTTAATATAGAAGAAAACATCATCAGAAGTCAAAATATTTTGATTGAAAATAAGCTAATATCTTAACCCTGATTTTAAGATGAGCTCCCAAACTCAAACTGATTAGAAACTAACAATGAAAAAAAACCTATCCTGTTAATAATTATGCACTGCTTCCTTTCCTAAACATTCTGCATTATCAGTGGAGAGATCAGTCCAAAAGGGCTGCAGAGGTTGAGATGAATATATTGCATTTGCTCAATTTGAAGATTTCTTCTTGAGAATAATGAAAAGCGAAGTAACTTATTGCAACTAAAAATGCTATTCATAAAAGTGTGGGTAATAAAAGGTATAACAAGGTGACAAGACAAAGAAAACAGATTTCTTTACTTTGTAGGGGTTAGAGCATGTACCCAGGGAAATTACATATACTGCAGTTCAAAATATTGGTTTAGATAGCATTAAAGCAGGAGCACAGGTAGGAAAAGGTACAACAGAAATTAACATTAGGTTATGGAAGAGAAGCAGTTTGTCTCTGCAATAGGTAAGTCTGAAAATTCCCATTTTTTTTTTCCTTTAATTACAACAAAATTCTGTAAGTAGTCAACTAACACCAGATGGATTCTGTTCTAACAACTGCTTTTCTCTGTATTGATGTGAACAGGCAAGCTAATCCAAAAGCATTCTGTACCGGTAGTTAAGAGCAGCAACAAAGTGATCACAGCAGTGTCAGCTAATGGTGTTCGGGCACAAAAGCTTTACAACCAAATTTAAACGTCAGTTGTGCTCTTTCTCATACTGTATCATAGGATCGTGCCCAGAAGACCAATGGTACCTTAAAACTGAAAAAAAATGCTGTCTTCACATGTTAGAGAACATATTTTCAGAGTGCTGGACTCCTCTGAATCTCAAGTTGTATCATACTTCAAACTATATCATCACAACTTACACCACTGTACCTAGTAGCATCATTTCTTACTGACTGTTTGTTACATGTTGTATGAGTACTTCAGGTTTCATTAGTATTCCTTCAAATTCTTTACTTCTGTTCTTCCAAAACTGACCTGTAACCAAAATACTAAACATACATCCCAAAGATCACATCTGCACAAGTACTTATAGGTTCTTAGTTAACTGTTCCTTTATTTTTTAACTTTAAAACACAACTGCTCAAATGGCCTTTTCTAGAAAAAGTGAGCAATCTATTGAGAGCATTCCTCCAAAGACATTAAGGAAAATTTTACTGTTTTCTTTCTATTGCATTTTTATAGGATCCTACCATATTGAACATATACACATATATACATATATTATATTATACACAAGACTGTTACAGGAGAAGAAATTCTGGCCCACTCAAATTCATAGAGATTCTAGTATTAACTCCAACAGAGACAGAATTTATTGTAAAAATCAGAAATAAATTCTGTAATTCTAAAATCTAGAGTGTACCTAGAATTATTAAGGAGCCTGCTGTACTTCTTGTTATATGCTTGTGATTTGCAAATATTCAGTAAACTTACTTGGCCCACAATCTACCTTAATACATCTTCACCTTTGCAGCATATGAGTTTGCCCAGTGTACTGCAAACTGACATTTTCAAATCAGGGTGCCTAAAAGCAACACATCAAAATATGTTTGAAAAAAAACCTATACAGTTATTTTTGTCTTTCATAAATATCTGTTTAATATCCACTCAGTCATATCAACAAATATTTTTGTGTAATCTGCATAACTCTCATAAATAAAACTCCATTTGGGGATTTTTATTTTTAAATTTTCACTGCATTAAATATGCTGCTACTCACAGATGTAAATTCTGGCTCAAAGCACTCTGAGGCTCCAAAAATTCAGTATTTTATTTGGATGCCTAATTAGTAGGTTGTGAGGAAGCTGGCAAAGTGTAAGAGCCTACAGACAATGGTGGTTGAAAAATACCCCTATTTGCCAGTTTCTGCTTAGCGTGGCACACAGTCAACACTCACAAGCAGCTTTGGCTAGACCTTGCCACAGGGAAATTCACAGCAACTGTTGCTCTCTCCAGAGGAACTGAGACTAAGTTTGCTTTGGAATTGTAGAATTTTTCATTGTAAGATCCCAAGGAGTGGCTGTTAAGGCATGTTCTCAAATTATTTAATAATCCCACAAATTTACTTGAGACAGGAACTGGACTTGGACAGTCCATCTTCCCACTGTAAAAGACTCCCCCTTAAAGGCACAGCATTTAGCAGTCCTTTTATAAGGCTGCCGTGCAGTATCCTCAGATGTTTCTTTCTTCTTGTGATGGAGGAATGAGGGAAAAAATAAAAACAAGGGCCACAGTACGTTAAGAGAAACACAGATCAGATGCTTACCAAAATACAAAGGAGAAAAAGGTGTGCAGGGTGAAAATGATGACTTATTTTCAACTCCCCACACAAAAAGGAGCACCTGTTTCTTCTGAAGTTTTCAAAGTGACAGTAGGATACCATCACCCTCCAAGTGAAGATATCCTTATGCACTATAGTGCATAAGAATGCCTGGCTATGGCAGAAACAGAAAGCCATATTAGAAGAAAAACACTGCATGGAGACTTAAGGAGTTTGCTTGATGGTGGTGAACCAGTGTAGTGAGGGACCAGCCAGTGAGAGCAGGCACCATGTCAATGTGAGATCAGAAGGAACTAAAGCAACACAGCTAAGCCCATCCTTCTGTGGACTTTGGCACCTTCTGCTCAGAAGGACAAAGCTGCTTGCAACACATGAGATGGGTGCTTACCTCTGCCCTTCTGGGTATGCTGCCCTCCCATTTCTCAGATTTGCACTTCACTCTTTCCTCCTTGCTCTTCTGCATCACAGAATGTCAATTATTCCTCAGTCACCATCAGCTATGAGCCACTGCCACCAGGATCCTGCCTGAGATCTACCTCTCAGTAAGGTGAACACATCACTACCAGCCTCCTGAGAGCAAGCAGCAGCTCCTTGGTGGTGCCTCACTGTGTGTCCACCACACTGCTACAGAAAAACAAATGCAGCAGCAAGGCTACGGTAGAGCTGGAATGTATTTTCCCAGTCTGCATTTTATAGTGGGCAATGCTGATCTGTATCTGTTGACAGTTAGAAATAAAACCACAGCTGTAATTCTCTTTAACCAAGCTAA